>NC_060187.1:17383335-17742502 GCF_021184085.1 Oncorhynchus gorbuscha | reverse complement strand
ATCTCACAGAGTGGATTGTATTTGATTTCATCATGTTTAGCTAATCAAGTAGCTAATCCCCTTTTCTCTGAAAGCCATCTCCTACTGTAGCTTTAACTCCACATGACCCTGATACCTGAGGAGGAGAGAGGAAATGTGGTGTGGAGGCTAAATATGTACAGCAATCCTTCAGCAGAGTCAGTGTGGCTTGCCGTTGTCAATCCAAGCCTCCAGTATTCACTATGACATCATACTTTTTCCTAAACTTTTGTTGCTTCCTCTTTCCATTGATTGACACGATTCTTAGATTTCACAGTGCCATCCATTCAGCAGTGATGTGACCGCAGCTTCTTCCTGATTCATGGTCGTGATGCTGCATCTCTTTGTGCAAGGCAGGATACAGGGACTGAGTCTGGGCGTCTGAAACTGGCTGGCTCGGGTCAGGTTAGCCTACCCAACATCTGGAGCCTGTCCGTAGCTCTGCACACGTCCCCAGGCCCGGATAAGCTTGTCAGATTTGCAGACGTGAGATGGAGCTTAGCCTATGCAGGGGTTTTGTGCAAGCTTGATACTTTAATTTCTAAATGATTTGCCTTTGGCAAATCCTTCTCTTAATCTGGTAAAAACTTCCTCTGACTGAGTGGTAGGCCTGTGTATGAATAGAGCCTCTGTGTTTCTGTCTGTTTGGGTTCCTTTCACTGTGAATAAGCCAGACCACACCATGCCAGCCCCTCTGATGCAATCACTGATTCCTTCAGTGTGCGGGTGCTTCTGTAATGGCCTCAGTAATGGATATTTATGAGTCTGTCAGTGCCACAGTGTTTTCTCTATAATAATTTGTAGCATTTGGGGGGAAAAGGGGTTGATACCTTTGGTTTTCCGCATCTGGGGTCCCCTCCGGAGAATTTCTATGTAGAAGGATTGAGATGCTCAGTTCTGGTGACTTTTTAAAAGGACATTCTACTCCAAAATTAATAGAAAATTATGACACCATCTAAAATGTAATTTCCTCATCCAGAAATGAGCCCAATAACATATTTGTAAAACTATTAGTAAAAAATATTTTAACATATTGGACCTTGCATATAGCTTGCGCATGGTCCATATTATTAGGTATGCTATTAGCAATAAAAATGATCACCTGTAGCCCAACTGATGCAGCATAGTGGCTATAAATAAATAGGGGCTCCGGATTAAGATGCAAAGATGCCTGCAGAAAGAATGGGCTGTCAGCTATGACATGGCACCTTGAGTTTGAAAAAAATCTCTTTTAGTTATTCAACTACCCGTAGGTGTAGTGGTTTTATACCTGGTAATGGAATTACTACACAGAAATGCATAATTATGGCTATAAATGCCATCTTCACATTTCACAAGTTTGGACATCACAGTACAATACACTGATTTTCTTTAATGTACTACTGTACTATCCAAACTGAAACGTATGTCTATGATGCGTTCAGATTTGGTCCAGTCCGGTCTGTCTGTGGACGTTAACATGAAGGCCAGGGTGGACTGACCGAATTTCAACTACTTTTCAACGTCCATCGATGTCCGGTGTCGGTCGGTGCTCAGTGGTTGCTAGTTACAGTAAATGGGAGGAGAGGGGGGCTCATGGTAGGTGTCAGTAAGAGCTGGGAGAGGTGACATTAACTGGAGAGAGAGGCAGAGCAAGAGAAAGAGAGAGAAGGGAGTGGTTGTCCAGACTGTTTTAACACTCTTGGTTTGACCACCAGACAACAGAAAGACAAAGAAACAGTTATGAGCTGAATGTAACAGTATGCCAGTGGAAGGGAGGACAGTAGCAGGTGACCCAACTGTGGTTTGTGACTACTGATTTCCCATTGTATATAACTAATTGGTATGTCTACCATTACTTGTTACTTCTGGAACTATCATTATCCCCTCTCTTCACGAGGGAGAGAAATTAGAAAATATCTTATAGATACAGTGAGTATTGTGACAGTGACAAGTTTGTTGTTTTGGCTCTGTACTCCAGCACTTTGGATTTGAAATGATAAGAGACTTGCTTAGTTAAATAAAAACGGTTTAGAAAGGACTTTTTGTACGTTGTCTCCCCCCATTTTAGGGGACCAAAGACTGGAACGAGCTGCAACAGTTTTATCTCTTCGTTCAAAGACTCAATCATGGACTGATAATAGTTGTGGCTGCTTTGCGTGATGTATTGTTGTCTCCACCTTATTGCACTTTGTGCTGTTGTCTGTGCCCAATAATGTTTGTACCATGTTTTGTGCTGCTACCGTGTTATGTAGTGACCATGCTGTGTTGTCTTGTGTTGCTGCCTTGCTATGTTGTTGTCTTAGGTCTTTCTTTATGTAATTTTGTCTCTCTTGTTGTGATGTGTGTTTTGTCATATATATATATATATATATATATATATATATATATATATATATATATATATATATATATATATATATATATTTCACTACCGTTCAAAATTTTGGAGTCACTTATAAATGTCCTTGTTTTTGAAAGAAAAGCTAAAAAATGTGTCCATTAAAATAACATCAAATTGATCAGAAATAGTGTAGACATTGTTAATGTTGTAAATGACTATTGTAGCTGGAAACGGCAGATTTTTTAATGGAATATCTACATACAGAGGCATACAGAGGCCCGTTATCAGCAACCATCACTCCTGTGTTCACATGGCACGTTGTGTTAATCTAATCCAAGTTTAACATTTTAAAAGGATAATTGATCATTAGAAAACCATTTTGCAAATATGTTAGCACAGCTGAAAACTGTTGGTCTGATTAAAAAAGCAATAAAACTGGCCTTTAGACTAGTTGATTATCTGGAGCATCAGCATTTGTAGGTTCGATTACAGGCTCAAAATCGCCAGAAACAAACAACTTTCTTCTGAAACTCGTCAGTCTATTCTTGTTCTGAGAAATTAAGGCTGTTCCATGCAAGAAATTGCCAAGAAACTGAATATCTCGTACAACTCTGTGTACTACTCTCTTCACAGAACAGCCCAAACTGGCGCTAACCAGAATAGAAAGAGGAGTGGGAGGCCCCGGTGCACAACTGAGCAAGAGGACAAGTACATTAGTGTCTAGTTTGAGAAACAGACACCTCACAAGTCCACAACTGGCAGCTTCATTAAATAGTACCCGCAAAACACCAGTCTCAACATCAACAGTGAAGAGGCGACTCCGGGATGCTGGCCTTCTAAGCAGAGTTAGACTTAGAATAGGTGGACAACTTTAAATACCTAGGTCTGGCTCGACTGTAAACTCTCCTTCCAGGCTCACGCATCTCCAATCCAAAGTTAAATCTAGAATCGGCTTCCTATTTTGCTTCCTACTCCTTCACTCATGCTGCCAAACATACCCTTGTAAAACTGACTATCCTACCGTTCCTTGACTTTGGCGATGTCATTCACAAAATAGCCTCCAACACTCTACTCAGCCAATTGGATGCAGTGTATCACAGTGCCATCCGTTTTGTCACCAAAGCCTCATACAGTGGGGCAAAAAAAGTATTTAGTCAGCCACCAAAATCCTACAATGTGATTTTCTGGATTTTTGTTTTTTCATTTTGTCTGTCATAGTTGAAGTGTACCTATGATGAAAATTACAGGCCTCTCTCATCTTTTTAAGTGGGAGAACTTGCACAATTGGTGGCTGACTAAATACTTTTTTGCCCCACTGTATACAACCCACCACTGCGACCTGTATGCTCTTGTTGGCTGGTCCTCGCTACATATTCGTCGGCAAACCCACTGGCTCCAGGTCATCTATAAGTCTTTGCTAGATAAAGCTCTGCCTTATCTCAGCTCGCTGGTCACCATAGCAACACCCACCTGTAGCACGCTCCCCAGCAGGTATATTTCACTGGCCATCCCCAAAGCCAACACCTCCTTTGGCCACTTTTCCTTCCAGTTCTCTGCTGCCAATGACTGGAACGAATTGCAAAAATCACTGAAGTAGGAGACTTATATTTCCCCCACTAACTTTAAGAATCAGCTATCTGAGCAGCTTACCAATCGCTGCAGCTGTACACAGCCCATCTGTAAATAGCCCATCCAACCAACTACCTACCTCATCCCCATATTTGTTTTTGTTTTTCTGCTCTTTTGCACACCAGTATTTCTACATGCACATCCTCATCTGCACATATCACTCCAGTGTAAATTGTAATTACTTTGCCACTATTGGCCTATTTATTGCCTTTCCTCCTTACTTCATTTGCACACACTGTATACAGATTTTTCTATTGTGTTATTGGCTGTACGTTTGTTTATCCCATGTATAACTTGTTTTTGCCGCACTGGTTTGCTTTATCTTGGCCAGGTCGCAGCTGTAAATGAGATCTTGTTCTCAACTGTCCTACCTGGTTAAATAAAGGTGGGAAAAATAAAGAGTTCCTCTGTCCAGTGTCCTTTTCCCATCTTAATCTTTTCTTTTTATTGGCCAGTCTGAGATATGGCTTTTTCTTTGCAACTCTGCCACGAAGGCCAGCATTCCGGTGTCGCCTCTTCACTGTTGACGTTGAGACTGGTGTTTTGCGGGTCCTATTTAATGACGCTGCCAGTTGAGGACTTGTGAGGCATCTGTTAATTGAACTAGACACTCGAATGTACTTGTCCTCTTGCTCAGTTGTGCACTGGGGCCTCCTACTATTTATTGAAGCTGATTCAGCAACTAACCATGATTCAGATGACCATCCAATCAATGCTAGATTACAGAGACATAATTTATAGATCAGCAATTAAGGGTGTTCTCGAGCGGCTAGATGTTCTTTACCATTCGGCCATCAGATTTGCCACCAATGCTCCTTATAGGACACATCACTGCACTCTATACTCCTCTGTAAACTGGTCATCTCTTTATACCCGTGGCAAGACCCACTGGTTGATGCTTATTTATAAAACCCTCTTAGTCCTTAGTCCTCACTCCCCCCTATCTGACATATCTACCACAACCCTCATCCTCCACATACAATATCTGTTCTGCCAATCACATTCTGTTAGTTTTATCTCATTCTCTTTATTCAAAGACTCAATCATGGACACTCTTACTGACAGTTGTTGCTGCTTTGCATAATGTATTGTTGTCTCTACCTTCTTGCCCTTTGTGCTGTTGTCTGTGCCCAATAATGTTTGTACCAAGTTTTGTGCTGCTACCATGTTGTTGTCTTGGGTTGCTGCCTTGCTTTGTTGTTGTTGTCTTAGGTCTCTCTTTATGTAGTGTTGTCTCTCTTGTCGACGTGTGTGTTGTCCTATATTTATATTACATTAATAAAAATAATAAGCTCAGCCCCTGTCCCGCAGGAGGCCTTTTGGTAGGCCGTCATTGTAAATAAGAATTTGTTCTAAACAGACTTCCCTAGTTAAATAAAGGTTAAATAAATAAAATAAAAAATATAATAAACATGTTAGCATAAGTATAATACAGGAAGGCACAATTTATAGTCCAATATTTACAGCTCAATCAATTGACATGGATAGGCCTTTTACTAGGCCATAGTTTATACTGGAGGATAAAGGGATACATTATAAACTAATGCTCTACTGTAATGTATCCTACAGTAAGTGCCAGTGGATATGATTCCCTGTGAGATTATTTCCAAGGAAATAAATCATGTGAAAGACAAATGCCTTCTCTGTTAGTTCTGTGAGGGAACAACCACAATGCACCATTCTACAGGCTGGTATTTTTAAACAAAGAACAGTTCTCAGTGCTTTTGGTGTTTCTCATTGAAAATAACAAGTTAATGAGATTTTTTTTTAAATATGAAAAATAATCTAAGTAGAATGTGTTTTGTTGCTGGGAGAAGAACCAGATCTATGATTCATCCTGGGTCCCTTGTAGGGGAAAGATTTTCTCTCTGCCTTGCTTTCCTTCTCTTGGCGTGTCATTCCTTCTGCATTGTCTGCCAGACAGAAATCCCTGGCGCCCAGTTTTATTAGGTCTCTATGGTTACCAAAGTTCATGAAGTTGCTGTAAAGAAGAATAGAAAATAAACAATGTAGCAAAGTTTTCTCCGGCGATACCCGGACCCCGGATAATGCCACTGACTCAGTGAACAAAATAAATCATTCACAAGACTTCCTATTTGAGAGATTTATTTAAAAATGGGCTTAATAGTAAAGACATATTTTAATGGTAAACAATGTTTTCGTCTAATAGCCAAATGAATCACTTCAAAAAGTAGGCTACCTGCACACATTCTACCACTCCTAAAAGAATTCCAGCATCCAAACAGTGCACTGTGCACCTGCTGTTTGAAGGGAAAGAGACGTGTTACCAACAAGTGTGATGTCATTCGGCGGTTGTCATTAGGCGGTTGTCATTAGGCCTACACTCTTGTAGCCCGAATTAAAATCTCCCTCAGTTTGTCTCCACTTACCCTATAATGAATGACAAAGCAAAAACAGGATTTTAGAAATGTTTGCTCATTTATTAAAAAAAAATATTTTGGGGGAAATATCACATTTAAATAAGTATTCAGACCCTTTACTCAGTACTTTGTTGAAGCAACTTTGGTAGCTATTACTGCATCGAGTCTTCTTGGGTATGACGCTACAAGCTTGGCACACCTGTATTTGGGGAGTTTCTCCCATTCTTTTCTGCAGATCCTCTCAATCTCTCATGTTGGATGGGGAGCGTTGCTGCACAGCTATTTTCAGGTCTCTCCAAGCCACTCAAGGACATTCAGAGACTTGTCCCGAAGCCACACCGGCATTGTCTTGGCTGTGTGCTTAGGGTTGTTTTCCTGACCGAAGGTGAACCTTCGCCTCAGTCTGAGGTCCTGAGCACTCTGGAGCAGGTTTTCATCAAGGATCTCTGCATTTTCTCTGTTCATCTTTCCCTCAATCCTGACTAGTCTCCCAGTCCCTGCCGCTGAAAAACACCCCCACAGAATGATGTTGCCACCACTATGCTTCACCGTAGGGATGGTGCCTGGGCTCCTCCAGAAGTGACGCTTGCCATTCAGGTCAACGATATCAATCTTAGTTTCATCAGACCAGAGAATCTAGTTTCTCATGATCTGAGAGTCTTTACGTACCATTTGGAAAATTCCAAGCTGGCTGTCGTGCCTTTTACTTAGGAGTGGTTTCAGTCACTCTACCATAAAGGCCTGATTGGTCGAGTGCTGCAGAGATGGTTGTCCTTCTGGAAGGTTCTCCCATCTCTACAGAGGAACTCAAGAGCTCTGTCAGTGTGAACATCTGGTATTGATCACCTCCCTGACCAAGGCTCTTCTCCCCCGATTGCTCAGTTTGGCCAGGTGGCCAGCCTTGGAAGAGTCTTGGTGGTTCCAAACATTTTCCATTTAGGAATAATGAAGGCCACTGTGTTCTTGGGGGAACTTAAATTCTGCAGAAATGTTTTGGTACCCTTCCCCAGATCTGTGCCCCCGACACAATCTTGTCTCTGAGCTCTACAGATAATTCCTTCTACCTCATGGCTTGGTTTTGGCTCTGACTTGCACTGTCAAATATGGGATCTTATATAGACAGGTGTGTGCATTTCCAAATCATGTTGAATCAATTGAATGTACCACAGGTGGACTCCAATCAAGTTGTAGAAACATCTCAAGGATGATCAATGGAAACAGGATGCACCTGAACTCCTTTTGAGTCTCCTAGCAAAGGGTCTGAATACTTATGTAAATAAGTTATTTCAGTGTTTTATTTGTAAAAGTTTTGTAAAAATGTCAGTTTTTGCTTTGTCGTTATGGGGTGTTGTGTGTAGATGGCTGAGTTTTTTATTTTATTTAATCCATTTTAGAATAAGGCTAATGTAACAAAATGTGGTAAAAGTCAAGGGGTCTGAATACATTCCGAAGGCACTGTATCTGCCTTCATTAAAACAAATATAGACTCTTAGCTTTCATTTGACACCCAATTTGACATGCTCCTATGAATTTCCCATGTTAGTTCTCATGGGTCCTTTTACGTGGAAATGACCTAAAATGACGGGACATCTGAAAATGGGCTGAAATACGGAAGCAAATACGGCAGTATCTGTCCGGAGCTCATCGCCACAGGAAACTGAGGGACCAGTTGAAACAATGTTGCAAGTTCGCTAGCGGGCTGGACCAAGTCGATACAATGTTTAACGTTTGTTAGCGAAAGCTCAAGACAGGCGGCGTAGAGAGATTAATGCGATTGAAAGAACCTGAACCAACTGTCAGAGAGGCGAGGCTGTTTGTTTAATTTGGAATAAGCTTTTGTTTTCATAGTACTAATGCAGCTGTACAAAATTGCATTTTAACAAATAGAATTAAATACCCCCCCCCCCCCCCCCAACCCACCCCTGTAATGTGCACACTGGTCACACCCTGTTATTGGATTAAAGGAGTAGGTTACAGCTAATCGTCTAAGTCGCTCTGGATAAGAGCGTCTGCTAAATGACTTAAATGTAAATGTTAAATGTAGTTAGTTAGAACCCTGAGCTCAGCCTGAGGTGTATGGGGAGTGGAATACTCCGCTGGATGAGGAGTTCCCTGTTGGAGGTTTTATGTAAGGAGGTTTTTTTCACAAGATGTCAGGTTGTAAGGATTATTCATTTACATTTTATTTTCAACGACGTCATCAGTTGTTCACTATAGAGGAGAGGTGTGAGTTGTAAGTATTGGTCCATTTAGATCAGGGGGATTGGACAGAAGGGAAATGATGGTGAGAACATTGAGTGGGTGAAGTCAGAGAGGATGCCAGAGGAAGAAGAGCTATCTGAAGAACTGGAATACGACCCCCTACACACTCTCTTTCAATCTCTTCCCCTCCTACCACTTTCTCAACACTTAGGCCTATGCTGAGCAGGGTTTAGTAAAATGACATGATTGAAACAGGACAATAATCAATTTCAATGGACTATCAAGTGTTTCTGCGAACCACATGGTTAAATCCTCTACAGTTGGTCTCCATTTAACATGCCTGGATGGGTTCTAGTGAGAATCCGTAATCAATAACCTATTAGGCCCATGTTTAATGATCATAATGTTTCCATTATGTTGCCACGACAGTCAGCCTCTAAGATAAATCTATCCCTCTGGATTGTCAAGCTGACCCATGTCCTTAGTTGGACCGTCCCATGTTTCCAGTTGGTTAGCCTCGCTTTCAGACAGTGTGTGATACTATCACCTATGCCATGCGATTGGTGCTGATGTTGTGTATCAATATGTGACCATTTCTGTATTTCTCCTACAGGGAGCCGGTCCATGCTAACTGTGTACGCTGGAAGAAGAGGTTCTCCTTCCCCTGTAAGATGAGTGCCACCGCTGGGACGGGCGTGCTTGACCCCTGTGTGTGCCGCGTGTCTGTCAGGAAGGTATGGCCCTCAGACTCCTATTCAACCTGTTCATCCTGTTCCTATTAATGTTGTAAAACCTCATCTGGAACATAGATTGGCATAAGGCATGTCTATAAAGTTTCCTGTTTTCTGCTTTGTCACTGTTTACATTCAAATGATTTCACTGTTTTATTTGATAGGAGCTAAAGGGTGGGAAGACGTACGCAAAGGTACTGTTTCAGAGAGTGATTCCTTTTTACACTCTTCTTGCTTTCTTTCCCAATACATAGTTAGTTACATTGATCTATGCTTAGTAAACCGGTTGCTTTTTCTGCCTGCAGGTAGTCTAGAGTTGGTGTCAGTTAAGCTCTGTCCATGTGGTACACTGCAAATGTTTTGTTCTAGTGGTCAAATATTTACCCTTTAAAAATAGGCCTACAGGAAGTGAAAAAACACTCATTGATTTTATAATTTATGTTTTTCCCCCAACACCGCTTTCCATCAATTTGGTGTTAAACCATTTAAATTGTAATGATTAGCTTTTACCTTAAATGGGAAATTACCTAGATAATAGTCAGTGTATCCAGTTAAAGTTCATGCTCCAGAGACTAAAAATAGTCAATTAAATCAATAAAGCCAGAGAAAATGGATTAGTCTACGGTTCTTCCTTTGGTTTGTCTATAGAGACACTGAAAGGTTGAGGTACAGAAAGAGATTGATAGGAGAAAAACAACAAAGCCCACAACACCACCCTGCAGCTCTGTCTGCAAGTTAACCTGATCCTCTCTCCTCAGCTTGGCTTTGCAGACCTAAACCTGGCTGAGTTTGCTGGTTCTGGGAACACGACACGTAGATGTCTACTGGAAGGTTACGACACCAAGAACACCCGGCAGGACAACTCCATACTCAAGGTACTGATTGGAGAGATGGGTTTCTATCTATTCCAGTACATCATATCAGTCTCCGCTGCTTTCTTCTAGCCTGGTCCCAGATCTGTTTGTAATGTCTTGCCAACTCTTATCTTATAGTCGTTGTCAAGCGAGTTGGCTAGACAGCACAAAGAGATCTGGGACCAGGCTAGGTTTTGTATGTCAGCGTCAAGGGAGCTCAAACCTCCGTTTTCTTTTTGTAACAGGTTATCATCAGCACACAACTGATGTCCGGGGACCCCTGTTTTAAAACGTAAGTGGTGCCATCACTTAAAAAAAAAAAATTAAGGTCTATTATGATTTGGTTTTTAGATATGAGAAATGTTTCAAATGCAATTGAAGAAAATACGCTCAGATTTCCCCCTATGCTATGCACATTCAAATTTGCATAGCATTTCCCTTTGAGACCAATGTTTATCCGCCCACCTACACTGCAGCAAGGACTCTTTCCTGCTTCTCTATGATAGGCTACAGTTGTGTGGGGGGTTTAAGGAAGGAGAATTATTCTATAGTATTTATTTGTAATACGTAGTAGGAACACAGTGGGTGTCATTTAGATTGTAGGTGAGAGAAAGAACATTTCAAACTAAGCACATTCACCATGAAATAAATTAATTTCCTCATTGATTTAGTGTCCTACATTTCAGGTTACATAAAACTGTCAACAGCACTTTAGAGTAAATACTGTGTTATACTGTAAAGTCTAGCAAAAGAAAAGGTTTGCACATACTCTTTCAAACCAAGGCCGTATTCAGTGGGTTGCAATGTTGTAAATAGATATGTAGACTAATCTTGCACAGAGAGATGTCCCTCTTGGAATGACAGAGAGTCATGTCTGTTCTTAGAAATGTATCTGTTATTTCTGTGGTGTTGCATCCATATGAATAAGCTCCAGGTCTTGAAGGCTTTGCCTGTTAGACTGTGTGAGGAGTGTGTAGCATGGGGAGTCAGGGATCAGCACAGCATTAGAGAAGGCTTTACATGGGATGAATTTATAATGGGAGCCAAGGGGGACATGCTCATCTCTCCTACCCTGCAACCCTCACTCAGGGCCATTTTGGCCCATGTCCATGTTTGTGTGGGAGCGGTTCCAAGAATGTGAGGAGGATTGTACCCAGCAG
Organism: Oncorhynchus gorbuscha; assembly: GCF_021184085.1. Taxonomy (NCBI): domain Eukaryota; kingdom Metazoa; phylum Chordata; class Actinopteri; order Salmoniformes; family Salmonidae; genus Oncorhynchus; species Oncorhynchus gorbuscha. Next base: position 17,731,204 of record NC_060187.1, on the reverse strand, counting down.
ATGTGTCTGTGTAAACTAAACTAGAGCAGACCAGGGTGGGGCGATGAAACAGTGGTCACAGCTGAGTTTGCTTGCCAAGTACCACACCACAGCATCATCCTGTACAGGGATAAAACAGCAGACTAACATCCAGGGTAGGTCTATAGTCTCACTGTCTCTATGAGGTCTAGGTGACTGTGAAGTTGTTTCAGCCATGTATTCTGAGAGGAGTAGGGGCGGACGGGGAGGCAGAGGCATTGACGAGGCCAGGGTGACATAAGGGATAAAGTAGAGGGGACAATATGTTAGTTCAGCCCCAGTCTGTGTTGGAAAATGACAAGGAACGCCAATTGCCCCTGGAGCAGGAGATGACCCCAAAATGTATTATGTGCTATTGCCTTGGGCAGATAGTGGAGGAAAGCTGTTGATCATTAGACTCACTGTCTTGGAGGGTTTAAGGCAGCCCCCCGCACCTCTGAGTCAGAGTATCTCATTCCCTTTCCTTTAATAAAAACACAGCGCAAATCACTGACTGCTTTAATTAAAAAACAGTTCCGTGAATGTTTTAGACAAATACTTACAACTCTTTTCATAATCATATTTTTACTTTTAATAAACAGGTAGGCCAGTTTGGAACAAGTTCTCATTTATAACTGGGGCCTGGCCAAGATAAAGCAAAGCAAAGCAGTGAGACACAACATAAAGTTACACATGGAATAAACAAGCGTACAGTCAATAACACAATAGAGAAAAAAGTCTATATACAGTGTGTACAAATGGCATGACGAGGTAAGGCAATAAATAGGTAGCGAAGTAATTACAGTTTAGCAAATTAACACTGGAGTGATTAAATAGCAGATGATGTAGAATTACTGGTGTGCAAAAGAGCAGAAAAGAACAAACAATATGGGGAAGAGGTAGGTAGATTGGATGGGCTATTTACAGATGGGCTATGTACAGCTGCAGTGATCGGTTAGCTGCTCAGATAGCTGATGTTTAAAGTTAGTGAGGGAAATGTAAGTCTCCAGCTTCAGCTATTTTTGCAATTCGTTCCAGTCATTGGCAGCAGAGAATTAGAAGGAAATGCGGCCAAAGCAGGTGTTGGCTTTGGGAATAACCAGTGAGATATACCTGCTGGAGCGTGTGCTGGTGGGTGTTGTTATCGTGACCAGTGAGCTGAGATAAGGCGGAGCTTTACCTAGCATAGACTTATAGATGACCTGGAGCCAGTGGGTCTGAATATGCACGAATATGTAGCGAGGGCCAGCTGACTAGAGCATATAGGTCACAATGGTGGGTTGTATAAGGGGCTTTGGTGACAAAACGGATGGCACTGTGATAGACTGCGTAAAGTTTGCTGAGTAGAGTATTGGAAGCTATTTTGTAAATGACATCGCTGAAGTCGAGGGTCGGTAGGATAGTCAGTTTTACAAGGGTATGTTTGGCAGGCGTGAGTGAAGGAGGCTTTGTTGCGAATAATTTGTGTTGCTGTGCATGAACCAACCCCTTCTGTTTGTCCTCCACAGGCCTCCTTCCACAGGCACATTCATCGGCGTCCAGGGAGATGCAGAGAGCCTCCTGGAAGAGAGGAAGGGAGGGGACAACCAGAAGACCTTCATGGGTAAAATGAGACTAGACTAACTACTCCTTACTTACACCTCTTCTCCCACAGAACTCACCACAGTGCGTTTATATGACTCAGTCAGCGTTCCTCAGTCAGCGTTGAAGTGCATCATGAAATATAGCAGCTTTTAACAAACACGTCCGGTATAATAAATCTCTGGTAAATCAGAGGCAAGAGTATATATAGGTGTCGGATCTTAATTTGATCACTCTTTTGTTCGTTGCTGAGAATTTTCCTGCACCGCAGGAAATGCAGATGAGCTTTGTGATTGACGTAAATTCAATGAAAACCCACACTAATACACTGTTATATTAACAGTATTCCACTTTTCAAGTAGCCTCATTTTGGCCAGATATTAGCCTAACCAACGGTCAAGCAACTTTATGGACTAAACATTCAAGTCCTGTTGCTGCCAAGATTATTTTGCTGCAACAATTCAGGTCAAATTAAGATCCTACATCTGTAGGCCTATTAATCAAGGCACTTGCTTCTTATTCTGTTTGACAATTAAGTCAATTAGCATAAATAAACCCTGCCAGCTGCTGAGCTGTATGCCTCAGAAAATACAGACTTGGAATGAGGAAAACCAGAAGTAAAATGATTGGATATAAATGACTGTATATGGAGCATTAGTTTACTGACCATCGTTCCTCTCAGTCTCTGATTGATTCTTGTCATTGATCGAAGTCTGCTTTTCTCTTTGGCTGCAGTAACTTTGAGATTTGTTGCTGTACTAATAATCATATTCTTGAATGGCAGACTGACTTGCTGTATAACCAGCTGCACCTATAGATCCTCTCAATCTTTAATCCAATTCAAGCCTCACCTGATACAGGAATATGAATCGGTCTCGGTGTGATTCAGCTGCTGTTAATGTGTCATATTCAACATGTGTAGAAGAGAAGAGCACTCTTCTCCTCTCCCTTCACGCTCCCTCTCCCTCTCTGTCTGAAGTGGTGTGTGCTCTACCCCACAGGAGGCTTCATGTAGAAGAGAAGAGCACTCTTCTCCTCTCCCTTCACGCTCCCTCTCCCTCTCTGTCTGAAGTGGTGTGTGCTCTACCCCACAGGAGGCTTCATGTAGAAGAGAAGAGCACTCTTCTCCTCTCCCTTCACGCTCCCTCTCCCTCTCTGTCTGAAGTGGTGTGTGCTCTACCCCACAGGAGGCTTCATGTAGAAGAGAAGAGCACTCTTCTCCTCTCCCTTCACGCTCCCTCTCCCTCTCTGTCTGAAGTGGTGTGCTCTACCCCACAGGAGGCTTCATGTAGAAGAGAAGAGCACTCTTCTCCTCTCCCTTCGCGCTCCCTCTCCCTCTCTGTCTGAAGTGGTGTGTGCTCTACCCCACAGGAGGCTTCATGTAGAAGAGAAGAGCACTCTTCTCCTCTCCCTTCACGCTCCCTCTCCCTCTCTGTCTGAAGTGGTGTGTGCTCTACCCCACAGGAGGCTTCATGTAGAAGAGAAGAGCACTCTTCTCCTCTCCCTTCCCACTCCCTCTCCCTCTCTGTCTGAAGTGGTGTGTGCTCTACCCCACAGGAGGCTTCATGTAGAAGAGAAGAGCACTCTTCTCCTCTCCCTTCGCGCTCCCTCTCCCACTCTGTCTGAAGTGGTGTGTGCTCTACCCCACAGGAGGCTTCATGTAGAAGAGAAGAGCACTCTTCTCCTCTCCCTTCACGCTCCCTCTCCCTCTCTGTCTGAAGTGGTGTGTGCTCTACCCCACAGGAGGCTTCATGTAGAAGAGAAGAGCACTCTTCTCCTCTCCCTTCGCGCTCCCTCTCCCTCTCTGTCTGAAGTGGTGTGTGCTCTACCCCACAGGAGGCTTCATGAAGAAGAGAAGAGCACTCTTCTCCTCTCCCTTCACGCTCCCTCTCCCTCTCTGTCTGAAGTGGTGTGTGCTCTACCCCACAGGAGGCTTCATGTAGAAGAGAAGAGCACTCTTCTCCTCTCCCTTCGCGCTCCCTCTCCCTCTCTGTCTGAAGTGGTGTGTGCTCTACCCCACAGGAGGCTTCATGTAGAAGAGAAGAGCACTCTTCTCCTCTCCCTTCGCGCTCCCTCTCCCTCTCTGTCTGAAGTGGTGTGTGCTCTACCCCACAGGAGGCTTCATGTAGAAGAGAAGAGCACTCTTCTCCTCTCTCTTCACGCTCCCTCTCCCTCTCTGTCTGAAGTGGTGTGTGCTCTACCCCACAGGAGGCTTCATGTAGAATTCAAGCAGTTGTTTTGATGCTCTCTCCGATCTCTCTGCTGCCGACCCTCACATGGTTATTGGTTAAAAATAGGAACAGACTTTTGCGTCTGTGGGAGGGGAGGTCCACAGTGAAAGTGATTTTGATTGAAATTGTGTTGATAAGGGGATGACAGACTACTATGGACAACCTATTGGTTTCCACTTCATTTCCACTTGTCTATTTGGATGCTTTCACAGCAGTCCACCCTGTGAGCACAGGACTGAGGGAACCTAGACATGGTCCCCTTTCACAGCGGTCCACCCTGTGAGCACAGGACTGAGGGAACCTAGACATGGTCCCCTTTCACAGCGGTCCACCCTGTGAGCACAGGACTGAGGGAACATAGACATGGTCCCCTTTCACAGCGGTCCACCCTGTGAGCACAGGACTGAGGGAACATAGACATGGTCCCCTTTCACAGCAGTCCACCCTGTGAGCACAGGACTGAGGGAACCTAGACATGGTCCCCTTTCACAGCGGTCCACCCTGTGAGCACAGGACTGAGGGAACCTAGACATGGTCCCCTTTCACAGCGGTCCACCCTGTGAGCACAGGACTGAGGGAACATAGACATGGTCCCCTTTCACAGCGGTCCACCCTGTGAGCACAGGACTGAGGGAACATAGACATGGTCCCCTTTCACAGCGGTCCACCCTGTGAGCACAGGACTGAGGGAACCTAGACATGGTCCCCTTTCACAGCGGTCCACCCTGTGAGCACAGGACTGAGGGAACATAGACATGGTCCCCTTTCACAGCAGTCCACCCTGTGAGCACAGGACTGAGGGAACATAGACATGGTCCCCTTTCACAGCGGTCCACCCTGTGAGCACAGGACTGAGGGAACCTAGACATGGTCCCCTTTCACAGCGGTCCACCCTGTGAGCACAGGACTGAGGGAACCTAGACATGGTCCCCTTTCACAGAGGTCCACCCTGTGAGCACAGGACTGAGGGAACCTAGACATGGTCCCCTTTCACAGCGGTCCACCCTGTGAGCACAGGACTGAGGGAACATAGACATGGTCCCCTTTCACAGCGGTCCACCCTGTGAGCACAGGACTGAGGGAACCTAGACATGGTCCCCTTTCACAGCGGTCCACCCTGTGAGCACAGGACTGAGGGAACCTAGACATGGTCCCCTTTCACAGCGGTCCACCCTGTGAGCACAGGACTGAGGGAATATAGACATGGTCCCCTTCCACAGCGGTCCACCCTGTGAGCACAGGACTGAGGGAACATAGACATGGTCCCCTTTCACAGCGGTCCACCCTGTGAGCACAGGACTGAGGGAACCTAGACATGGTCCCCTTTCACAGCGGTCCACCCTGTGAGCACAGGACTGAGGGAACATAGACATGGTCCCCTTTCACAGCGGTCCACCCTGTGAGCACAGGACTGAGGGAACCTAGACATGGTCCCCTTTCACAGCGGTCCACCCTGTGAGCACAGGACTGAGGGAACCTAGACATGGTCCCCTTTCACAGTGTGCTGGCCCTAGTTAGTCTCTTCACTCTGAATACTGTTATAGGAATATTACTGTAATCCCAGTCCACACTCAACCCATTACCAACCCCTATGTCCTGTTTTAAAAACCTGACAGAGAGCCGAGAAGGAAAGTGTCCCTCTGTTTCCGATGAACTTGGGGGCTCCTGCCATTCCCGAACATCCAGCTACGCTAGTCAGCAGTCTAAAGTCTCAGGTAGGCCCTCCTTATACTCCCAACACAGCCATTCTAATGTACAGTGCAACATGTAGCGTGGAGATCTAGCTCATTCTCTACCATGCTAACATACAACCTAGCTTGTCATCATTCAAAGTCCCAGTATGACGATTGTCACTTCCATACAGGCCATTGTTCAACTGTCTGTCTCAGCATTTTATTTTCTGTCTTTTTCTCCAATTTTACTTTGCTGAATTCCTCTGTCTGCATGTCTGGTGTCTTTGATGTGCCTTTCTAACCTTGACCTATTTTACTGTGATAATTAAAAAAGAAATATGTTTATTGTGGTAAACTAATACAAGTAAAATAATTTACATCAATGGTAGTCTGGCTAGTGAATGAAGGATCTGTTACAGGCAGATCAGATCCCCTATAATGAATGGTCTGTAGGAAAGTGAGGAGTTCACTCAACTCCTCTGATAGCCAACTCACTCTGATAAACCTACTACCATTGCTTCCTACAGACATTAAAGCAAGAGAAAAGTCTATAGACTAGTTGTACAATATTCTATTTTCTTTATAGTTTGGAGGGTTGGTTTTATATCAGTTAGCTTTGAGAGACATTTCAGACACAGTGGTTGGCTTGTAGTGATCCTGTAGGGAGTGTTAGTGTGTGGGCGATTTGTTCCCTTCACCGTAGCCTGACTAGCTAGCGGTACATTGAGACTCTGCAGTGTCTCTGCGTTAACAGTTTCCTGCAGACATGAATGCCATGTGAGTGTGTGGGCGCTAGGCTAGCATCCATCTCTGCTGCTAAATCATTGATCACACCGCAAGGCTTCAATCTGCTCCACTCTCAGTCCTTTTCCATAACACAAAACTGCTCTCTAAAATTGTGAATGATTGACATGTTGTATGCAGACTTGTGACTCTTTTTGTGTGTATGAGTGACCATGTACTTAGTGTGTGATAATGTGCTTCAGTGCATTATGCCTTGATGTTATTATTTATTGATATTAATGATGAATATTTTGAAGTAGCCTGCCTATGTGTCTGAAGGCTTGTGTGTGTGTCTCTAACCTCCTTGCTATTACCCCTCTGTCCCTCTCCACCCCAGGCTACAGCACAGGTCACTCCCGCTCCTCCAGCCTGTCAGAGTGTACCCATCGCAGGAACACTTCTGTGGGCAGCGCTTCCACCGGCATCGCCAGCATCCTGGAGCCCTCTGACGACACTAGGGACCAGAGGGAGAGCAGGGACCGGGAGAGGGGAGACAGGGAAGCCAGGATGGGGATGATGCCCCCTACTGCTGGGGCGTCAGCCTGCACAGCCCTGCCTGAACACCCCACCCCCACCAGTACCATTGGTTCCTGTATAGGCACTCCGGTGAAGAGCGCCTCGTCCTGCGAACGCCTCAACAGGTGAGACTGAGAGACACCCCTGATCAATGATGCTAATGCTGTCTTGAAAAAAGTATTCTGTAATCTCAATGTTGACTTAATCATTGAACAAAGGATAAATAAATAGACAACCTCACACCTGAGCAAGCTGCTATGCTGAGATACAAGATAGGTAGCCTAAGCAACAGTCTTTACATTACTGTACAGCCATGTATCTCAATGACATTTCTGACTTATTGGACTAGTCACTCTTGTTACACAACATTCTCAGCATCATGGATGTCACAGAAAAATAAAAAGATAAACCCCTTCTATCTGAAGAGACTGCATGTAACCTATGTGTTGTAACTTGATCCTGTATGTCCCACCACCAGACACCTGGTGAAGCAAGGGTCCATGGAGGGTCAGATGATGAGGGTGGAGGCATCGAGGGTGGATGCTGATGACGTGGTGGAGAAGATCCTTCAGAGTCAAGACTTCACCCCCAGCCTGCTGGATTCCAGCCATGAAGGTACCTAACAACCTAATCAGAGAGCAAGTTCCAGAGCCAGTCAGAGAGCAAGTTCCAGAGCCAGTCAGAGAGCAAGTTCCAGAGCCAGTCAGAGAGCAAGTTCCAGAGCCAGTCAGAGAGCAAGTTCCAGAGCCAGTCAGAGAGCAAGTTCCAGAGCCAGTCAGAGAGCAAGTTCCAGAGCCAGTCAGAGAGCAAGTTCCAGAGCCAGTCAGAGAGCAAGTTCCAGAGCCAGTCAGAGAGCAAGTTCCAGGGCCAGTCAGAGAGCAAGTTCCAGGGCCAGTCAGAGAGCAAGTTCCAGAGCCAGTCAGAGAGCAAGTTCCAGAGCCAGTCAGAGAGCAAGTTCCAGAGCCAGTCAGAGAGCAAGTTCCAGGGCCAGTCAGAGACCAAGTTCCAGGGCCAGTCAGAGACCAAGTTCCAGGGCCAGTCAGAGACCAAGTTCCAGGGCCAGTCAGAGACCAAGTTCCAGGGCCAGTCAGAGACCAAGTTCCAGAGCCAGTCAGAGACCAAGTATATACTGGGTCTGAAAATAAAGTTGAAAGCATGTTTGAGATGTGGTATTAGAATTCATGAAGTTAAATTACACTCCATTCCAGTAACATTTACACCAGTATTTAGAATCATAAAACACGGGACGAGATGTTAAAAACTGTCCATTGTGCCAATAGATGGAATGCACTCGCATGAGATTTGCCGTGATGTTGACAGAGTGGCATGGGAGGTTTATTTCTTAGACTGGGGTAAGATGTCAATTTTTGGGACACATCCTCAGTAGTGTGCCTTCGAATCAGTGGGTGTTTCGGCCTTTAATCACTAAACACCCTCATCAAAGGTGGCCAGCTAAAGGGTGATCAAGCCTTAGCTTGTGTCCCATGCCCAATTAAGATGTCCCACAGGACTGTGCAAGGCAGGGGCGTCCTCTTCTCTGAGCCAGCCATACAGCTGACCGCATACCTCATATGCCCTCCTCAAGTTGGAGGGATCTGAATTGAGTTCTCAGGTGGGGGTGAGGGGTCATGAAGTTATAGCCCAGCAAGGGTCCTTCCGTTTGATCCAGATCCACTGGCTACCTCTTTCAGCTGCTTGAGAAACTGCTCTGACGGTCTGCCGCAGAGCCTGTCCATGGATTCCAAGTTCTTTCAGCAACCTGATGATGGAAGAAGCCACGAATCCTCTGCATCCCACTTCAACTGGCCAGACTTTTGCATTCCAGCCACGCTGAGTTGCGTCTGCTGCCAACTCTGTGTAACGCAGTTTCTTACGTTCGTAGGCCTCTTCAACAGAGTTTTCCCACGGGACTGTGAGCTCTATGATGTACACAGCCTTTCGTGAAGGGGACCAGAGTACCATGTCTGGCCTAAGGTTGGTAGAAGCAATCTCAGGTGGAAAAATGAGTTGCTGGCCAATATCGACAAGCATCTTCCAGTCCCGGGCCATAGCTAGGTGTCCAGTTTCTGGCTTTGTAGGAGGATACTTGGGCCTTTTCTGTCCCTCCCGGATGAATGTTGTTGTTTTGACGGGATTGCTTGTTTTTGGAGGTAATGAATTGGTTGCACTCCTCTTGGTCTCAAGTGCTGCAGCCAGGCTCTTGAGGACCTGATTGTGCCTCCAGGTGTAGCGGCCTTGTGAGAGGCTGGTCTTGCAACCTGTCATTATATGCCTGAGAGTCGCTGGAGCTGGGCAGAGGGGGCAGGTCGAGTCCTCGCCATACCATTGATGTAGATTTTTTGGTGATGGAAGCACATCATAAACAGCTCTTATGATGAAGCTGATGTTGCTTGCCTCCATTTGCCAAAGCTCACTCCAGTTGATCTTTCTCCTCTCCAGGCCTTCCCACCGCGTCCATTGCCCTTGTTTAGCAAGAGAGACAGCCTTTGCACTTCTTGCAGTCTCCTCCTGTCTGCGCACCTCCTCGACCACCAGCTTCCTGCGTTCAGATGTTGTTGCCTTATGGAACGTTGGTTTGCTTGCTGCCAGGCCAAAGCCTCCTCTTCCATGCTGGATATTCCCCACAATGTCTTGGTGTCTCAGGGCTGATGTTGCTTGCTGCACAGCATTGGATGATGTCCATTTCCGTCCAGTTTGTAGGGGAGGTGCAGCCTTGCTAATGGTCTGGTCTTTGGAGTCCTTCAATGTCATCTGAAGTCTTACTTTAGAGCACTTGTACTCCTCCGTTAGACTTGTAAGAGGTAGTTCAAGGACCCCTTTGCCATAGAGGCCGATGTTACTCAGGCATCGTGGGACACCCAGCCATTTCTTCACGTATGAGGTAATGGTTCGCTCCATCTTCTCCACTGTTGTTATTGGGACCTCATAGACGGTGAGTGGCCACATTATCCGGGGGGAGAAGTCCAAACTGTAGGCACCAGAGCTTGAGCCTCCCAGGCAGTAGGGTCTTGTTGATGTTCTCAAGACCGTCGGCGATGTCCTGCCTTACTTGCTGCACTTGATCTTTATCCCGGAGGCTTTCGTTGTACCATCTACCCAGGCTCTTGATGGGTTGCTCAGACACCGTTGGTATCGGGTCATCTCCAATGCAGAACCTCACATCTTTAAGCTGTCCCTTGACTATGGAGATGCTTCGAGATTTGCTTGGCTTGATTTTCATCCGTGCCCACTTGATGTTATCCTGCAGTTTTGCAAGTAGCCGCCTGGTGCATGCTGCAGTGGTGGTCAGTGTAGTCATGTCATCCATGTATGCTCGGATAGGTGGGAGACGGAGCCCTTCCTTAGTTCTCTCACCACCGACCACCCATCTCGATGCCCTGATGATGACTTCCATGGCCATAGTGAAGGCCAGAGGAGAAATTGTACAGCCTGCCATTATGCCTACTTCCAAGCGCTGCCATGTTGTTGTGAAGTCAGGTGTTGTGAAACACAATTGCAGGTCTTGGAAATAGGCCTTTACCAGTGTAGTGATGGGTTCTGGTACGTGGAAAATGTTGAAGGATTCCCAGAGGAGTTCATGGGGAACTGAGCCAAAGGCATTGGCCAAGTCGAGGAAGATGACATAGAGGTCTCTCTTGTCCTTCTTAGCTGTTTGGATCTGGTGCCAAATCATACTAGTATGTTCCAGGCAACCAGAGAAACCAGGAATGCCTGCTTTCTGTACAGATGTATCAATGTACTTGTTCCTTTCCAGATAAGTGGACAGCCTCTGTGCTATTATACTGAAAAAGATCTTCCCTTCGACGTTGAGAAGGGAGATTGGTCGGAATTGACTGATGTCTGTCGCATCCTTCTCTTTCGGGATTAGCACACCACCAGCCCTTCGCCATGCCTTTGGTATTATTTCCTTCTGCCACACTATCCTCATGAGCCTCCAAAGAAAGCGTAGAACATCCGGGCGTTCTTGTAGAGCTTGTATGGTACTCCATTAGGCCCAGGAGCCGAGGCCGCTCTTGCTCTTCGGACAACGTTCTCTACTTCCCTCCATTTTGGAGGGTCAGTGTCCAGATTGAATTCTGGTGGTTGAATAGGTGGGATGTCATGTGGGATGATTATCTGCTCATGCCTTTTCATGTCCTGGTGGACCTTTTCCAGATGTTCTTCCAGTTCAGGCTTTGTAGTTTTTAGGATTCCGCACTTTTCCTTTGCGAAGAGATCTTTGACAAACTTAAAGGGGTTTTTATAGAACCGTGTTCTTGAGTGTTCCTTCTTCCTACGAAGTTTCCTTAAGTTTTCCGCTCTTCGCAAGGTTGCCAGCCGACATTTAATGTCTGCTTGGAGTAGCATGAGACCTTCTCTCTCTGCATCAGAGGCCTTCTTCCACTGCTTCCTCAGCTGCCTTCTCTCTCTGACAAGTATCTCGATCTCCTGCTGTCTCCTAGATTTGGCTGGCGCGGGAGGTGTCTTGCCACTTCTCCTTTCGTTTACGCCAAAGCGCTCTTCTCCGTAGTGGTAGATAATGTCTCCCATCCTTTCAAGCTTTTTCTCTGCTTTTCCTACCTGTTGTTCCAAGATTTTTGTCAGGTCGTTGTTGATTGTTTCCCACTCTCTCTTTTCAACGGCTTTGGGCCACTTCACACTCGGTCTGTGCCCTTTGATCTTTTCCTCTTTTAGAGGTCTCTGTGGTTGGGTAAGTTCATCCACCGGCATTTCTGTGCTTGTGTTATCCTCCTCAGTTACAGGGGTGCTGATGCTCTGCGAACTTTGGTTTGCGTCCCGTCGCTGTGCTTCATTCGACTGATTTGACTGGCTGCTTCGTAAGAAGTACTGGTCAATGCGAGGTCCCTGTCTCTGCTTCTCTAACAAGCACCTTTTCCTCCCTTGATGGATCCTTAACCCCTTGCCGATGTTACTCTCTCCCAACCACAGCTGCACACCTGAACTGTGTGTCCTGCTGCTGTTATGGTTGTCTCATGTGCTGTGTTCCTACTCGTAGTCGTTTCCGTTCCTGGGTCCGTAACCGTGTGATCAGTCGTTGAGCCATCTTGCGCCCCAGCTCTCGCAGGCTCTAGGGGTATGTTCCTTTGTTGACTTTCAGTAGCACTTAGCGGGTGTCTCCAACATACTGAAACAGCGCCGGAGACTGCCAACATGGGTAGCTAACCCATGACAGCCCCAGTGGGGTCTATTCCCTCCGGTCAGCTGTCTCTCCAAGCTGTCACACAGACTTTCCTATGTTGTCAGCTGTCCTTTCACAGCAGTCACTGGACTGGTCCAGATAATCAGAATCATAAAACACGGGACGAGATGTTAAAAACTGTCCATTGTGCCAATAGATGGAATGCACTCGCATGAGATTTGCCGTGATGTTGACAGAGTGGCATGGGAGGTTTATTTCTTAGACTGGGGTAAGATGTCAATTTTTGGGACACATCCTCAGTAGTGTGCCTTCGAATCAGTGGGTGTTTCGGCCTTTAATCACTAAACACCCTCATCAAAGGTGGCCAGCTAAAGGGTGATCAAGCCTTAGCTTGTGTCCCATGCCCAATTAAGATGTCCCACAGGACTGTGCAAGGCAGGGGCGTCCTCTTCTCTGAGCCAGCCATACAGCTGACCGCATACCTCATATGCCCTCCTCAAGTTGGAGGGATCTGAATTGAGTTCTCAGGTGGGGGTGAGGGTCATGAAGTTATAGCCCAGCAAGGGTCCTTCCGTTTGATCCAGATCCACTGGCTACCTCTTTCAGCTGCTTGAGAAACTGCTCTGACGGTCTGCCGCAGAGCCTGTCCATGGATTCCAAGTTCTTTCAGCAACCTGATGATGGAAGAAGCCACGAATCCTCTGCATCCCACTTCAACTGGCCAGACTTTTGCATTCCAGCCACGCTGAGTTGCGTCTGCTGCCAACTCTGTGTAACGCAGTTTCTTACGTTCGTAGGCCTCTTCAACAGAGTTTTCCCACGGGACTGTGAGCTCTATGATGTACACAGCCTTTCGTGAAGGGGACCAGAGTACCATGTCTGGCCTAAGGTTGGTAGAAGCAATCTCAGGTGGAAAAATGAGTTGCTGGCCAATATCGACAAGCATCTTCCAGTCCCGGGCCATAGCTAGGTGTCCAGTTTCTGGCTTTGTAGGAGGATACTTGGGCCTTTTCTGTCCCTCCCGGATGAATGTTGTTGTTTTGACGGGATTGCTTGTTTTTGGAGGTAATGAATTGGTTGCACTCCTCTTGGTCTCAAGTGCTGCAGCCAGGCTCTTGAGGACCTGATTGTGCCTCCAGGTGTAGCGGCCTTGTGAGAGGCTGGTCTTGCAACCTGTCATTATATGCCTGAGAGTCGCTGGAGCTGGGCAGAGGGGGCAGGTCGAGTCCTCGCCATACCATTGATGTAGATTTTTTGGTGATGGAAGCACATCATAAACAGCTCTTATGATGAAGCTGATGTTGCTTGCCTCCATTTGCCAAAGCTCACTCCAGTTGATCTTTCTCCTCTCCAGGCCTTCCCACCGCGTCCATTGCCCTTGTTTAGCAAGAGAGACAGCCTTTGCACTTCTTGCAGTCTCCTCCTGTCTGCGCACCTCCTCGACCACCAGCTTCCTGCGTTCAGATGTTGTTGCCTTATGGAACGTTGGTTTGCTTGCTGCCAGGCCAAAGCCTCCTCTTCCATGCTGGATATTCCCCACAATGTCTTGGTGTCTCAGGGCTGATGTTGCTTGCTGCACAGCATTGGATGATGTCCATAAGTGATTAATTCAAATACTGTATAAAAGTTGCTGTGAAAATTGTCAGTACAAATTAGTTGTGAAAATAATATATACAGTTGAAATCGGAAGTTGACATACACTTAGGTTGGAGTCATTAAAGCTTGTTTTTCAACCAATCCACAAATTTCTTGTTAACAAACTATAGTTTTGGCAAGTCGGTTAGGACATCTACTCTTTCAGAGATGAGTCCTAAATACAGAAAAGACACAAAATATAAATATAAAATGTAATCAGAAAGAAAAACACGGTCATTAAAAACAAACATATTCATCAGTAATACGATCTTCAATCAGCTTTCTGAATCCCCCTCGAGGCTCCAGCACATCAAATCTAAGAAAATGTTGAAGATTGTTCCACAAATAATGTGCAAGAAAACTAAAAGCAGATTTACCCAACGCAGTAGAGACCAAAGGAATTCCCAGAGTTAACCATCCCTGAGACTGGGTGTGGTAACTTGTATGTCTAAAGTTTAGTTATGATGTTAGATACAGTGGGACTTTTTGTAAAACAGCTTTATAAATGAACACATAGCAATGTATCAAACTAGGAGACATCGAAGAGGGCCAACCAACTTTCTGCTAGAGAATGCAGTGATGATTACTAAAATTGTCACCCGTAATAAAGAGCAGTGTGCTATGATAAACTGCATCTAACGACTTTAATGAGGTGGCAGCTGCAATAATACATTAATAATAATAAATATTATAAATGATAATAATGTAATAGTAATACATTTGCTTGCTCCCTGGTGACCTCAGTGATATGGAGTAGATTCTTACTGTGGGTGAGTACCGTATGCAGAGGGGGTTGATGGGGTTTCTATCAGCATGTTTTAATGAATTTCTCTACTGAGGAAGGATTGTGTCGCTGATACTCTTCAAGGTCCCGGCCTCCTCTACAGCGAGCAGAATGCTCCTGTCAATACTGGATTCAGTTGTTGATTGCCTAGCAACCAGGCTCCTGATGAGGAGTGTTGATGTTTCATCTGCTAAATAAATAAAGCAGTTTCACCACAAATGCCACTCAAAGTTTGTGTGTCTGTCTGTTTCTTTCAGAGGAAGGCCTGCGGTTGTTTGTCGGTCCCGGAGGAAGCACTGCCCTTGGAAGCCATCACCTGCCTACCAGGTAGCCTAAGTCTTTAACAGTTACACTCACAATAACTCACACTTAAAATAAGATATCTCATTTATTCATGTATAGATTTGTTTATTAAATGATTACTTAAAATGCTTATTATTTAAATTCAACCCACCCTCACTCAGGTACTTGTGATTGCTAATTTGTCCTATTTGTTTTAGGGTTGGTGCTGGTGCATATGAACAGGTGGTGATTAAACGTTAGGCCTAAACCCCACCAGGAGGATGAGTGGCACAGCTGACATCCAACAGAACCATCCGTGGTTTTTATCTTTCATTCCAGCAAGCACATTTTATCCAACTGAACTGGCCTGTCAGAAATGGACTGCAACAGCGCCCTCTGGTGTGCTTACAGACTATGTGCACTGTCTGTTGTCCCCTGTTAGATTAGCTCAGTGAAGTCAAGAAGAACATCACCACGCCTCAATCTGGGAAAGGAGTCAGACTATTAAAAACTGCAGTTTGAGGTCACAGGAAAACCTGACCTTTTCAGCTGGAGATCAAAGTGATTTGGTTCTGTGTTTGTCACCAGAATGAATGAAGCCTTTGCTGAAGAGGATGATGCCATGCTTTTTCAATACATTCCCTAGTTAACTCTAGTCCCCTAGTTTTCAGTCCTTTGGTTTTTCAACTATGTTTTTTATTTGGAACTGCCTTTTAATGTAGGATTTTAACTTTTGTCTACCAATAAGCTGCTAAAAGGTTGTGTGTGTGCCTGTGTGTGCGTCAGTGGAGGCTGGTGGGAGGAGCTATAGGCTCATTGTGATGACTGGAATGGAATCATGGTTTCCATGTTTGATACCGCTCAATTTATTCCATTCCAGTCATCACAATGAGCCTATAGCTCCTCCCACCAGCCTCCAGTGGTGTGCATGTGTGTGTTTGCTATGTGTTTGTGTGTATGCATGACTGTGTGCGTGCCTATATGTCTCTGGTAAAGTGTTAAAGCCACTAGTCTGTTGTAATAATAGTAAACCTACAATAATCCTGCAGTATACAGAGCCAGGGCTGAGGGCTGGGAGTGAGAGTGCAGGTTATGTACTCGGTACTGAAGGTGACCCTGCTCCTCTCCTCTGCTGATCTCATTACTGGCAGAAATAGAAACCGCCTTACAATCTAACCGCTCTGCTCTTTTTATATGCTTGTGGGAGGGAAATAGATGGTGAGGAAGAGGAGAGAAGCTCTGTTTGAGTGAGGTCAAGCTTGTGTTTGCTTCTTCTGAAAGAATCAGACTCTCAGGTTAAGATATCAGGGTTCCAATCCGGATGGCTCTTTTTTTGCAACGACCGATGACAGTGGGGTTTAGAAACTGATGCAAGTCAACAGTTGATTCTTGCCAAGCTGACGTAGGTAAAGATGAAGGCTACAGGACAAATGGTCAACAATTGAACTGCCATTGTACACACTTATTGGTCACCTTGTGTAGTACAACTCCAAAGAGTGAGACGGTGTGGTCCACGAAGAGTGAGACGGTGTGGTCCACGAAGAGTGCGACGGTGTGGTCCACGAAGAGTGCGACGGTGTGGTCCACGAAGACGGTGTGGTCCACGAAGAGTGCGACGGTGTGGTCCACGAGTGCGACGGTGTGGTCCAGAAGAGTGAGACGGTGTGGTCGGTGTGGTCCACGAAGAGTGCGACGGTGTGGTCCACGAAGAGTGCGACGGTGTGGTCCACGAAGAGTGAGACGGTGTGGTCCACGAAGAGTGCGACGGTGTGGTCCACGAAGAGTGAGACGGTGTGGTCCACGAAGAGTGAGACGGTGTGGTCCACGAAGAGTGAGACGGTGTGGTCCACGAAGAGTGAGACGGTGTGGTCCATGAAGGTTCTCTCTCAGCAGCATATCAGATGGTATGATGATGATATACTTATATGACAAGAAGCCAGGAGTTACATCAGATGAGGCTGATGATGACTCTGTTATTCGTTGTCTGAACGATGTAATGGATTGGTCCCCCCCATATCTTGAATATAATCGGTCAAATACGGTTATGAAACTGACATTGGGGGGGAATTGTATACACTACACGATTTTGTGATGAATCTTGTTAATTGGTCTGTCTCATTAAATAGAAATAACAATACATATTCAGAGTAAGTTAAAGATATAATGGCATTACATACATTTAGTGTGTGTGATCGTCTCCTGTCTTAAGCCATACTGGAGGTTAACCATATCCTGACCAAGTTATGTGCCGTAATTTGCTGATTTCTGCAGTGTCATCAGTGTATGGTATTATAACTCTGAATTAATCTGTGTTATTTCTCTTTGTGTAGATGTTTATTGTTTGCATGATTTTTGCATTTCTTCAGCGAGTTAAACCAATGCTTGAAAACCACAATTCCACCATCACATGTGGTTCAAGGTTTCTTACATCTGTACGTTTGGTAAGACCACATACCTGTGTGATTCATTTATGTTGTGCCATCACTTACCTGGAAGTTCTCTTTACTGCCTCATTTGAGGCAAATTTAAGAACAGAACTGATGTATAGATCCAGAACATGGTAGAAACTAATAATGAGTATTGTAACCTTTAGCAAGGCACTTGTATTACCATTCACTATTCCTCTTGAATAGAAATAAGTCTGTTAACTACCTTCCTTCAGTAAAATCAGTTCCAGTAGACAGATGTTAGACAGGCAGCATATGTTCCTGTTTCCCAGCTCAGTCGGTACCTAACATGTAACAAACATGGTTGCCTTTTCTCTTCTGTGAAGCTGTGTGTATTAAGGAGCTGTAACCCATATCCTCCTGTAAAAGTGACGTTTTCTGTCAGTGTCGACAGTGTCCAATGTTCCTGTCTTTTTGACCAACATTTGCTTCCTTACCAGGTGTACTGTATGCTTTTCCTGTGTACCATGCACTGTTGATTAAAACGGTTCAAAATGTTGATTGTGTGAACCAGGCAATGACTATATTCTCATCACATTTTATTAGGAACATGTTCCTTCTTTATTTAAGGATATGGTTGAATCTTATGATGTCCCCTAGTTCTAGAACTGTATTGCCAGGGTAAAAGAAAATGTAAATCCGCACCACTAGTACATCAAAGAATACACTCCTTATATGACAAAGGTCATCCAAGCTCGGTCTCCCAGTCCTTGTTCTCCATGCTACTGACCAAGCTCGGTCTCCCAGTCCTTGTTCTCCATGCTACTGACCAAGCTCGGTCTCCCAGTCCTTGTTCTCCATGCTACTGACCAAGCTCGGTCTCCCAGTCCTCGTTCTCCACGCTACTGACAAAAAACGGACCTGTCCCTGTGTTATCACAGTTCTCATCCCACTCCAAATCTTCATCATCGCTGTCCACCAACACCACGGCAGTGCCATCGTTGGTTAACTGTACTCTAGAGTTCTCCAGTAGGAACTTTGTGAGACGCTGGACTGTCCCACTCAGAGCTTGCACTCTGGGGTAGGAGCACAACCTGACCAAGGGGACACACACAGACTGACCTTCTCTGTAGGGCTCCTCCTGTCCCATGTCTGTTCTACCCTCTCTCCCCACCTCCTCATTCTCTACCTCAAACCCTCTACCACGTGCCTCGACTCGCTCCACTTCACCTGTCTGACTCTCCTCCCTGTCCATTCCTTCTCTCGAACAACCCTCTTCATCTGTCTGTTCTGATTCTTCATCCCCCACTCCACGTATCTCCTCCAGCCACTCTCTCTTCAGGGTCTCAGCCCAGTACAGGACCTCATTCACCAGAGTCCTCTGGAAGATATTGCTGTCACACAGGCTTGGGTACACCACGTTGTATAACTGGAGTATGAGGGATGGAGAGAAAGGGTAATGGAAAGACAATGTGAGAAATAGGTTAGGACAGAGGGGCCTATTTTATTCTCACTGGCCACTTTCTGAAACGCATGCAAAACTAAGTGACACTGATACTTTGATCTCTGATCACACAGGTAATGAGACCGGATTAAACAACAAGAGTAGACCCCATTTGTGCCTCCTCACCACTCTGTAAGGAAGATGCTCCTCTGCGACATTATTTTGCAGACGTGGTGCGTCACCTCCTGACCTGTCTATCTGAAACACTCCGATTTGAGAGCAGAACCCGATGCTCTCCTCCTGGGCCGGTATCTGTCCTACACCTGTAAACACCACCACATAACCAAACTCTTTGCACACCTTCAGAGCCCTGGGAGTGCAGGAGGGATGAGAGAGATGGAGAGGATGAGTGCAAACTAAGTACAAATAAGAAAAAGGTATACCTTTTTAGAATGATGATTATAATACAGGCATACTGACTGCATGGTAATGTACACATACCAGGTCTGAAACTCTACTTTAGTCCATTCAAATTTGTGGTCGTAGTGTCTAAACCCTGTCAGCCCGGGGAGCAGGGGGTTGAAGTCAGCGTTTGGAGTGCTAATGATTGCTGCTACTGGGGCCATGTAGCCAAATACAACCTCAGTGAACCTATCCACATCCTCAAGCTGTAGATGCTCGATGCTGTAGGGAGCAAGTTTGTGGTTAACATAAAATACCATGACAATATTGAAGGGCACATGATGGGCAAACCCTTACATGTGGCAATCAACATGGAATTGATGTACCAGTATGTTGGTGCTCATATAATACAGTATCTGAAAAAGTAGAAAAACATTGTCTGAGGGCTAATCCCTCCAGTAGTCACCCAGACTTCCAGTGCTTCTACACCTGCATTGCTTGCTGTTTGGGGTTTTAGGCTGGGTTTCTGTACAGCACTTTTAGATATCAGCTAATGTACGAAGGGCTATATAAATACATTTGATTTGATGACTTACAGCTCAATACTCGTCACCAGATCAAATCCTTTGGTGCGAGGATCCCTCTCGGTGACTGAACCCTGGTACAGCTCAATGGTCAGGGGATGATCACCTGGCTGCAGGTAGTCAGTTGGAATCGGTGCCAGTTCATACCTGCTCAGGATTTAATTGTAAAGGTCCTTAGTTTAGGTTATGATAAATTAAGACAGGTAGATGTGTGTGTGTACTACAGTCTCACAAAGGTAGACCTAGGTCATAGGATAGGATCTCACAAATCAATGGACAATGTTTTATTTGTTGAAATAACTTAATAAAACACACATTTTAGCCCTGATAACTGCACAGTCAATGTCCAGTCCAGCAAGCAGTTCAATTTCTTTGTGAAACTTCAGCTTCCTAAGGAGAGTGCAGTCATTGCATCCCAAGTCTACCACCTGAAGAAGAGAATGGACAAGTACACATAAAATACAGTTGTAATGGGACTTTTGCAGATAAGTTGACAAGTTCTGATAAATAGTTTTCCCCATTTATTTTCAATTAGCGGGTCAGACTTTAAACAACGTCAACATAAGGCAGGCCAAAGACGGTCTGCATCTAAACCGTGTAGTTTTGCGATTAGCTAGCTAGCTAACGTTACATGTGGGTTGTTTCGATGGAAGCCACAACTCAACCATCACGTAAAGTAGTTTTATACAGTACCTTTTTGGGTTTGTTCTTTTTGACGAAGTCGATGACAAATTCGTATCGCTGTATGTACAATGGTGGAGTAAATATCGTGTTCATCGTAAACAATTAACTAGTTACTACTTGAAACACTGCTGCTAGAGGTCGAATCGCGCAATTTGAGCCGTTATGGCGCTGGCGCAACATCTCTCTGAATTAATGCCAGTTCAAGTGGACTAAATCTGAGTCTGCGGAACCCTGGCCTAAATAACAGGCTGCAGCAGAGTTCAGTTTTTTTTAAACGATTTTCCATGAAATGTTAATTCTTCCCAGTTATTGGTGCATGTGTTATATTTGATTGTTTGTTTTTCTATAGCCTTGTGTAACAGTATACCTTTAATCTGTCCCCTCGCCGGGCGCGAACCAGTCACCCACGAAGCATCGTTACCCATCGCTCCACAAAAGCCGTGCCCTTGCAGAGCCCGGGGAACCACTCGTTCAAGGTCTCAAAGCGAGTGACGTCACCGATTGAAATGCTATTAGCGCGCACCACCGCTAACTAGCTAGCCATTTCACATCCATCACACTTGGTTCGATGACAAGAAAGAAGAATCTGAATCAGGGATGTTCACATGGGTCTCACAGGCTCCTGGGTTGCATCAAGTATGTCCATTTGTTTGAGAGTCTGCTGATGCTCAGATATCAATTGATCTGTCTGCCCAAATGGTCTGAGTTCAGCGCAGAAATGTTTCCTATAGTACATGAAAACAAAAGTATTGACTCCCATCATCCAGACTCCCATACAACTACTGTAGATAATGTAGATGAGGAGTCATCATTGGCTGTTATATATAATGGATACAATGATAGCTGCCAAGTGAAAGACCCAGGCCTTTGATATCTTATGCTCTTTATGGAGAATAACTATTTTAATGTTTAATATACTTTTATTCCTTAAATCTGTGCTTGATATAAAATAGCTATTGTAGCTATAGTTTTGAGACAAGATGTATAGTACATCAGATAGGACACATACTGTATGGTTAACAAAAATATTGCTTCATAAATTACTACTTGCTTGATAGCATTTATTTGCTCTCTTGATCTACTTTTTCTTTGTTTCAAATCATGTATACAACCAACAGAATAACCTAAAATACATTTAGTGGACAGAAAAGTTGTTCGTGTAGGTCTCAAAAATATAACAATTTGAAGATAAATAAAAATATATTTTTAGGCATACTTTTTTCAAAGAACTACACATTATAAAGACACCTGCTGCGATCTTACCGATTACAAAAAAAAACAAGGAAATGATACCTAGCTCTAAAAAGTAACAACAAAAAATACCACATTTCAGCTTTCAAGTTAATCGAAAATAACATAGCTTTAGTAGGATCAGCTATGCGATAAAGACTGCCTTTTGTGATAGTAATTTAAGCTTAACAACAGTAACCCCTCCCTGTCCCTCAGTCTGTTGAAAAGCCTCTCTTCTGTCTTGCGTGTTTACTTCTAGAGATAGGAAGCAGTCACTGATGATTCTCTTTACACTACATCGATTGGTGGTTGCCCTGGCAACTGTAATGTCCATTTGGTTAGGGTGAAAGTCAAGCCAATCACATGGGGACTCCAGTAGTGACACACTCCTTGGAGTAGTTGCTCTGGGTGTGTTCGTTCTTGGCCGAGACGAAGATGCAGTATCTTGTGGAGGGCTCGAGGTCGTTCACATTGGTCAGCTCTTCAGAGATGGTCAGCACCTGGCGTCTGGAGGGTGTGTCTTCTTGGACGATGATAATGGTGTAGAGGGTGGCGTCCCTCACCGGTGCCCACTCCATGTGCAGAGAAACACCTGTTACCGTAGCAACTAACACCTTGGGTTCGGACAGCTCCTCTGTGAAGGGAAGGAGGAAAAGTAATGTTATTATGAACCATTGCTTTCACTATTTGTTTGACCTTTAGCATATTTGTAGACTAGACATGAACTATTTTGAGAGTGTGAGGAATATAATTATGCATATATGGTGCAAAGATTAGAGATGACGTGGCAGTTTGAGAATGTGCTCACCTCTGATGCGGAATTCAGCAAATGTGGCAGGCTTTGCCATCCCCAGATCTCTTCTGTGGCGATTTGATGGCCCTGAGAAAGAGGATCAAAGATAGACTGTGTTGTTGAAAGCTTGAATACAAGCACAACACCATGTGCAGTAGATATTTATCATCATCCATATTGATGATCCATATCAGATTTAGTCCACTTGAACTGGCATTGATCCAGAGAGATGTTGCGCCAGCGCCATAATGGCTCAAATTGCGCGATTCGACCTCTAGCAGCAGTTTCAAGCAGTAACAAGTTAATTGTTTATGATAAACACAATATTTACTCCACCATTGTACATACAACGATATGAATTTGTATCGATATGGATGATATCCCCCATCACAGTGGTTTATTCATCACAGTGTGGTTGGATTCACTTGGAATCACTGATAAAAACAGGCAAAACAATGTCCAAGGCCTAATTTGCCTACTATGAATATTTTCCTTCTGTATCATATTTTCCCATCTCACCGTTGATGTCTTTGGTGGGGACGCTTTCTCCCACAGCGTTGCTAGCGGTAACCTCGATGGCGCCTGGCTGGACGTTGTTAAGCTGACAGGACAGTTCCGTGGTGGAACACACCTGCGTGCGGCTGTCTCCGGTCACGTCGTAGACGGTGTACTGTGTGGCGAACACTGCAGCCTCCCAGGACAGCATGGCAGGCGTGTTGTCACCCGTGTAGTTCACGCCCAGAGGTGCGCAGGGAGCTGGAAGGGAAAGGGTTGGTTTACTAATGTCAACTCTGGAATAAAGATCCCTCAGCCCTACTCTCAGGATAATCCCCCACCTCAGGGCAGAAGTAACTTCCCAGCCAAAACTGTCACTCTCTTTTTATAGACTAAGGTCACATTACCCTCAGAATAGACTGACTGAATTCAGTAGCGTTGCAGACCAGTAGCATTGCTGCTCATTTGCATTTCCATCATAATATTAAATCAGTGTCCACATTCAAACCCTTATGGCTCCCTGTGTAGTTAACATACCTGTTGTCCCGGTAATGGGGGTGGAGGGCTTGCTGGTTCCGGCAGAGTTCCTGGTACGGACTGTCAGACTGTAGGAGGAGGCACAGGGCAGGGCCAACTCAAAGAAGGTGTACTTTATCCAATAGGACGAGACATCAAACATGGCCTGCGGGTCATCCAGGATAGTGCCGGTCATCTCAACCAGGTACTCGACATTGGGGCAGACAACCGCACTCCAGGAGGTACGGGCAAAGTGGGTCTTGCCGATTAGTCGCATGCGGTTCCGCACGGTGGCAGGGGCGCAGGGGGCTAGGAGGAGAGAGGAAGGAGGTTAGAAAGGATAGAGAGAATAAATCAAGATCATTAGAATCTATACTATTGCATTAATCTCTATATTAGTTAGCCAGTATCTGATTAGACCGTTTGAATACATTGTACTGTATGCAGTGTTCCCTGTCCTGCTGATGTCATTCATTCATTGACTCTACTCCTCAACCATCTCTAGCTGAAAGAACTGGATGGGTTATTACCTGCTCCCTCAAGCAGGGGTTGGCTGTACGAGCTGTTGCAGGCTCCATCAGAGGCCAGCACAGAGAAGTTGTACATGGCTCCACAGTCAAGACCCTGGATTGTGCAGGAGGTGTCCATGCTATCACAGTACAGCATGTCCCCATCCTCAGACTGGGCAAAGCCATAGTACCCCACAGAGCCCTGGCTGGGGGACCAGGACAACACGCCTGAGCTCGTCTCACACTGGACATGAACGGACAGGCCAATGGGGTCACAGGGCACTGGGAGAAGAGAATAGACGCAATGTTATAACAATGGTGCAGTGCAATGTTACTTGAATACAACAGCAATGGATTGCTAAATGACTTAAATGTAAATGTAATGTAAATGTATGTTACAGATTACCTCTACATTATAGCAGATTGGAGTTTTTAAAGTCAGTATAAAAGGAGGGATGGTGTACTTGATGAGAAGTGCATCAAAGGAACATTGATCAAAAGGAACATTTGGATCAAATAATCGGGTATTTGATGTCAATTGTCTGATCCTTCGGAACAAAATGTTCCCTTTGATCCATGTTCTTATATACTGTATATACTGAACAGAGAATACTGTACTGCTATCTGCTGTATCATAATGTACCTGTGCTGAAGGTGACGTTGGAGCTGGCCTTGCTGGTGCAGGTGCTGGCGCTGGCGGTCACGCTGAATGTGTAGGACTGACCACAGTGGAGCTTAGCCAGGGTACATTTGTTCACAGAGCTGTTACAGGTGCGGACGTCACCGCCTCGGCTGGTGGCGGTGAGGAGGTAGGACTGGGCCACCAAGGAGTGAGCCCAGGACACCACTGTACCTTCTGACTTGCAGGACGCTACCACTGTCACATCCTCAGGAACACAGGGAGCTGGAGGCAGACGTTAGATGAAAAGTATCAGGACATTGGGATAGCTAGTAACAACCCCTCAGTAATACAGTCTCTCTGTATTCAGTATGTCTGGTGTAGAGCACTTAGTGTGTTGCTCAGTATTGATTGCAATCATTGTTGATTTGGCTTTATTATGTGCTGTTTCTCGTCATGTATCTTTATGCGTCACAATATAGTAGTGGGGTACTTTTTACTTCCTGTGTTGACCATGGGTAATGAATCTTTATGCGTCACAATATAGTGGTGGGGTACTTTTTACTTCCTGTGTTGGCCATGGGTAATGAATCATTATGCGTCACAATATAGTGGTGGGGTACTTTTTACTTCCTGTGTTGACCATGGGTAATGAATCTTTATGCGTCACAATATAGTGGTGGGGTACTTTTTACTTCCTGTGTTGGCCATGGGTAATGAATCTTTATGCGTCACAATATAGTAGTGGGGTACTTTTTACTTCCTGTGTTGGCCATGGGTAATGAATCTTTATGCGTCACAATATAGTGGTCGGGTACTTTTTACTTCCTGTGTTGACCATGGGTAATGAATCTTTATGCGTCACAATATAGTGGTGGGGTACTTTTTACTTCCTGTGTTGACCATGGGTAATGAATCTTTATGCGTCACAATATAGTGGTGGGGTACTTTTTACTTCCTGTGTTGGCCATGGGTAATGAATCTTTATGCGTCACAATATAGTGGTGGGGTACTTTTTACTTCCTGTGTTGGCCATGGGTAATGAATCATTATGCGTCACAATATAGTGGTGGGGTACTTTTTACTTCCTGTGTTGGCCATGGGTAATGAATCTTTATAGGTCACAATATAGTGGTGGGGTACTTTTTACTTCCTGTGTTGACCATGGGTAATGAATCTTTATAGGTCACAATATAGTGGTGGGGTACTTTTTACTTCCTGTGTTGACCATGGGTAATGAATCTTTATAGGTCACAATATAGTGGTGGGGTACTTTTTACTTCCTGTGTTGACCATGGGTAATGAATCTTTATACGTCACAATATAGTGGTCGGGTACTTTTTACTTCCTGTGTTGACCATGGGTAATGCATCTTTATACGTCACAATATAGTGGTCGGGTACTTTTTACTTCCTGTGTTGACCATGGGTAATGAATCTTTATACGTCACAATATAGAGGTGGGGTACTTTTTACTTCCTGTGTTGATCATGGGTAATGAATCTTTATACGTCACAATATAGAGGTGGGGTACTTTTTACTTCCTGTGTTGACCATGGGTAATGAATCTTTATACGTCACAATATAGAGGTGGGGTACTTTTTACTTCCTGTGTTGACCATGGGTAATGAATCTTTATACGTCACAATATAGAGGTGGGGTACTTTTTACTTCCTGTGTTGACCATGGGTAATGAATCTTTATACGTCACAATATAGAGGTGGGGTACTTTTTACTTCCTGTGTTGACCATGGGTAATGAATCTTTATACGTCACAATATAGAGGTCGGGTACTTTTTACTTCCTGTGTTGACCATGGGTAATGAATCTTTATACGTCACAATATAGAGGTGGGGTACTTTTTACTTCCTGTGTTGACCATGGGTAATGAATCTTTATACGTCACAATATAGAGGTGGGGTACTTTTTACTTCCTGTGTTGACCATGGGTAATGAATCTTTATACGTCACAATATAGAGGTGGGGTACTTTTTACTTCCTGTGTTGACCATGGGTAATGAATCTTTATACGTCACAATATAGAGGTGGGGTACTTTTTACTTCCTGTGTTGACCATGGGTAATGAATCTTTATACGTCACAATATAGTGGTCGGGTACTTTTTACTTCCTGTGTCGACCATGACTAATGTATTCTAATATGTCCTGTTGTCGTGGTGGAGAACTCCAGCTTCCTATGTTGATTATTCTGTCACGGTGGAGAACTCTAGATACCTGTGTTGATTCTAGTGTTATGGTGGAGAACTCTAGATACCTGTGTGGATTCTAGTGTCTTGGTGGAGAATTCTAGATACCTGTGTTGATTCTAGTGTAGTGGTGGAGAATTCTAGATAATTGTGTTGATTCTAGTGACGTGGTGGAGAACTCTAGATACCTGTGTTGATTCTAGTGTCGTGGTGGAGAACTCTAGATACCTATGTTGATTCTAGTGTCGTGGTGGAGAACTCTAGATACCTGTGTTGATTCTAGTGTTATGGTGGAGAACTCTAGATACCTGTGTGGATTCTAGTGTCGTGGTGGAGAATTCTAGATAACTGTGTTGATTCTAGTGACGTTGTGGAGAACTCTAGTTACCTGTGTTGATTCTAGTGTCGTGGTGGAGAACTCTAGATACCCTTAGTGGATTATAGTGTCGTGGTGGAGAATTCTAGATACCTGTGTTGATTCTAGTGTCGTGGTGGAGAACTCTAGATACCTGTGTTGATTCTAGTGTGATGGTGGAGAATTCTAGATACCTGTGTGGATTCTAGTGCCGTGGTGGAGAACTCTAGATACCGGTGTTGACCAAGAGTAAGGTGTCCTTGTGGTGGAGTGGTCTAGTTACCTGTGTTGATCTTTTTTGGTGGGCTCCTCAAGGTGCTGCACTTGTCGGAGGGGACGGAGACGATGATGGTGTAGTGCATGCCGCAGCGCACTCCCATGAGCTCACAGGAAGTGGACGTGCTGTTACAGGTGAACATGGATTGGTCTTGTCCCTCTGCCGTTGCCACGATGGTAGGAGATAACTCTGTATGCTCCCAGCTAACCACAATACTGCTGCTATGGCATGCGTTCACCGCGGTGATGGTTTTCAGGGCGCAAGGACCTAAAGAGAAGAAAGGTAGTTCAGTTATAGAGTCACAGACTGTACACCGCCAGAGAACAGTCAGGTTAGGAGATAGGACAGTTAAGACAACTGTGAGGTCATTTATAAATTCATATTTTATTGCCCATGAACTGAACAGAATTTGATTTACACCTGAGTCTGAGCACAAAATCATAAAGAACAACTAGAGTGTAACGTACCTGTCTCGATCTGGAAGGTATTACTGGGTGAGCTCAGACAGTGTGTAACGTACCTGTCTCGATCTGGAAGGTATTACTGGGTGAGCTCAGACAGTGTGTAACGTACCTGTCTCGATCTGGAAGGTATTACTGGGTGAGCTCAGACAGTGTGTAACGTACCTGTCTCGATCTGGAAGGTATTACTGGGTGAGCTCAGACAGTGTGTAACGTACCTGTCTCGATCTGGAAGGTATTACTGAGTGAGCTCAGACAGTGTGTAACGTACCTGTCTCGATCTGGAAGGTATTACTGGGTGAGCTCAGACAGTGTGTAACGTACCTGTATCGATCTGGAAGGTATTACTGGGTGAGCTCAGACAGTGTGTAACGTACCTGTATCGATCTGGAAGGTATTACTGGGTGAGCTCAGACAGTGTGTAACGTACCTGTCTCGATCTGGAAGGTATTACTGGGTGAGCTCTGACAGTGTGTAACGTACCTGTATCGATCTGGAAGGTATTACTGGGTGAGCTCAGACAGTGTGTAACGTACCTGTATCGATCTGGAAGGTATTACTGGGTGAGCTCAGACAGTGTGTAACGTACCTGTATCGATCTGGAAGGTATTACTGGGTGAGCTCAGACAGTGTGTAACGTACCTGTCTCGATCTGGAAGGTATTACTGGGTGAGCTCAGACAGTGTGTAACGTACCTGTCTCGATCTGGAAGGTATTACTGGGTGAGCTCAGACAGTGTGTAACGTACCTGTATCGATCTGGAAGGTATTACTGGGTGAGCTCAGACAGTGTGTAACGTACCTGTCTCGATCTGGAAGGTATTACTGGGTGAGCTCAGACAGTGTGTAACGTACCTGTCTCGATCTGGAAGGTATTACTGGGTGAGCTCAGACAGTGTGTAACGTACCTGTATCGATCTGGAAGGTATTACTGGGTGAGCTCAGACAGTGTGTAACGTACCTGTCTCGATCTGGAAGGTATTACTGGGTGAGCTCAGACAGTGTGTAACGTACCTGTATCGATCTGGAAGGTATTACTGGGTGAGCTCAGACAGTGTGTAACGTACCTGTCTCGATCTGGAAGGTATTACTGGGTGAGCTCAGACAGTGTGTAACGTACCTGTCTCGATCTGGAAGGTATTACTGGGTGAGCTCAGACAGTGTGTAACGTACCTGTCTCGATCTGGAAGGTATTACTGGGTGAGCTCAGACAGTGTGTAACGTACCTGTCTCGATCTGGAAGGTATTACTGGGTGAGCTCAGACAGTGTGTAACGTACCTGTCTCGATCTGGAAGGTATTACTGGGTGAGCTCAGACAGTGTGTAACGTACCTGTCTCGATCTGGAAGGTATTACTGGGTGAGCTCAGACAGTGTGTAACGTACCTGTCTCGATCTGGAAGGTATTACTGGGTGAGCTCTGACAGTGTGTAACGTACCTGTATCGATCTGGAAGGTATTACTGGGTGAGCTCAGACAGTGTGTAACGTACCTGTCTCGATCTGGAAGGTATTACTGGGTGAGCTCAGACAGTGTGTAACGTACCTGTCTCGATCTGGAAGGAATTACTGGGTGAGCTCAGACAGTGTGTAACGTACCTGTCTCGATCTGGAAGGTATTACTGGGTGAGCTCAGACAGTGTGTAACGTACCTGTCTCGATCTGGAAGGTATTACTGGGTGAGCTCTGACAGTGTGTAACGTACCTGTATCGATCTGGAAGGTATTACTGGGTGAGCTCAGACAGTGTGTAACGTACCTGTATCGATCTGGAAGGTATTACTGGGTGAGTTCAGACAGTGTGTAACGTACCTGTCTCGATCTGGAAGGTATTACTGGGTGAGCTCAGACAGTGTGTAACGTACCTGTATCGATCTGGAAGGTATTACTGGGTGAGCTCAGACAGTGTGTAACGTACCTGTATCGATCTGGAAGGTATTACTGGGTGAGCTCAGACAGTGTGTAACGTACCTGTATCGATCTGGAAGGTATTACTGGGTGAGCTCAGACAGTGTGTAACGTACCTGTCTCGATCTGGAAGGTATTACTGGGTGAGCTCAGACAGTGTGTAACGTACCTGTATCGATCTGGAAGGTATTACTGGGTGAGCTCAGACAGTGTGTAACGTACCTGTCTCGATCTGGAAGGTATTACTGGGTGAGCTCAGACAGTGTGTAACGTACCTGTATCGATCTGGAAGGTATTACTGGGTGAGCTCAGACAGTGTGTAACGTACCTGTATCGATCTGGAAGGTATTACTGGGTGAGCTCAGACAGTGTGTAACGTACCTGTCTCGATCTGGAAGGTATTACTGGGTGAGCTCAGACAGTGTGTAACGTACCTGTATCGATCTGGAAGGTATTACTGGGTGAGCTCTGACAGTGTGTAACGTACCTGTATCGATCTGGAAGATATTACTGGGTGAGCTCAGACAGTGTGTAACGTACCTGTATCGATCTGGAAGGTATTACTGGGTGAGCTCTGACAGTGTGTGTTGACAGCAGTCACATGGAAGGTGTACTGGGTTCCGCAGGCCAGGTCAGGCACATTACAGGCAGTAGAATAAGAAGTGCAGGTGGAGTTAACACCTCCGCCGCCGTTGGCCAGGACTGTGTATGTCTGAGCCCCGGTGGAGGCATCCCAAGACACCCAGACAGAGTTAGAAATACAGTCCAGACTACCTTTAGCATTCTGGGGGACACATGGAGCTGTGGAAGGGGAGAAAAAAAGGTTTTAATGGTACTGTTCTACTGTTTGTTCTACTGTTTGTTCTACTGTCTGTTCTACTGTTCTACTGTTTGTTCTACTGTTGGTTCTACTGTTCTACTGTTTGTTCTACTGTTCTACATCCATGGAGAAAAGGGAAAAGCACGCACATAAAAAGGAGTGTTTCTTTTCGTTCGGTTCTGGTCTACACAGCAGGTGTGGATGGAATCATCTCGTTCCTCCTGGAGACTGTGTGTAACACTCCCCTATGAATGCAGTGTGTGTGTAACACTCCCCTATTAATGCAGTGTGTGTGTAACACTCCCCTATGAATGCAGTGTGTGTGTGTGTAACACTCCCCTATGAATGCAGTGTGTGTGTGTGTGTGTGTGTGTGTGTGTGTGTGTGTGTGTGTGTGTGTGTGTGTGTGTGTGTGTGTGTGTGTGTGTGTGTGTGTGTGTGTGTGTGTGTGTGTGTGTGTGTGTGTGTGTGTGTGTAACACTCCCCTATGAATGCAGTGTGTGTGTGTGTGTGTAACACTCCCCTATGAATGCAGTGTGTGTGTGTGTGTAACACTCCCCTATGAATGCAGTGTGTGTGTGTGTGTAACACTTCCTATGAATGCAGTGTGTGTGTGTGTGTGTGTGTGTGTGTGTGTGTGTGTGTGTGTGTGTGTGTGTGTGTGTGTGTGTGTGTGTGTGTGTGTGTGTGTGTGTGTGTGTGTGTGTGTGTGTGTGTGTGTGTGTGTGTGTGTAACACTTCCTATGAATGCAGTGTGTGTGTGTGTGTAACACTTCCTATGAATGCAGTGTGTGTGTGTGTGTGTAACACTTCCTATGAATGCAGTGTGTGTGTGTGTGTGTGTGTAACACTTCCTATGAATGCAGTGTGTGTGTGTGTGCGTGTAACACTCCCCTATGAATGCAGTGTGTGTGTGTGTGTGTAACACTCCCCTATGAATGCAGTGTGTGTGTGTGTAACACTCCCCTATGAATGCAGTGTGTGTGTGTGTGTAACACTCCCCTATGAATGCAGTGTGTGTGTGTGTGTAACACTTCCTATGAATGCAGTGTGTGTGTGTAACACTCCCCTATGAATGCAGTGTGTGTGTGTGTGTGTAACACTCCCCTATGAATGCAGTGTGTGTGTGTGTGTAACACTCCCCTATGAATGCAGTGTGTGTGTGTGTAACACTCCCCTATGAATGCAGTGTGTGTGTGTGTGTGTGTGTAACACTCCCCTATGAATGCAGTGTGTGTGTGTGTAACACTTCCTATGAATGCAGTGTGTGTGTGTGTGTGTGTGTGTGTGTGTGTGTGTGTGTGTGTGTGTGTGTGTGTGTGTGTGTGTGTGTGTGTGTGTGTGTGTGTGTGTGTGTGTGTGTGTGTGTGTGTGTGTGTGTGTGTGTGTGTGTGTGTGTGTGTAACACTTCCTATGAATGCAGTGTGTGTGTGTAACACTTCCTATGAATGCAGTGTGTGTGTGTGTGTGTAACACTTCCTATGAATGCAGTGTGTGTGTGTGTGTGTGTGTGTAACACTTCCTATGAATGCAGTGTGTGTGTGTGTGTGTAAAACTTCCTATGAATGCAGTGTGGGGGTCACCTGTGTTCTGGTCTTACCTGAGGAAACCGCTACGGCGCCACTGACTTTGCTCTTACAGCCACCTCTGATGGAGGTAACCGTGACGCTGTAGAGGTGTCCACATGGAAGGTTCTCAATGGAACACCCAGTTCTTATTGGAAGACCCCTGGAGTCACATGACAGGTCGGCGGAGCCGCTGGTCACAGCCGTCACATGGAAGGATTCGGCGTTAGGGTTGGGGGACCATGTGACCATCATGGAGCCGGCGGCACACTGTACATCCACAGCCACGTCCTGGGAAGGGCAGGGAGCTGCGAGGAGAGACAGAGGAGGCTAGTGATAATCTCAGGTTTCTAAGCCTATAGTGGAGTCACATTTGTTTCTGCATCAAGGCAGAGCTGCCCACCGAACAAGATTGAATAATTCAAACTCCAATCTGCTGTAATGTAGAGGTCAATTCTCCCTTTACCTGTCCTGATGTGTGCCGTGTCGCTGTCTACGCTGCTGCAGGTGTCGTCTTTGGAGACCACAGTGACGTTGTACGTCTGTCCACACTGCAGTCCGCTCAGATCACAGTGTGTCTGACTGTTGTTACACATCGCCTGGTGACCTCCATCTGTTGTGCCAACAGCCTGGTACAACACTGCGCCGCTGGCCCGCTCCCATGTCACCGCTGCAGAGTTAGAGAGGCACTGGAGGGATGCCTGCACATTGGTGGGGTTACAGGGGACTGAAAAGAGACAGGAAGGAGAGAGAATGGAAGAACATTTTAATTGTCTCCGCATTCTGATGTACTCTTACAGCGGGGCAAAAAAGTATTTAGTCAGCCACCAATTGTGCAAGTTCTCCCACTTAAAAAGATGAGAGAGGCCTGTAATTGTCATCATAGGTACACTTCAACTATGACAGACAAAATGAGAAGAAAAGAAATCCAGAAAATCACATTGTAGATTTTTAATGAATTTATTTGCAAATTATGGTGGAAAATAAGTATTTGCTCACCTACAAACAAGCAAGATTTCTGTAATTTCATCTTTAAGAGGCTCCTCTGTCCTGCACTCATTACCTGTATTAATGGCACCTGTTTGAACTTGTTATCAGTATAAAATACACCTGTCCACAACCTCAAACAGTCACACTCCAAACTCCACTATGGCCAAGACCCAAGAGCTGTCAAAGGACACCAGAAACAAAATTGTAGACCTGCACCAGGCTGGGAAGACTGAATCTGCAATAGGCAAGCAGCTTGTTTTAAAGAAATCAACTGTGGGAGCAATTATTAGGAAATGGAAGACATACAAGACCACTGATAATCTCCCTTGATCTGGGGCTCCACGCAAGATCTCACCCCGTGGGGTCAAAATGATCACAAGAACGGTGAGCAAAAATCCCAGAACCACACGGGGGGGACCTAGTGAATGACCTGCAGAGAGCTGGGACCAAAGTAACAAAGCCTACCATCAGTAACACACTACGCCGCCAGGGACTCAAATCCTGCAGTGCCAGACGTGTCCCCCTGCTTAAGCCAGTACATGTCCAGGCCTGTCTGAATTTTGCTAGAGAGCATTTGGATGATCCAGAAGAAGATTGGGAGAATGTCATATGGTCAGATGAAACCAAAATACAACTTTTTGGTAAAAACTCAACTCGTCGTGTTTGGAGGACAAAGAATGCTGAGTTGCATCCAAAGAACACCATACCCACTGTGAAGCATGGGGGAGGAAACATCATGCTTTGGGGCTGTTTTTCTGCAAAGGGACCAGGACGACTGATCCGTGTAAAGGAAAGAATGAATGGGGCCATGTATCGTGAGATTTTGAGTGAAAACCTCCTTCCATCTCAGCAAGGGCTTTGAAGATGAAACGTGGCTGGGTCTTTCAGCATGACAATGATCCCAAACACACTGCCCGGGCAACGAAGGAGTGGCTTCGTAAGAAGCATTTCAAGGTCCTGGAGTGGCCTAGCCAGTCTCCAGATCTCAACCCCATAGAAAATCTTTGGAGGGAGTTGAAAGTCCGTGTTGCCCAGCAACAGCCACAAAACATCACTGCTCTAGAGGAGAGCTGCATGGAGGAATGGGCCAAAATACCAGCAACAGTGTGTGAAAACCTTGTGAAGACTTACAGAAAACGTTTGACCTCTGCCATTGCCAACAAAGGGTATATAACAAAGTATTGAGATTAACTTTTGTTATTGACCAAATACTTATTTTCCACCATAATTTGCAAATAAATTCATAAAAAATCCTACAATGTGATTTTCTGGATTTTTTTTCTAATTTTGTCTGTCATAGTTGAGGTGTACCTATGATGAAAATTACAGGCCTCTCTCATCTTTTTAAGTGGGAGAACTTGCACAAAAAATACTTTTTTGCCCCACTGTATGTATTGTGGCATCTTTTGGTTAATTGAGACTGATAGTTCAATCAATCAATAACCTACCAGACTGCAGGCTCAGGTACGCATTACTGTTGTCACAACTCCCGTCCTGGGCTGTGACGGTTAGGTTGTACTGTTGGCCACAGTGCATGCTGGGTAGTCTGCAGCTGGTGGCGTTGCTGTCACACTGGGTCCGGTGTCCGTCGGGGCTGACCGCACGCACCAGGTAGGAAGACACAAGCTCTCCCTGTTCCCATGACACCAGTCCAGTGTTGCTTCCGCACTCCATCTGAGCACTGACATTCTGGGGCTCACAGAGTACTGCACACAGAGAAACCCTTAGAGGTTAGAAAGGAATCTACTGCAGAAAACATACCTGGTTAGAGGGGAATATAGGGTTCTGGAAATACTGGGGCAAGCTGCAATAATCTGTGGTGTGTGACGACCCAGACAAAACCCTAACAATGGCAGCTTGCTGCCCAAACATTGATCAAACATTCAATCAATTGCATTGAAGCTGAGTGTCTGGCTACATGAAGTTACCCAC
This sequence comes from Oncorhynchus gorbuscha, assembly GCF_021184085.1. NCBI lineage: Eukaryota > Metazoa > Chordata > Actinopteri > Salmoniformes > Salmonidae > Oncorhynchus > Oncorhynchus gorbuscha. Next base: position 17,696,411 of record NC_060187.1, on the reverse strand, counting down.
CAGCAGGTGTGTGCAGCTGTTCTCTATTATAATGAATCTACCTGTGTCCAGGTACACTAAATGCTACATGTAGGGTGACGACCTTACATGTGTTGAGTTGTACGGCGCTGCTGTCTGCGCTGTTACACACATCGTCAGAGGCTTGAACGGTGATGCTGTAGGACAGGCCACACAGCAGCTCAGGGAACTGGCAAGAGGTGTCACTGCTGTTGCATGATGATGCGTAGCCACCGTTGCCCTGGGCAACAGCTGTGTAGGAGGTGGCACCGTTGCTAGGCTCCCAAGATACTGACACAGAGCCAGAGTCACAGTCCATATTGGCCTCCAACTGCTCTGGTACACAGGGCGCTGAGAGAAAAGGAGAGAGAGTACACAGGTACATACCCCGTGCACATACAGTACGTACTGTATACAGTATAAACACACGGTTGGAATGAGAGGGTGACAGGTCACAGGAGAGGGTGTGTTATCGTCAGGGGCAGGACTAACCTGTCTGCATCTGTATGAGGGTGCTCTCTGATACGTTGCACTCGTTGCTCACGGCGTTGACACTGATGTTGTAGGTAGAGCCGCAGACGAGGTCCAATATGGAACAGACGTTTCCATCGGTCTCGCAGGCAGTCACGTCTCCCTCCATGCTCATAGCTTGGACAGTGTAGGAGTCTACTCCACTGCTGCTCTCCCACTCAACACGGGCTGAGTTAGCTAAACAGTTAAGCTGCGATACAACAGCCTGGGGAGGACAGGGGACTGGGAAGGGAGAGGAGGAGAGAGAGAGACCAATATTCACATTGCTAACATGAACTTTTATGATGCGTTCACTTGAAATGAGAACCGAATGAATGTTAATGCTAACAAATAGCATTAATATACTAATCTTGAAATGAGAACTGAATGAATGTTAATGCTAACAAATAGCATTAATATACTAATCTTGAAATGAGAACTGAATGAATGTTAATGCTAACAAATAGCATTAATATACTAATCTTGAAATGAGAACTGAATGAATGTTAATGCTAACAAATAGCATTAATATACTAATCTTGAAATGAGAACTGAATGAATGTTAATGCTAACAAATAGCATTAATATACTAATCTTGAAATGAGAACTGAATGAATGTTAATGCTAACAAATAGCATTAATATACTAATCTTTTTCAACTCAATGCTGATGGGTTATTACGGTATGCTGGATCAGTGATATCTCTCACATAATTGTCTCCTTCTGGCATCTGCATTATATAATGGTAGTTGTTGTGTCTAGTAGTATAGTTAACTCACCTGATGACACTTTCACGCTGGTGCTCGGGAAGCTGTCACACTGGCCATCAGATGCCCTCAAGATGACAGTGTATGTCTGTCCACAGGCTAACTCCATAAGTTCACAGTTGGTGTGGTTTGTGTTGCAGGTGGCTGTCTGTTCGTCCCCTGACTGAGCCGTGGCGGTGTAGGTCACAGCTCCCTCAGCGTAGGCCCACTCCAGCAGAACTGAGTCTGTGTAGCAGTCCAGGAGAACCCCAGTGATCTCAGGAGTACAGGGGACTGCAGGGGAGAGGAGCGTGGTATGAGTGGGAAAGTGATGAATAGTACATTGGGAGAATAGGACATTGGTAGACACTAGAGTGTGGAAGACCCACCGTAAATGAGAGAATTATATATAAGGTGTTTGGGTGAGACTAAAGGTGAGATGAGGTGATTTTTCTATCGGCCGAACTTCTACAGTATCAATCTGAGCTGTTTAACCTGTTGAGTACAGTTAGACCTACTATGTTCTCTGTGTTCCGACTGTGTATGCAGTGTACAGGTACTACCTGTTGTGTACAGTTAGACCTACTATGTGCTCTGTGTTCTGACTGTGTATGCAGTGTACAGGTACTACCTGGTGTGTACAGTTAGACCTACTATGTGCTCTGTGTTCTGACTGTGTATGCAGTGTACAGGTACTACCTGGTGTGTACAGTTAGACCTACTATGTGCTCTGTGTTCTGACTGTGTATGCAGTGTACAGGTACTACCTGTTGTGTACAGTTAGACCTACTATGTGCTCTGTGTTCTGACTGTGTATGCAGTGTACAGGTACTACCTGGTGTGTACAGTTAGACCTACTATGTGCTCTGTGTTCTGACTGTGTATGCAGTGTACAGGTACTTCCTGGTGTGTACAGTTAGACCTACTATGTGCTCTGTGTTCTGACTGTGTATGCAGTGTACAGGTACTTCCTGGTGTGTACAGTTAGACCTACTATGTGCTCTGTGTTCTGACTGTGTATGCAGTGTACAGGTACTTCCTGGTGTGTACAGTTAGACCTACTATGTGCTCTGTGTTCTGACTGTGTATGCAGTGTACAGGTACTACCTGGTGTGTACAGTATCTCACCTGTCTGGAACTCTGCCAAGTGGCTGGGCAGGCTGGAGCAGCGATCGTTCACCGCCACCACCTGCACGGTGTAGGGCACTCCGCAGATCAGGTTGGCCAGGATGCATTGTGGGTCAGTGCTCTCGCAGGAGGAGAGAGCGCCGCGGGGGCTTTGAGCCACGGCTCTGTAGGACAGCGCGCCCTGGGTGGGGCTCCAGGTCACTGAGGCTGTGTTGTCAGAACAGTCCATAACGGCCACAACATGGGTAGGGACACAGGGAACTGTGGAGAGGGACCGAGAAGGGTTACTCTTTTGAGAGGGAACATATGCGTTTTGTTAGTCTTTGGATGTGGATTCAGAGACCTCTGTACCCTGCCTGGTCTCTGGTCCATATGTGACATGTTTATTTCTATCACGGTTTAGCATGGTCTCTTAGTTTGTTAGTTGTGCAAGGACCTCTCTTCTGCTAGTCTGGTCTTTCTCTCTTGTGTTGAAGTGTCCTGTGGTCTGTCTCACCTGTGGTCAGGGTGTTGACGACACTGGGGTCGGAGTGACAATGTTGGTTGGATGCGGTGACGGTAACGGTATAGTTCTGGCCACAGCGCAGGTCGGGCATGCCGCACTGGAAGCTGGACGACATGCAGCTCTTTGATTGGCCGTCCTCGTGTTCCACCGTGGCGGTGTAGTACTCGGCTCCACCGTCGGACACCGCCCACATTACCACGGCGATGTTGGACAGACAGTCCATCGCACTAGAGATGGAGGTGGGATTGCAGGGCTCTGAAGGAGGGAAGATGAAAAGAATATGAGTTATGCACAGATTAAAATCTTTAAGAAGGCATACAGGTGTGCTTGGTGAAAGTGGACATGTTTGTTTAGCAAGTTGACATTTATTGGGATGAATATTGTATTGTTTTGGAGGCAGAGCTGAGCAGTATCCGCTTGATGGGCCAGCCACAAAGTCAAAATTGGCCAAAATGTGCTTTTTGTTCTTAATTTAGGGTTAGGCATAAGGTTAGCTGTGTGGTTTGGGTTACGTTTAGGGTTAGGCATAAGGTTAGCTGTGTGGTTAGGGTTAAGTTTAGGGTTAGGGTTAGGTTTATGACTTTTTGGCTAGGCCTGCTTGTGACCACCCTGCAAAGCTGCTTCCAGGACAAGATTCATCCCAATAAATGTCAACCTGCGTTTGTTTATGGTTACATTGGCGTGCTTAATAACAGTGTAGCACCTGTCACAGTACCTGTCTGTAACTAATTGTTCTACACAGTGTCTGTGAGTGTATGTATGACATCTGTGTCGTGCAGGTGGGCTGGGTGTGATGTTATGTACCTGTCCTGAGTGTTGCAGGTGGGCTTGGTGTGATGTTATGTACCTGTCCTGAGTGTTGCAGGTGGGCTTGGTGTGATGTTATGTACCTGTCCTGAGTGTTGCAGGGGTGGAGGGTGCACTCCTGCACTCTGAATCCACTGCCTGGGCAGACAGGTAGTACTCCTGACCACACTGGAACTCTGAGATGTAAGCGTTGGTGTCATTGGTGCTCAGCTCCACTTTGTGGCCGGCGTTGGTCTCTGCAGTCACCATGTAGAAGTCGGCACCGTGGCTCAGGTCCCAGGTCAGGGAGCCAACCCTCCTGCCACAGTCCAGAGTGGGCACCAGATTCTGGGGCACGCAGGGAGCTGTGGAAGATAACAAAACAAGACAGTTAAACACCAACAGGATGAATATTTTGGCAATGGGGGAGACGTGGGTAACTGTGGTGGGTAAAACTGTGCCACAGACAAGGGGTAACTGGGACAATAGTATGACTGAGTAGGTGTGTGTCGTGCCTACCTGTGCGTACGGTGGTGCTGTTGCTAGGGGAGCTGCTGCACAGGTAGTCGTTGGAGATGACGTGGACGGTGTAGAGGTCTCCACAGTGCAGGTCCTCCCAGGTGCAGCTGGTAGAGTTGGTGGTGCACATGTGGGTGTGGCCGTCTGTTCCGACAGCGACAGCGGTGTAGGACTCCGCCCCTTCGCTCTCGGCCCAGCTCACTGAGCCCAGGCTGTTCTCACACACAGTGTAGCTCTCCACATGCTGGGGCACACAGGGGGCTGGGGACAGAAACACAACACTCATATAGACTTGTGTGACTGTAATATTTTCTGTTAACTTTTTATTGTTTATTTCACTTTTGTTTATCCATTCCACTTCACTTGCTTTGGCAATGTAAACATATGTTTCCCATGCCAATAAAGTCCCTTGAATTGAATTATAGCCTGGCCCTAGACAACATACTGTCATAGCTGCAGGGGGAGACCAGGTATGTAAACAGATGCAAAGTCTTTGTTTGGATTTGTTTTGGCATGAATGTGCTTCCATAATCAAGGCCCACACATGGAGACACAGAATTGAGCTGTGCACCTGCACGGACGGACATAGGCTAGATCTAATAATAATAATAATAATAATAATAATAATAATAATAATAATAATAATAATAATAATAATAATAATAATAATAATATATGCTATTTAGCAGACGCTTTTATCCAAAGCGACTTACAGTCATGTGTGCATACATTCTATGTATGGGTGGTCCCGGGGATCGAACCCACTACCCTGGCGTTACAAGCGCCATGCTCTACCAACTGAGCTACAGAAGGACCATGAGATACATAGCATGTTAGTAGATTATACGTAGCCTGCTTTACTTAACACTAAACATAAGGAGTGTATTTCTGTGAAGTTATTAAATATCTCCACGTACCAGTCCTGAACTCTGCAGCATCACTGATTGGGCTATCACAACTTTCGTCCTGGCCAATCACAGTGAAGCTGTAGGTCTGTCCGCAGGGCAGCTCCGCCTCCAGGCTGCTTTCATTGGTCTGGAATGCTGTCATGTATCCCAGGTCTCCCATGGCCGTCACCATGTAGACCACCGCCCCCTCGGCCTCGGCCCACGCCACAACCACCATTGTCTCACTGTCGCATGACCCTGTAGCTGTCACCTGGTCTGGCTGGCAAGGTTCTACGCAGGTAAAAGGGAAAGGTTGGGTTCGGGACTTTATTGCATTGAATTTTGAATTGTTGATAGCATGAAGAATATTGCTACATAAATGTATGTACATTTTGTTCTTTGATCATAGAATTGTCAGTGCTGGGAGGTGCGTAATTGATCAAACGTACAGAATACACAGAATTGTGCAACATAAGGCACATGCAAGAGGGACATGACAACAGTGAGAGATTGTAGAAGAGTAGGGGATTGACAGGTAGATTGACCAGGTGAAAAAGTCTTACCTGTTTTGATCTCGACAGTGCTGCTGAGTTCACTCTGACACAGGCTGCTGTGGGCGGTCACAGTGAAGCTGTAGGTCTCCCCACAGTCCAGAGCAGGGAACTGGCAGCTAGAGCTGCTAGTGTTGCAGGACCCAGTAGATCCTCCAGCCCTGGAGGTGGCGCTAGCAACATAGAACTGCAGCCCTTCTCTCTGCTCCCAGGACAAGGTGGCAGTGTGGGTCCCACATTGCAGGTCCACTCCCACATGCAGGGGGGGGCAGGGACCTAAGGGTCAGAGGTCAAATTGAGTCAGTATACAGACCATGTGAGAGTTTGTACAGTAGGGTAACTTATTGTACATTACCATACAGGCATTACAGGGCACTAAAGACCTGCACCGCAGTACAGGTTTCTATGACACACTAGCGCTAGTAGATACTAGAGCACTGTATTGCACATGCATCCAACAATAGTTATGACAATTCTGTGATTTAGTGACCACAGCTCTATTTCTTTAATTAACATTTTGGTCTTTTAGCAGACGCTCTTATCCAGAGTGATTTATAGTCAGTGCATTCAACTAAGGCAGATAAACTACAACATATCAGTCATTGCAAGTAAAAAAAACAACTTTCCTCAATGAACCTCTATTTATAAATAGTGTTTGAGGCTCCTGTGTCCGTGCTCTCTACTCACGTGTGCTGAAGCTGACCCCAGACAGGGTCTCCACCTGGCAGTTGTGGTTGATGGCGGTCATGGTGATTTCGTAGTCCTCACCACAGGCCAGCTCGGTCATGTTGCAGTAATTTTCCTCTGTGTGGCAGGAGGCCTGGTGCCCGTCGCTGCCTAAAGCAGTGAGGATGTAGGACTGGGCTCCATTGCTCCAGCCCCAGGTCACCAGGGCCGTGGCGTTATCACAGTCCACCTCTGCCTCCATGCTGGCGGGGACACATGGAGCTGGGACGGGACGGAGAAACTCGTTAGTACTTTATCTTTTTTCTATTGTCTACTATATCCAGTGAATTTTCTTAATGGCAATTATACTGGGGCTTTATGTATCAAGTGTTTCAGAGTACTGGTCTAAGATCAGTTTAGCATTTTCAATAAGATTATATGGACATGAGGGACCTGATCCTAAATCAGCTCTCTATGCTTGAGACATAAGGTCCCTGATCTCAGATTTGTTTCTGTACTCACCACTAAAGGAATGTTCCCTTGCTATGTTACTGACCTGAGGCCAGCAGAACAGTGGTAGAGTCGGTGCTATTAAGAGTGTCTCCCAGGGCTCTGACGCGGGCGTAGTAAACTGTGCCACAGTTCAGTCCCTCTACCCTACAGGAAGTGTGGTGTGCCAAGGTGTGGCAGGACAGAGAGTCTCCATTGCGTCCGTTGAAGAATGCTATGTATCCCACTGCCCCAACGCTCAACTCCCAGGAAATAGCGCCTGTTCCAGTCTCGCAGTCAACACTTGTCTCTACATTGTTGGGAGGACAGGGCTCTGAAACACACACAACAAGGGACACCATGGATAACGGTGCAGATGGTCTGGCTGCTTCGAAAAATTTCAAAATACTGTTTCAAATGAAAATATAATATGAAGATATGAGTGTATCCAGTAGCCACGGTGGTACATTACATTATACTGGTCTATGTGTTATAGCTGGGTAGGGTATTATGTATTATCATAACTAGGTGAGAGGGACTCACCTGTCTTGAGGTTGATAGACTTGGACGTAGCCATGCCTTGGCAGATGTTGTTGTGTGCGGTGACGGTGACGTTGTACACCTGGCTACAGGCCATGTTGTAGAGGGCACAGTAGGTGTCACTGGTGTTGCAGCTGATAAGGTGACCCTCCTCCGTCACTGCCTCAACGCTGTACAGGGTAGCACCCTGACTCACGTCCCACAACACCTGGCCTATGGTCAGGCTGTACTTAGCACTCAGGTGGAAAGGTACACAGGGCTCTGAGAACAGACAAGATAAGGTAGAATTGGAAGTGGGGAGATCCCATCGCATGGATCTAATTGCAATATTATACCACATGTAGAAGGTTTAGTGTATCGGTAACTGCCCAAATAACGGAAACACTTGAGTAAATGAGGGATACAAAGTGTATTGAAAGCAGTTGCTTCCACACATGGTGTGGTTACTGAGTTAATTAAGCAATTAACATCCCATCATGCTTAGGGTCATGTATAAAAATGCTGGCCAGCCCATTATTTTGGCTACCATGGCTATTCCCCCATAGGATGACAATACCCCCACCCACAGGGCACGAATGGTCACTGAACGGTTTGATGAGCTTGAAAATGATGTGAACCATATGCCATGGCCGTCTCAGTCACCACATCTCAACCCAATTTAATACTTATGGGAGATTCTGGATCGGCGCCTGAGACGTCGTTTTAGTGCTGAGCGGTTAGTGCTTTTTGAAGTCGTTTCGGTTTGATAATAAAAAAATGATCACGGTTTTCGATTTCGGTTTCAATGTTGTTGTTTTTTAACATTAAAATGCACTATGTATTATGTGGGTTGAATTCTGTAACACTGAATAAAACAATAAAATTGGCAGTAACTGCCCATTACTGCTTATCACTTAATAACCATCATTTATTCTTCTTTGGACACTGTGTTAACTAACCTCCACATGAGCTTCAATGTCATACAACTCTCCTTCTGTGGCCTCCAACTGCTCTTAAATGGAAGGAAAACTAAATGCATGCTCTTCAACCGATCGCTGCCCACACCTGCCCACACCGCTCTGACTTAGAATATGTGGACAACTATAAATACCCAGGTGTCTGGTTAGACTGTAAACTCTCCTTCCAGACTCACATTAAGCATCTCCAATCCAAAATTAAATCTAGAATCAGCTTTCTATTTCGCAACAAAGCATCCTTCACTCATGCTGCCAAACATACCCTCGTAAAACTGACTATCCTACTGATTCTTGACTTTGGCGATGTCATTTACAAAATAGTCTCCAACACTACTCAGCAAATTGGATGCAGTCTATCACAGTGCCATCTGTTTTGTCACCAAAGCCCCATATACTACCCACCACTGCGACCTGTATGCTCTTGTTGGCTGGCCCTCGCTTTATATGCGTTGCCAAACCCACTGGCTCTAGCTCAACTATTGCCAAACCCACTGGCTCTAGGTCAACTATAAGTCTTTGCTAGGTAAAGCCCTGCCTTATCTCAGCTCACTGGTCACCATAGCATCACCCACCCGTAGCATGTGCTCCAGCAGGTATATCTCACTGGTCATCCCAAAAGCCAATTCCTCAATATCTCCCTCCCTCATTAACTTTAAGCACCAGCTGTCAGTGCAGCTCACAGATCACTGCACCTGTACATAGCCCATCTGTAAATAGCCCATCCAACTACCTCATCCCCATACTGTTATTTATTTAGTTTATTCTGCTCCTTTGCACCCCAGTATCTTTACTTGCACACTCATCTTCTGCACATTTATCACTCCAGTGTTTAATTGCTATATTGTAATTATTTTGCCACTATGGCCTATTTATTGCCTCACCCCCCTTATCCTACCTCATTTGCACACACTGTATATAGACATTTTCTATTGTATTATTGACTGCATGTTTGTTTATTCCATGTTTAACTCTGTGTTGTTGTCTGTGTAGCACTGCTTTGCTTTATCTTGGCCAGGTCGCATTTGTAAATGAGAACTTGTTCTCAGCTAGCCTACCTCGTTAAATAAAGGTGAAATAAAAATAATCACATTACTTTAATCAAATATTTCAATTTGTGTATATTTGTTTTATTTGATGACTATTATTTAATTCCAAGTCATCATCTCATCTCTATAGAGCTGCTGCCTATGCTGTCTGACAAAATCACTATTTTAGTAGTTATTCAAAGTAAATAAGGCATACTTTTATGACTTCTGAATACCAACTATCAATCCCTTGCGAAGAAACTTCTTTCTATCTCTCTCAATCATGTGTTCTTTCTTCTATCAGTCTCCATATCTGCTCCGCATAGACCGAACAAGTGTAAGCAGAGATGCAATGGATTATGGTCATTGTAGTTAATACCACATTTTCTACGCTAAACTATGTAGAATATTAGTCTGTTGAAAACTACAACTCTCTACTACAACGCACAGTGCAGGTTTGATCTGCACATTGAGCTCACAGAAAAAATAGAGCAAAGTGGAATTCAAATAATTGAACTGACATCGGTCAATTAGTTGTTTAAAAAATGAAAAATAACTATAATGTCAGTTAATCACTCAGCACTACAGCGTTGTCCAGCACCACCAACAAAACATCAAATTATGAAATGTATTGTGGAATAATGGTGATGCATCCCTCTAATAGAGTTCCAGACACATATAGAATCTATGCCAAGGTGCATTGAAGTTGTTCTGGCTCGTGGTGGCCCAACGCCCTACTAAGACGCTTTATGTTGGTATTTCCTTTATTCTGTAAGTTACCGGTAAATATCATTACATTCTAAAGTATTTTTTTGTCAGGTTGATATACAATAACATGGAGGAAGCATCAACTGACCAGTGACCAGTTGTGCTGTCATCGTAGCCATGCTACTGCAGCTCTCTCCCCAGGCCTGTACAGACACAGAGTAACTCTCTCCGCAGGCCAGGCCCCCCAGCTCACAGAAGGTGTTGCTGGTCTCACAGGTGACGGCGTGGCCGGACAGGGTGGTGGCTGTAGCCACGTAGGACACAGTCCCGGCACTCATAGACCAGGACACCATGGCAACACGGGCCTCGCAGTCCATCACTGTCTCAATGTTACGAGGCGCACAGGGTGCTGGTGGAAGAGAGAGAAGGATAGAGGAAGAGAGTCGTCTCGGAAGTACAAGTTAGGTCAAATGTAAGTCATATAGGTTCAGTTTTTCAGTGCTTTGCCTACAACATTGATATAAATGGTGAACAAAACGGCCCTGAAATGGATATTCAGGAAAATGTATGTTTGACTGCAGACTGACAGACTGACCTAAGTATGGTTCCCTCTAGATAGAGGGAATGTGTGTGAGACTTCCTTATCCCTTCCTACCTGCGTGGGTGTCGGTGACGTCAGTAGATGGGCTGCTGCATGATCCGTCGGAGGCAGCTACAGTGACATGGTAGATCTGACCACAGCTGAGTGTGGTGACGTTACAGGAGGCTGCTCCACTCAGGGCTTTACAGGTGGTGGAGCTTCCGTCGCTGTCCTGCAGGGTGGCTATGTAGGAGTCAGCCCCCGAGCTCTTAGACCACGACACGTGCATGGCGTTGGCTGTACAGTCCATCACAGTGGACACAGTGGCAGGAATGCAGGGTGCTGAAGGGGCAGAGGGATAGACAGGGACATGGTTAGGTTTGGGTTTAGGGCGATACGCCAGGGCTTAGTGTGCGGTGTACTATGCAGTGTATACGTGTTATATGAGTGTTCACCAATGAGCTGGATTTTTTTACATCGCTGTGAGTGTTTATGAATATCTACAGTTGAAGTCTGAAGTTTACATACACCTTAGCCAAATACATTTAAACCCAGTTGTTCACAATTACTGACATTTAATTCTAGTAAAAATTCCCTGTCTTAGGTCAGCTAGGATCACCACTTTATTTAAGAATTTGAAATGTCAGAATAATAGTAGAGAGAATGATTTATTTCAGCTTTTATTTCTTTCATCACATTCCCAGTGGGTCAGAAGTTTACATACACTCAATTAGTATTTGGTAGTATTGCCTTTCAATTGTTAAACTCGGGTCAAACATTTTGGGTAGACTTCCACAAGCTTTCCACAGTAAGTTGGGAGAATTTTGGCCCATTCCTCTTGACAGAGCTGGTATAACTGAGTCAGGTTTGTAGACCTCCTTGCTCGCACACGCTTTTTCAGTTCTGCCCACAAATTTTCTATAGTATTGAGGTAAGGGCTTTATGATGGCCAATACAATACCTTGACTTTGTTGTCCTCAAGCCATTTTGCCACAACTTTGGAATTATGCTTTGGGTCATTGTCCATTTGGAAGACCCATTTGCGACCGAGCTTTGACTTCCTGACTGATGTCTTGCTTCAATATATCCACATAATTGTCCTCCCTCATGATGCCATCTATTTTGTGAAGTGCACCAGTCCCTCCTGCATCAAAGCACCCCCACAACATGATGCTGCCACCCCCGTGCTTCACGGTTGGGATGGTGTTCTTCGGCTTGCAAGCCTCCCCGTTTTTCCTCCAAACATAATGATGGTCATTATGGCCAAAACGTTCTATTTTGTTTCATCGGACCAGAGGACATTTCTCCAAAAAGTATGATCTTTGTCCCCATGTGCAGACGCAAACCGTACTGGCTTTTTTGTGGAGGTTTTGGAGCAGTGGCTCCTTCCTTGCTGAGTGTCCTTTCAGGTTATGTCGATATAGGATTAGTTTTACTGTGGATATTGATACTTTTCTATCTGTTTCCTCCAGCATCTTTCCAAGGTCCTTTGCTGTTGTTCTGGGATTGATTTGTACTTTTCGCACCAAAGTACGTTCATCTCAAGGAGACCGAATGCGTCTCCTTCCTGAGCGGTATGATTTCTGCGTGGTCCCATGGTGTTTATACTTGGGTACTATTGTTTGTACAGATGAATGTGGTACGTTCAGGCATTTAGAAATTGCTCCCAAGGATGAACCAGACTTGTGGAGTTCTTGGCTAATTTTTCTGAGGTCTTGGCTGATTTATTTTGATTTTCCCATGATGTCAAGCAAAGAGGCATTGAGTTTGAAGGTGGCCTTGAAATACATCCACAGGTAGACCTTCAATTGGCTCAAATGATGTCAATTAGCCTATCAGAAGCTTCTAAAGCCATGATGGAATTTTCTGGAATTTTCCAAACTGTTTAAAGGCACAGTGAACTTAGTGTATGTAAACTTCTGACCGACTGGAATTGTAATACAGTGAATTATAAGTGTAATAATGTGTCTGTAAACTATTGTTGGAAAGATTACTTGTGTAATGCACAAAGTAGATGTCCTAACCGACTTGCCAAAACTATAGTTTGTTAACAAGAAATTTGGAGTGGTTGATAAACTAGTTTTAATGACCCCAACCTAAATGTATGTAGACTTCTGACTTCAACTGTCTGCTTATAAAGTGTCTACATTTTCCCATATGTGTGTTGTGAGCTCACCTGTCTTGAGCTCCACAGTGTCACTCACAGGGCTGGTGCAGTCACTGTCTCGTGCCACCATGGTGGCGGTGTAGTGCTGGCCGCAGTGCAGGCCGGTGAGATCACAGTGGGTCTCATGGGACATGCATCCTGCAACGTGTCCGTCGGTTCCGGTAGCCTCTACAGAGTAGAGTTGACCCCCACGGCTGGTGTTCCACATCATATTGGCCACATTACTGCTGCAGCTCACACTGGCCTGCAGACGCTGGGGTGTGCAGGGTACTGTGGGGAAGAATAGAACTAAAGTCACTTTCATTCAGCAACACTGTAAAGCCATGACTGAGAGATGTTTATAATGGGATCTAGTCTAAGGCTTTTGGTGAAGTGTTGAGTGCCCATACTACTTCTTAATATGTACTCTGTCTGTGTCAGATATGTAACTGTTGTGACTACAAAATTATGTTCTAATAGCTCTGACAGTGGAGTGGCTAAATATTTTAGGAGGTGTATTGTCTGTGTTTAATATGTGTGAGATAGATAGACTGGTCCTCAGTTAGTAGGTGTTTTGTCAAGGTCCTCACAAGGATAGAAACGTGTGTGCGTGTGTGTGCGTACCTGTTCTGACAATAGTCCCCATGCTCTCCGAGGTGTTACAGGTGCGTCCCTCAGCGGTTACCGCCAGGATGTACGTCTCTCCGCAGGGCAGCTGTGTGATGTCACATCCTGTCCCATCGGTGGTGCAGAAGGTGGTCTCTCCGTCTGTGCGCTCCAGGGTGGCCGTGTACATCAGAGCTCCCACGCTGGGGGTCCAGGACACACTCACTGTATGGTTCTCACAACCCACCTTGGTCTGCGTGTCTTGGGGAGGGCAAGGGGCTGGGTGGGATGGGGGACAGAGGTTCAGTGAGGTGCACATACAGTATACACAGGTGGTACAACCAAACACTGTGAAAAATGCCAAAATGCCAACCAAATATAAATGTCACTAGGACAATATACTGCTAAATATACATTTCAGCTACTTCAATATAAATGTTAACAACCCTCATGCATTAAGTACGTCAGACTCTCACCTGTCTCGGACACCACAGCGTTGCTAGGTGCGCTGGAGCACTGTTGGTCTAAGGCGGTGAGGGTAAAGGTAAAGTGAAGTCCGCAGTGCAGGTCTGGCACAGCGCACGTGTTACTGTTGGTTGAGTTACACTCAAACGTCTGCCCCTGGCTGTCCGTCGCCACGGCAACATAAAGCTCGGAACCCGCTGACTCCTCCCATACCACCCAGGCGGAATCTGATAGACAGTCCATCTCTACCTCGGTGAGGCGGGGTACGCAGGGCGCTACAAGGAGAGAGAGAGCAGTGTGTCTGTGTTTATGTGTGTGTCGGGTTCATGAGTATTTATGCAGATGTACAGAAATGTCACTGACATGTAATTACAGACATCTAACTGATTGACTAATTGATTGATTGATCCCTACCTGTCTTGACCAGCTGAGACGGTGTGTTGACACCGACACAGCCGCCATGTGACGGGGTGACATGTGACGGGGTGACAGTCACATTGTACTCTGTGCCACATGACAGGGTGCTGAGGTCACAGCCCATTCCTGTGACGTTGCAGGTATAGTGCTGACCACTGGGACATTCAGCAGTAACTGTGTACAGCACCTCGGCAACGCTGTTGTCCCAGGTTACCGTGACAACGTTGGTGGCACAGTCCACCACGGCACTGACTGCATCTGGAGGGCAGGGAGCTGAGAGGGGGAAGAAGAGAACAGGAGAGAATAGAAGATAAAAGAAGAGAAGAGAGAGGCAGATATATACAAAAGTATGCGGACACCGCTTCAAATTAGATTAGGCTATTTCAGACACACCCATGCTGACAGGTGTCTAAATGAAGCACACAGTCATGCAATCTCCATAGACAAACATTGGCAGTAGAATTGCCTTACTGAAGAGCTCAGTGACTTTCAACATGGCTCCGTCATAGGATGCCACCTTTCCAACAAGTCAGTTCGTCAAATTTCTGCCCTCCTAGAGCTGCCCCGGTCAACTGTAAGTGCTGTTATTGTGAAGTGGAAACGTTTAGGAGCAACAACGGCTCAGCCGCAAAATGGTAGGCCACACAAGCTCATAGAAAGGGACTACCGAGTGCTAAAGTGCACACAGTGCGTAAAAATAGTCTGTCCTCGGTTGCAACACTCACTACCGAGTTCCAAACTGCCTCCAGAAGCAACATCAGTACAATAACTGTTCGTCGGGAGCTTAGTGAAATGGGTTTCCATGGCCGAGCAGCCACACACAAGCCTAAGATCACCTTGAGCAATGCCAAGCGTCAGTTGGAGGGGTGTTAAGCTCGCCGCCATTGGAATCTGGAGCTGTGGAAACACGTTCTCTGGAGTGATGAATCACGCTTCACCATCTGGCAGTCCGACGGACAAATTTCTGTTTGGAGGATGTCAGGAGAACCTTACCTGCCCCAATGCATAGTGCCAACTGTAAAGTTTGGTAGAGAAGGAATAATGGTCTGGGGATGTTTTTCATAGTTTGGGCTAGGCGCCTTAGTTCCAGTGAAGGGAAATCTTAACGCTACAGCATACAAGGACATTCTAGACGATTCTGTGCTTCCAACTTAGTTTCAACAGTTTGGGGAATGCCCTATCCTGTTTCAGCATGACAATGCCACCGTGCACAAAGCGAGGTCCATACAGAAATGGTTTGTTGAGATCGATGTGGAAGAACTTGACTGGCCTGCACAAAGCCCCGAACCCCATCGAACACCTTCGGGATGAATTGGAACGCTGACTGCGAGCCAGGCCTAATCGTCCAACATCAGTGCCCGACCTCACTAATGCTCTTGTGGCTGAATGGAGCAAGTCCCTACAGCAATGTTCCAACATCTGTTCCAACAGACTGTTATAGCAGCAAAGGGGGGACCAACTCCATATTAATGCCCATGATTTTGGAATGAGATGTTCGACGAGCAGGTGTCCAAATACTTTTAGTCATAGTGAAGAAGGATTATTTTAAGTACTTTGTAATGTATCTCAAGGATACTAATTTCTCTAGTAGTCATCAATATATCCCTGAATGCCACTATTTCTATGTATGGCCAATAAGTATTGACCATGGTGTGTTTCAGTAGAGGTGAATCCTACCTGCTGTGACCTGCTGTGCGGGGCTGTAGGAGCTGTTGCACACATCGTCGTGAGCCACCACCACAACACTGTAGGTCAGACCGCACTGCATTCTGGAAACCACACAAGTGGTCACATTCGTGTCGCACACGGTCAGCAAACCCTCGCTGCTCGTCAGTTCGGCGTGGTAGTGGTTGGGGGTGTAGCCGCTCTGTTGCCAGGTGATAGTGAGGACACCTGATAAGCAGTCCAGGGCATTCTGCACGTCCGTGGGAACACAGGGAGCTGGGAGGAGAGAGAGAAGGGTCAGAGAGGGGGGTCACCAAAGGGATTGTCTAATGAATTGTATGTTGAATACAAAGTTTATTTTAAAGAGCTCGCTCTGTTCCAATAGTATAGCTGTGTTATGATGTGTTCTTAACAGTAAATAGGACAGTAACAAGTGGTGGGGTTTTTCTATCCCAAGATCTAGTCCCAGTCTTCAGAAAAACACATACCAGTATTGACAATGTACATGTTGCTTTTGGCTCCTACACAGGTGTTATCCACTCCAGCAGCGTAGACTTGGTAGTCCTGTCCACACAACAGTCCTGAGATATCACATGCTGTTGTGCTGGTGTTACATGACAACCAGTGGCCCTCGTTGCTCACGGCGACAGCCGTGTAGGAGATGGAACCATGTGATGCCGCCCAGGAGACAGAGATGTTGTCAGAGCTGCAAGAGGACTGAACGCTGAGGGCCGTAGGGGGGCAGGGAGCTGAGGAGAGCAGGGAGACGAGGATTAGTCAGTATGGTGTGTGTGAAGGATTTCACGATCTGAGTTTAGGGATGTAGTTTGCCAGGCCTTTGTGTGTGATTGAGTTGGTCTTTGGATGTACAGTATTGGGTTTTGCATGTACAATACCGTTCAAAAGTTTGGGGTCAGTTAGAAATTAAAATAAAGGCATAAGTCATCCAAAAGTTATACTTAAATCCAAACTGGTTCTCTAGTAAATTAGTAGGAATGTCTCACCCCATGTTCAAGAAGAGCCCTTTTCCCTTTATTCAGATTACAACTGCTCACTTTCAGTAGTTTGAAAAGGAAATCATCTCCAAAATATCATTATTTGTTAAACAAGCCTTAGAAAGTTTTTTTTTTAATGAAATGTTTAAAAAGGTATAATTTTAGTGAATTATATCATAAATAGGACTGGTGGAGTTATGTCACACATGCAGCAAACACAGACATATGGAAATGTCTGCTCTACCCAAAATTACAACCAACTAATTGCAGCATTACCACAAAAATAGAAGAGGCAAGTAGGAAAAAAGTAAGGATGGTTAAATGGTTAAAGAAAATTGTGATAAATAAAAATTGTGATAAATAAAAACATTTACCAATTTCATTTTAGGACCAACATTTTTTCGATGTACCCATTCCATGGCACATGGTTTATGAATTGACACGCAAAACAATGCCGGATTCAAAACATCTAATGTTACCATTTAAATTACAATACAAAATTATTGCAAACAATAGAATCTTCCCAGCTCTGCAGATTTTGCTGTGAGGAGGCAGAGTCATTAGATCATTTATTTTGGTACTGTGCATATGTAGCTCGTTTTTGGTCACAGGTCCAGGATTGGCTGAAGAATTGCAACATTTGCCTAGAACTAACGCTGCAGACAGCAATAATGGGTGATTTGAAAAGCCGTAGTCAATCAATCAATAATATCATTATTATTTTAGCAAAAATGTTTATCTTTAATTTACAATCTGTATATAGGATCAGAAATTTTGGACATCAGAAATAGAGGAAGGATTAAAATCAAACAAAATATAACTATTGTAAAATAGATTGTCTGTAAAATGTGTATAATATAAAACTGAAGGTAGAAGCCTCCGTGTTATTGTTTATTAGTTTACTCCAATTGGGGGAAGGGTGGAAGGGTTTACGGGGAATAATAAAGGTACATTCTAAAACAAGTATATAGGTATGTGTATGTATGTATATATATATATATATATATATATATATATATATATATATATATATATATATATATATATATATATATATATATATGTGTATATGTATGAATGTTTATGAATACATATGTACAGTTGAGGTCGGAAGTTTACATACAGTTAGGTTGGAGTAATTAAATCTCGTTTTTCAACCAATCCATACATTTGTTGTTAACAAACTTAGCACTGATGGAGGGCTCGTGCGTTCCTGATGTAACTCGGGCAGTTGTTGTTGCAATCCTGAACCTCTCCCGCAGGTGTGATGTTCAGATGTACCGATACCTGTGCAGGTGTTTTTACATCTGGTCTGCCACTGCGAGGATGTTCAGCTGTCCGTCCTGTCTCCCTGTAGACCTGTCATAGGCGTCTCACAGTACGGACATTGCAATTTATTGCCCAAGCCACATCTGCAGTCCTCATGCCTCTTTGCAGCATGCCTAAGGCATGTCCATGCAGATGAGCAGGGACCCTGGGCAGCTTTCTTTTTTTCTTTTTTTGAATCAGTAGAAAGGCCTCTTTAGTGTCCTACGTTTTCATAACTGTGACCTTAATTGCCTACCGTCTGTAAGCTGTTAGTGTCTTAACGACCATTCCACAGGTGCATGTTCATTAACTGTTTGTGGTTCATTGAACAAGCATGGGAAACAGTGCTTAAACCCTTTACAATGAAGATCTGTGAAGTTATTTGGATTTTTACGAATTATCTTTGAAAGACAAGGTCCTGATAAAGGAATGTTTCATTTTTGCTGACTTTATATTTACCAAAAAATATAAGGGGGATTGTAAATGATGCAGACAATTACATTGATGGAAGCCACAATCTTTACGCAATATAAAGCTGATCTACCCCCTAAAAATAAATAAAGAAAAACCCTTGAATGAGTAGGTGTGTCCAAATGTTTGACTGGTACTGTAGGTGTGTCCAAATGTTTGACTGGTACTGTAGGTGTGTCCAAATGTTTGACTGGTACTGTAGGTGTGTCCAAATGTTTGACTGGTACTGTAGGTGTGTCCAGATGTTTGACTGGTACTGTAGGTGTGTGTAGATGTTTGACTGGTACTGTAGGTGTGTCCAAATGTTTGACTGGTACTGTAGGTGTGTCCAAATGTTTGACTGGTACTGTAGGTGTGTGTAGATGTTTGACTGGTACTGTAGGTGTGTCCAAATGTTTGACTGGTACTGTAGGTGTGTCCAAATGTTTGACTGGTACTGTAGGTGTGTGTAGATGTTTGACTGGTACTGTAGGTGTGTCCAAATGTTTGACTGGTACTGTAGGTGTGTCCAAATGTTTGACTGGTACTGTAGGTGTGTCCAAATGTTTGACTGGTACTGTAGGTGTGTCCAAATGTTTGACTGGTACTGTAGGTGTGTGTAGATGTTTGACTGGTACTGTAGGTGTGTGTAGATGTTTGACTGGTACTGTAGGTGTGTCCAAATGTTTGACTGGTACTGTAGGTGTGTCCAAATGTTTGACTGGTACTGTAGGTGTGTCCAAATGTTTGACTGGTACTGTAGGTGTGTCCAAATGTTTGACTGGTACTGGAGGTGTGTCCAAATGTTTGACTGGTACTGTAGGTGTGTCCAAACGTTTGACTGGTACTGTAGGTGTGTCCAAACGTAGGTGTGTCCAAATGTTTGACTGGTACTGTAGGTGTGTCCAAATGTTTGACTGGTACTGTAGGTGTGTCCAAATGTTTGACTGGTACTGTAGGTGTGTCCAAATGTTTGACTGGTACTGTAGGTGTGTCCAAATGTTTGACTGGTACTGGAGGTGTGTCCAAATGTTTGACTGGTACTGTAGGTGTGTCCAAACGTTTGACTGGTACTGTAGGTGTGTCCAAACGTAGGTGTGTCCAAATGTTTGACTGGTACTGTAGGTGTGTGTAGATGTTTGACTGGTACTGTAGGTGTGTCCAAATGTTTGACTGGTACTGTAGGTGTGTCCAAATGTTTGACTGGTACTGTAGGTGTGTCCAAATGTTTGACTGGTACTGTAGGTGTGTCCAAATGTTTGACTGGTACTGTAGGTGTGTCCAAACGTTTGACTGGTACTGTAGGTGTGTGTAGATGTTTGACTGGTACTGTAGGTGTGTGTAGATGTTTGACTGGTACTGTAGGTGTGTGTAGATGTTTGACTGGTACTGTAGGTGTGTCCAAATGTTTGACTGGTACTGTAGGTGTGTGTAGATGTTTGACTGGTACTGTAGGTGTATCCAAATGTTTGACTGGTACTGTAGGTGTGTGTAGATGTTTGACTGGTACTGTAGTTGTGTGTAGATGTTTGACTGGTACTGTAGGTGTGTCCAAATGTTTGACTGGTACTGTAGGTGTGTGTAGATGTTTGACTGGTACTGTAGGTGTGTGTAGATGTTTGACTGGTACTGTAGGTGTGTGTAGATGTTTGACTGGTACTGTAGGTGTATCCAAATGTTTGACTGGTACTGTAGGTGTGTCCAAATGTTTGACTGGTACTGTAGGTGTGTCCAAACGTTTGACTGGTACTGTAGGTGTGTCCAAATGTTTGACTGGTACTGTTGGTGTGTCCAAATGTTTGACTGGTACTGTAGGTGTGTCCAAATGTTTGACTGGTACTGTAGGTGTGTCCAAATGTTTGACTGGTACTGTAGGTGTGTCCAAATGTTTGACTGGTACTGTAGGTGTGTGTAGATGTTTGACTGGTACTGTAGGTGTGTGTAGATGTTTGACTGGTACTGTAGGTGTGTGTAGATGTTTGACTGGTACTGTAGGTGTGTCCAAATGTTTGACTGGTACTGTTGGTGTGTCCAAACGTTTGACTGGTACTGTAGGTGTGTCCAAATGTTTGACTGGTAATGTTGGTGTGTCCAAACGTTTGACTGGTACTGTTGGTGTGTCCAAATGTTTGACTGGTACTGTAGGTGTGTCCAAATGTTTGACTGGTACTGTAGGTGTGTCCAAACGTTTGACTGGTACTGTAGGTGTGTGTAGATGTTTGACTGGTACTGTAGGTGTGTCCAAATGTTTGACTGGTACTGTAGGTGTGTCCAAACGTTTGACTGGTACTGTAGGTGTGTGTAGATGTTTGACTTGTACTGTAGGTGTGTCCAACTGTTTGACTGGTACTGTAGGTGTGTCCAAACTTTTGACTGGTACTGTAGGTGTGTGTAGATGTTTGACTTGTACTGTAGGTGTGTCCAAACGTTTGACTGGTACTGTAGGTGTGTGTAGATGTTTGACTGGTACTGTTGGTGTGTCCAAATGTTTGACTGGTACTGTAGGTGACTGGGGACAGTTTCAACTGTTCTGCCTTATTATTATTCGACCATGCTGGTCATTTATGAACATTTGAACATCTTGGTCATGTTCTGTTATAAAATCTACCCGGCACAGCCAGAAGAGGACTGGCCACCCCACATAGCCTGGTTCCTCTCTAGATTTCTTCCTAGGTTTTGTCCTTTCTAGGGAGTTTTTCCTAGCCACCGTGCTTTTACACCTGCATTGTTTGCTGTTTGGGGTTTTAGGCTGGGTTTCTGTACAGCACTTTGAGATATCAGCTGATGTACGAAGGGCTATATAAATACATTTGATTTGATTTGATTTGAGTGGTACTGTAGGTGTGTCCAAACGTTTGACTGGTACTGTAGGTGTGTCCAAACGTTTGACTGGAACTGTAGGTGTGTGTAGATGTTTGACTGGTACTGTAGGTGTGTGTAGATGTTTGACTGGTACTGTAGGTGTGTGTAGATGTTTGACTGATACTGTAGGTGTGTGTAGATGTTTGACTGGTTATGTAGGTGTGTGTAGATTTTTGACTGATACTGTAGGTGTGTGTAGATGTTTGACTGGTTATGTAGGTGTGTGCAGATGTTTGACTGGTTATGTAGGTGTGTGTAGATGTTTGACTGGTTATGTAGGTGTGTGTAGATGTTTGACTGGTACTGTAGGTGTGTGTAGATGTTTGATGGTAGGACTGTTGGTATGATGGTAGAACTGTATTTTACCTGTGTTGACTATGACCCAGTCGCGGGCGGGACTGGGGCAGGTGCGCCCCTCTCCCCTGACACTGACCCTGTACCTCTCTCCACACTGCAGCTTGCTGATATTGCAGCCGGAGCCGGGGCTGGAGCAGGTGAGCTGGTGTTTGATGTCAAAGCCCTCTGCCAAGGCTTTGTAGATCAGAGTGCCGTTACCAGGCATCCAGGAGATCTGAGCTGTGTTGGTACTGCAGTTCAGGTAGGCCTGCAGGCCAGTGTGGCGGCAGGGTACTGGAGGGAGAGGAGAGAGAGAAACACGTTGGTGTGTATATGTTTTGGAGAGAGGTGAGAGGGGGAAGAGAGAGAGAGAGAGAAACACGTTGGTGTATATATGTTTTGGAGAGAGGTGAGAGGGGGGAAGAGAGAGAGAGAGAGAGAAACACGTTGGTGTATATATGTTTTGGAGAGAGGTGGGAGGGGGGAAGAGACAGAGAGAAACACATTGGTGTGTATATGTTTTGGAGAGAGGTGGGAAGGGGGAAGAGAGAGAGAGAAACACGTTGTTGTATATATGTTTTGGAGAGAGGTGGGAGGGGGAAGAGAGAGAGTGAAGTTGACTAGACAGGCTTAGGTAAGCATTGGGTTAATGTTCACAAAACATATTAGTGAATTACAGTGAATGAGGCTTCATAACTGTCTGATAAAAGATTATTGGTTGGTTGATCTGAGAGATCGAGATCGTTTTTCAAGGTTATCGGTGTGCTGGCGTACTTACAAGTGGTAGTGGTGATGGACTCACTGGCCAGGCTGACACAGCTGTCGTGGTTAGCCAGCACCACCATAGTGTAGTCCTGTCCACACACCAGATCAAGGAAAGCACAGTTGGTGTCTGAGCTGGTACAGGTGGCATTGTGCCCACCACTGCCTTCTGCATGTACTGTGTAGCCGGTGGCACCACGGGCTGAGTCCCAGGTTACAGACGTGATGCCGGCTTCACAGTCCACATCGGCTGTCAAGTGGGTGGGGACGCAGGGGGCTGGAAGGGGACACAGGGATGTGTTGGATCAGGAGGGTGCATGTGTGTTGGGCTTTAAAGATTCTAACACTATTATATTTCATTCACATCTGTTAATATAAACACTTAGGGGGACAGAGAGATGAGTGTTGGATCAGGGTGTGTGTTGGGTTTTAATACTGATACAGTGAGAGAATTCTACCCGTCCACCCGTCACAGACCTATTGACTTGAATGTAGAAACCCATTCTATAAATTATGTTTTTCTGAGCACACTTCCATTATGTGGCCATTGAGTCCATGGCTATGAGAATTAAAGAGGTGTGACAAATGACAGGGAAACCAGAGATGGCTCCATTCCCTACTTGACTAAGATTACACTGTGACATCCAAGGAGAGTAGCCTACATGCTGCTTACACAATATGCTATACAAAATGAAGAATGTTTTCTTATACAAATCTAGAGTCACTACACCTGGAGTCACTACACTGCTGTTAAGTATTTGACACATGTATTTATAGACCCAATAAATGGCGAAGTTTCTCTCTGCCGTATCTGTCGGTGTGTCACCTGTGAGCAGGTTCATGCTGGTGCTGAGTGTGCTCTTGCAGGTGTCAGTGAGGCCCTGTACAGTGACTGTATAGGCCTTTCCACAGCTCAGAGAGCTGAAGGTGCAGTTGGAGCCAGTGCTGTTACAGGAGCTCTTCACTCCCTGCCAGTCCACCGCTGACACCATGTGGATTTGGTCAGGTCCAGCGTTGTCCCACGTCACCTCGGCTACGTTAGTACTGCACTCCAGGCTCACCGCAGGGCTTTCTGGTTTACAGGGAGCTGAGGGGAGAGGAGAGAGGGATGGAAGGATGGAGAGAGGGATGGAAGGATAGAGAGAGGGATGGAAGGATGGAAAAAATAATGGAAGGATGGAGAGAGGGATGGAAGGATGGAGAAAAGAATGGAAGGATGGAGAGAGGGATGGAAGGATGGTGAGAGGGATGGAAGGATGGAGAGAGGGATGGAAGGATGGTGAGAGGGATGGAAGGATGGAGAGAGGGATAGGAGGATGGTGAGGGGGATGGAAGGATGGAGAGAGGGATGGAAGGATAGAGAGAGGGATGGAAGAATGGAGAGAGGGATGGAAGGATGGAGAAAAGAATGGAAGGATGGAGAGAGGGATGGAAGGATGGAGAAAAGAATGGAAGGATGGAGAGAGGGATGGAAGGATGGTGAGAGGACAGGAAGGATGGAGAGAGGAATGTAAAGATGGAGAGAGGACAGGAGGGGAGAAAAAGAGTATACATACAGGAACTAAAAGACATGAACTTTATGAGGGTTTAGGGAAAATTGATGAATTCCAGAACTCCATGAGAATTTGGATTGATTGATCGACTGATCTTGGATCCAGGCAGTTGAGGTGTACAGTAAGACGGGTGGCTGTCTGACTGAACCAGAGCCTTACCTGACTGGATACGGTAGTCTGATCCCTCAATAGTGGCACAGTTGACGTTGGCGGTGCTGACAGCGATGCTGTATGTGATGCCACAGGCCAGGCTGTTGATGGTGCACTTTGTAGAGCTGGTGCCACAGCTGAGATTAGACCCGTCACTGCCGATGGCCAGGGCTGTGTAGGAGTTGCGGTGCCCCTCACTCTCTGACCACTGCACTGCAAATGTGTTGGCACTGCAGTCCAGGGCTGCTGCTACATTGCCAGGTAGACAGGGGGCTGTGGGGGGGGGGACAGGTTTGGAGGTGAGAGAGAGACATAACTGTGGGACTGATGCTAATGTAACATGGTGCATTATCTATAGTGAATGAAAACAAGGTCGAGTAACATTATGGTCATCTAATGTAAGGCAACTGAAGGCCGACACTGAAGGATATAAATTATCACGTTTCATCTGCTCACTAACTGAACATATCACCTATAGTTTAGAATTATAATAAAATGTAGATTCCATTCGATTCTCTTCAATTCTAGTCAGTCAGTAAGTCGGTCGGTCGGTTCATTATTTTGTTAACTACCTGAGTGGAACTGGATGGTGTCCATGGTACTGTTGCAGGTCCCAGTGGAGGCAACCACGGAGGCTGAGTAAGGATGTCCGCAGTCCAGCTTCACAGAACAGGAAGTGGCGTTGGAAGTACAGAAGGCTGTGAAGCTGTGGGTGGTACCAGTTACCGTGGCGGTGTAGGTGACGCCTCCTGCACTCAAGTCCCAGGTGATGGTGCCCCCATTGGTGCTACAGTTTGCCTGGGCAGTTAGGTTGGTGGGCGGGCAAGGAGCTGTGGGCGGGAACCAGATAGGGCATTGGAAATCAGTTTCAGAACAAGGAAGGACGTTGTGAATCAGTACAAGACAAGTTAGATTATACAGTGGTGGAACTATTGTCGATGGCCTATGCTCCAGGAGAAAACGGTAAAAGGTCTAAGTAAGTAGCAACTGTATGCCTGTTATACATATTCACAGATTTTAGTGGCTTTGAGTGACACACTGTGTAAAAAAAAAGTAGATGAAGAGTCTCATTGTTTTAATGTGATAATCTGAGAATAGGTGGGAAAGAGACCCTGACTGTGGTTGGTACCTGTGTCCATCTCCATGGTTGAGCTTAGGCTGCTGGTGCAGACAGAGTCCTTGGCCGTGACCCTGAAGCTGTAGTGTTCTCCACACTGCAGCCCTGAGATCACATAGGACGTGTCTAGGGTGGAGTAGCTGGTGTTGGCTCCGCCCTTTTTCTGGGAATACAGGAAATAGGTGACACCGGTCTCTGGGTTCTGGTCCCAGGTGATAGTCAGGTCGTTGGTACCACAGGCCGTCACTCCAGCCAGGCTCGTAGGAGGACAGATGGCTGAGAGAGGGAGGGAAAGAGAGAAACAGGAAGAGGGAAAGAGTGTTAGCTTTTTGGTTTAGAAATTGCACACATATCCAACCCACCCAATAATTAGCATTACTTTGCAAAATGCATTCAATGTCAAGGTTTGTTGAAAACTTAAACTGTGATATACAGTTATCAGATCGTTATTGTTAAGTTAATGCTAGTCAATACAATCATTAGTATAGGGATTTGTTATCTCCTCTCACATGCTTTGAGGGTGACTGGTGCGCTGGGCTCGCTCTGGCATCCCCTCTCCATGGTTACCACTGAGACGTTGTAGGTCTCGCCGCATTTCAGGTCGCTGAAGGAGCAGCCCGCCGTCCCATTGGTGATGCAGGTGTGGGCGTGGCCGTCCTGGTCGGTCGCTGTTGCTATGTACATCTTGGAAGTGGGGGCGGCTACCCAGGACACAGAACCCACATTACTCTCGCACTGCAGAGAGGTCTGGACCTCGGTGGGGGGGACAGGGACCTAGGTAGGGGAGAGGGGGGGGGGGGGGGGTTGTTGTTAAGGACAGTTGTTGAGACAAGGGTTTTAAGAGTTAAAGCAGCCAATGGAGCACTCTTAAATGTCTTTATGTAGCTTCCCTGATCTGTATTTGTTTTCCATACCTGCAATGAAGGTGAAGGCAGTGCTCTGAAAGCCTTTACATGTCTCAGAGAAGGGGGTGATAGTGATTTCATAGGTCTGAGCGCAGTGCATGTTCGGCAGATCACAGCTGGTGTCGTCTGTGGTGCAGGTTTTGGCGTCGCCGTCGCGACCAAGGGCGATCACATTGTAGCCCACGGCACCAGAGCTGGCCAGCCAGGTCACAGCCACGGTGTTGTTTCCACACAGCAGACTGGCACTGACATTCTGCGGAGCACAGCGAGCTGAAGGGAGGGTAGGACAGGGAGACAATGTTAAAGTAATAAACTGCTACTGCACATATATAATGTATATGTAAATATAACAGAGTATGTATCTGATACTGACTACACTGACTATCCCCTTACCTGTCTGTATCTGTGTGGCAGCTGACTGGCTGCTGTTGCAGTGTCCGGCCAAAGCATCCACGGTCACATTGTAGAGATGACCACACATGAGCGTGGTCAAAGAGCATTGGGTCTCAGTCGTACTGCAGGAGTCACTGTGGTCACCAGACTCTACACGGGCGATGAAGCTATCACGCCCCAGAGTCTCGTCCCAGCTCAGCAGAGCTATACTCGTACCACATTCGTACTGGGACCGGACGTTGGCTGGGGTGCAAGGGGCTGTGGAAACACACACAAATGCACTTGGATCAGTCAAAAAGATGCAAATGGTCACAACAACATGAGTGGGGCCAGTGGGCCGCCATCTTTTCCAGCAGTGGGCCGTTAGTGGACCAGCTAGGTCTTATAATAATAACAACAGCAAATGAATCCCACGTGAATCACACACAGCTCTATTCTAAAACACACCTGTGACGATCTCCAACGACTCGCTGGGCTCACTGTTGCACTGGTCTCCCTGGGCAATGGCATGCACAGTGTAGGTCTGTCCGCAAAGCAGGTCGTCAAGGAGACAGGAGGTGTTGGTGGAGCTGCAGAAGGGGGTGTGACCCAGGGCAGAGCTGGCGTTGATGAGGAAGCCCACAGCATTGTCATCTTCAACCCAGGAGATGTAGGCCTGGTTTGAGGCACAATCCAGGGAGTGGTCCTTGATGGTGGGTGGACAGGGGACTGGAGCACGCGGAGAAGAGTAGAGGACA
Source organism: Oncorhynchus gorbuscha (assembly GCF_021184085.1). Classification (NCBI taxonomy): domain Eukaryota; kingdom Metazoa; phylum Chordata; class Actinopteri; order Salmoniformes; family Salmonidae; genus Oncorhynchus; species Oncorhynchus gorbuscha. The sequence continues at coordinate 17,668,951 of NC_060187.1, read as the reverse complement.
GGTCAGGGACTGGAGATGGACTAGTGTCTCTGTTTATTATATCAAACGCCTATCTCTGTGTTAGATCAAATTATATATCACAGAGATACATACATTATCTTATCTATCTCTCTTTGGTTCTATCGTCATCTCAATATTTATGTCTGTCACACTCTCTCCATCGCACATACTATCTTTCTCCCTCCTTTACCTGTCTCGATGGTAGTTGTTGCCAGCAATGTGCTGTTGCAGATTCCGTCCCTGGCCACAACTGTCACCGTGTAAACCTCTCCACACTCCAGCTGGGTGAGGTCACAGGAAGTGCCTGTGGTGCTGCAGGAAGTAAAGTGTGTCTCTCCGTCCTCCTGTGCCGAGGCAGTGTATCCAGTGGCTCCAGCACTGGCCTCCCAGGACACCGTCACCACGCCTGAGCTGCACTGCAGCAGGGAAGCCACGTTTTCTGGGTCACATGGGGCTTGGGAGGGGGTCACAGACAGGGTGAGAGAACATAATAACATTTTACATTTGAATCATTTAGCAGACACTCTTATCCAGAGCGATATGAGTTCATACATTTTCATACTTTTTTCTTACTGGTCACATGACCTGATAATGTGCTCACAGTATGTTTACACATGTTTTGGGGAATATGCCTAGTCAAAGCCTATAGCAGGGTACCCCAACTGGCGGCCCGTGGCCAAATGCGTTTTTATTAGCAATTTTTTGTTGTTATTGGACATAATAGACTAAAAACACCTGGAAATCAACTCCAAGTGATTTTAATTGAAGAAATCTGTTCCCAAGTATTCCCACACATAATAGAGAGAAACACAATTGTATACAAATGTCAGCAAGTTTTGAAATTATTATGTTTTAGTCAAAGATTATATCTGTTTGGGCTTCTTGCAATCAATTTGCCTTCTAATTATTTGCAATTATGTTCCAGCCCCCCGACCATCCACTCCAAAAATAAATCCGGCCGCGGCTGAATCAAGTTGATGATCCCTGGCCTATAGGTTGCTTGTTCATATCCAGCTCGAAGGACCAATTTGTAGGATACAGTGCAACAGGGTCAGAGAGGGTTTTTGTACATCAATGTCATTTTAAAACAATGTAATACATGGATTATTATATTATCTTATATTATCTTCTCTGAGCTTACCTGTTGCCACTGAGACGTCAATGCTGACAGAGCTGTTGCACTGGTCGTCTTTGGCAACCACACTGACGCTGTACTCCTTGGCACACTCCAGGCCGGTGAAGAAACAGGTCAGGTTGGCGGTAGAGCACGTCGAGGTGTAACTGTCTGGCCCAGTCACTGTGGAAATGTAAGCGTGAGCCCCATCCGTGGCATCCCAAGAGGCCTGCAGGGTGTTAGAGGCACAGCCCACAACCCCATGCACACTGGAGGGAACACATGGCACTGAGGAGAGAAAGAGAGAGAGAGAGAGAGAGAGAGAGAGAGAGAGAGAGAGAGAGAGAGAGAGAGAGAGAGAGAGAGAGAGAGAGAGAGAGAGAGAGAGAGAGAGAGAGAGAGAGAGAGAGAGAGAGAGAGAGAGAGAGAGAGAGAGAGAGAGAGAGAGTGAGAGAGAGAGAGAGAGAGTGAGCAGAAAGTGCAGAAAGTGCAGAAAGTGTGAGTTCTGTGTAATAACAGCATGCAGTACAGTACAACTGCTCTGTCTTTAAATACCTATGATAAGACTCTCCATCTGCAATGATAGACAGATAACACACCTGTCTGGACTGTCTGTGGTGCGCTGGTAGTTCCGGTACAGTTGCTGCTGGTGGCTGTCACGGCAACAGTGTATTGTTGTCCACACTGTAGCCCGTCCAGCTCGCAGGTGGAGCCCTCTGTTGTGCAGGAGAGTGCAGTACCATCTCCAGCCATGGCGGTGACGCTGTTGTTCAGGGCGATAGCTGCAGGGGCCCAGCTGACGCTCAGAGTGTTTGTCCTGCAGAACAGACTGTTCACTACACTCTGGGGGGCACAGGGGGCTGACAGGGAGAGGAGGAATACTCATTTAGATCAAATGGAATAGAAAATCACTTTTGAATGTTTAGTACTGTAGCAAAGGGGAATGTGAGAGGAAGTTGAAAGATTAGCAGTAGTAGTTATAGTAGTAAGTAGTACCAGTAGTAGTAGCAGTAATAGCAGTAGTAGTTGGTAAGTAGTAGTAGTAGTATTAGATAGTAGAGGAAGAAAAGATGGTCCGTAATATCAACTCTAACTGAACAGAAGAAGAAGACGCTGTCTCTGTCTCTCTCACCTGTCTCCTGTGTGAACGTGTTACTCTCGGGGCTCTCACAGCTACCATCAGAGGCAGACACAGTGAAGACATACTCCTGACCACAGTGCAGCCCAGCCATCTGGCACCCTGGGGTGGCAGCGCCACAGCTCACACTGTGCCCATCTGTGCCCACCGCACTGCCAGAGTAGGAGATGGCGTTGGGGCTGGCATCCCAGGAGAGGGAGGCTGTGTTACTGCCACAGTCCACCCAGCTGGAGACGTGGGTGGGAGGACAAGGCACTGTAGGAGAGAAATAGGTTATGGTCTGACTTGGATTGTGGCTCTGTGTAATGTAGTTAGCCTTATGCTTTGAGATACGCCACTCTGAATGCCTATAAATATGTATGTAGACACCTCGTCGATCATCTCATTCCAAAATCATGGCCATTAATATGGAGTTGGTCCCCTTTTGCAGCTATAACAGCCTCCACTCTTCTGGGAAGGCTTTCCACTATATGTTGGAACATTGCTGTGAGGACTTGCTCCCTTCCATTCAGCCACAATAAGCTTTAGTGAGGTCAGGCACTGATGTTGGGGTGTCCACATACTAGTGCAGTCAGCGTTCCAATTCACCCCAAAGGTGTTCGATGGGGTTGAGGTCAGAGCTCTGTGCAGACCAGAATGTCATTGCATGCTGTAGCGTTAAGATTTCCCTTCCCTGGAGCTAAGGGGCTAGCCTGAACCATGAAAAACAGCCCCACACCATTATTCCTCCCCCACCAAACTTTACAGTTGGCACTATGTATTTGGGCAGGTAGTGTTCTCCTGGCATCTTCCAAACAGAGATTCGTCCGTTGGACTGCCAGATGGTGAAGCGTGATTCATCACTCTAGAGAATGCGTTTCCACTGCTCCAGAGTCCAATGATGGCGAGCTTAACACCACTCCAGCCGACGCTTGGCATTGAGCATGGTGATCTTAGGCTTGCGTGCGGCTGCACGGCCATGGAAACCGAACAGTTATTGTGCTGACGTTGCTTTCAGAGGCAGTTTGGAACTCTGACGTGAGTGTTGCAACCGTGGACAAGACAATCTTTACATGCTACGCGCTTCAGCACTCGGCGGTCACGTCCTGTGAGCTTGTGTGGCCTACCACTTTGTGGCTGAGCCATTGTTGCTCCTACACGTTTCCACTTCACAATAACAGAACTTACAGTTGAGAAGGGCAGCTCTAGCAGGGCAGAAATTTGACGAACTGACTTGTTGGAAAGGTGGCATCCTATGACGGTGCCACGTTGAACGTCACTGAGCTCTTCAGTAAGGCCATTCTACTGCCAATGTTGGTCTTTGGTGATTGCATAGCTGTGTGCTCGATTTTATACACCTGTCAGCAAGGGTGTTGCTGAAATAGCCGACGTGGTTTTGTTGAGAATATGACTCCAAATGCACCTTACTGCATCTTACAAAATAATAATAATAATGTTCATGGCTTTTCCCGACTTAACCAATCAAGCAGGTTGCTTGATTGATTGATTGATTGCTTAACCCAGAAACATATCACATCAACCCCACTGTTTATTTCTCTGTCTTCACCTGTCTGTAGGGTGACCATGCTGCTCTCCGTGCTGGAGCAGGCGTCGTCCATAGCCAATACACTGAGGCTGTACGTCTGACCACACAGCAGATCCTCTAGACTACAGGTGGTGTCGTTGGACGTGCACTCCGTACGGTGGCCGCTGTTGCCCATGGCGATGGCAGTATAGATCTTGGCCCCACGGCTGGCGTCCCAGGTGACGGCTACAGGGCTCTCTCCACAGGTACGGTGCGCTGTCACGTTAGTGGGCACACAGGGCACTGAGAGGGGAGGAAGACGTGAAAAATAGATTCTTACAGTTTATATAGAGTAACTGATCAGTTATACAAGTTCTGACATCCTTGAATTTGAGTTGCGCAATATTGGAAAGTGACTTTATATAACGCCTTTTTCGTCCATTGTTGGTCTACCTGATTGAAATTTTGAGTAGTATTTTGATAGAGATCGTTCAAACGGCTGGAACTCAATGGAATGAAACTGAATTTATTTCACAAACTAGTTATATCCTGTCTCACCTTCCCTGATGACCATGGCCTGACTGGGCATAGAGAGGCAGGATCTGTTAACAGACATAACCTCCACAACATACTCCTCTCCACAGTCCAGTGTGTCCACGCTACAGCTGGTTGCCGTGGAGTTACAGGTCACCTGCTCTCTGTTGCCGTGGGAGATGATGGTGGTGTAACCTAACGCACGCAGCGACATGTCCCAGCTCACCGTCAGCGTTCCAGACCCACAATCCATCTCAGTTTGTACGTTGGCAGGCCCACATGGGACTGGAGAGAGAGAGAGAGAGAGTGATGGAGAAAAGAGGAGGTAAGTTTGACCAAAGACATGCAGTATGTACAGTAGTATACTAAAATAGAAGTGTATCAGGGTTATGGTTAAATCTAGGGGTCATATAACTGTGGAGAGGTTTGGGGACTAAAGTCAAAACTGAGTAGAATTGAATCAATAAGTGTTAGGTTGAGTCAGTTGCATATAAGTCATAGAGATGCCCTACCTGACTCTAGTTGTTGGATTAAGGATTCGGCGGTTGCCAAATTCTTCAATTAGGGCTAGTATTGTGTGTACTGTTAATGGTGGAGGTTCCTACCAGACTCCATGGTGATGGCCTGGGAGGGTATGCTGGGGCAGATGCCGTCGTGGTGCATGACGGAGACAGAGTAGAGCTGGCCACACTTCAGGCTGGGGACAGTGCAGTTGTTCCCTGTGGTGCTGCAGCTGAGAAGGCCTCCCTCCGTGTCCTCAATGGCGGCTGTGTAGGAGAGTATACTGTGATGGCCCTGCCAGACAATCAGAGCGTGGTTCGCCGCACAGTCGAGGAAGGCCTCAATATGGTCCGGAAGGCAGGGGGCTGGAGGGGGAGGAAGAGGGGATCATGTGATGTGAGAGACACTCAACACTCATATAAACATGGCAAAAAAACAGTTTGGAAATCATTTATTTATTGAGCTGTATAGTAGGCCTTGCTCAAAAGGCACGGAATAACAAGACTACTACTACTTCCTGTGTAATAGAGCTATCATTATTATTACCATTATTATTATAAAACTATTTAGAACACATCACCAGCCTGTCTGTCCCCAAACTGGAGAGAGCAGAGCAGTAAAAGCACTTTGTGACAACTGCTGATGTAACATGGGCTTAATAAATATATCTGATTGACTGATTGACAGTAACATGCCTGTCTCTATGGTGACTATCTCGCTGTCGGAGCTGTTGCACTTGAGGTTGGTTGCGGTGACGAAGGCGTTGTAGGTGGAGCTGCAGCGGAGGCCCTTGATCTGACACTTGGTATCCATGGAGTTACAGGTGTGAACCACGCCAGCGTCATCCATTGCTGTGGCGATGTAGAACAGAGAGCCGTAGGAAACCTGCCAGTTCAGAGTGATGGAGTCGGATCCACAGTCCATTGCTGCTGAAACGTTCTGAGGAACGCAGGGAACTGCAGCGGGGAGGGAACATTCAGTTGAGTGTGTGTGTGTGTGTGTGTGGTTTTGTACTAGTTAGTTACAAGGGTAGTGAATGCCCCAGTTGAACAATATAGACTGCTTAATGGCTTTTCCCTTCAAGATAAGCTTATTGAGCCAGGTGTGAAAACCATGCATGAAAGTCACATCAATATGGCTAATGAATTCAGTGGAGGGTAACGGCTAGAAACAATCATGTGGATTTAATGTATGTAATTTACTGGCAGTGAAGAGTTGACCATGTCTCACCTGTCTCAGCCACCCGTCCCAGAGTCCTGTAGCTGGGGCAGTTGTCATCGAAAGCTGTGATGTACATGGTTAAACTCTCCCCACAATGCACCGAGGGTATGGCACAGGTGTTGTTGAAGGAGCTGCAGTTGTAGCGGTTGCTTTCATCCTTGTTTCCCCATGCCTCAACCGTGTAGGCCAGAGCCCCCTCAGCACGGTCCCATGTGCTGGTCAGGACATCAGACCGACAGTCAGCTGAGGATAACAAGTTCTGAGGCATACAGGGGGCTGGAGAGGGATGATAAAGAGTTGCTGTTAGTTGCTGTGTGAATTTAAGTATGCTCTCTCTAATTCTTTCTTTCTTTCTCCTTCACGGAGGACCTGAGCCCTAGGACCATGCCTCAGGACAACCTGGCCTGATGACTCCTTGCTCTCCCCAGCCCACCTGGCCGTGCTGCTGCTCCAGTTTCAACTGTTCTGTCTGCGGCTATGGAACCCTGACCTGTTCACCGGACGTGCTACCTGTCCCAGACCTGCTGTTTTCAACTCTCTAGAGACAGCAGGAGTGGTAGAGATACTCTGAATGATCGGCTACGAAAAGCAAACTGACATTTACTCCTGAGGTGCTGACCTGTTGCACCCTCGACAACCACTATGATTATTATTATTTGACCCTGCTGGGCATCTGTGAACATTTGAACATCTTGGCCATGTTCTGTTAATCTCCACCCGGCACAGCCAGAAGAGGACTGGCCACCCCTCATAGCCTGATTCCTCTCTAGGTTTCTTCCTAGGTTCTGCGCTTTCTAGAGAGTTTTTCCTAGCCACCGTGCTTCTACACCTGCATTGCTTGCTGTTTGGGGTTTTAGGCTGGGTTTCTGTACAGCACTTTGAGATATCAGCTGATGTACGAAGGGCTTTATAAATACATTTGATTTGATTCCCACTCAAGTTATTATTATTTCACAAGCATATTGTAGTTTTGTAAATTACAATCTTAGGAAGAAAGGTGGTATCTACAATCTAAAAGGGTTCTTTGGCTGTCATCCTAGGAGAACCCTTTGAATAAACCTGGTTGGTTCCAGGTAGAACCCTTTTGGGTTCCATGTAGAATGCTTTCGGAACCCTTTTTTCTAAGCGTGTACATTAAATTGTTGTCAAAAAAAAACGTGTTTGTTTATTTTGCTAATTATATGATCCTTATAGATCAGTAGGGGGGCCGTTTCTAGGGTTTTGAAGTGCAGTCCAATCAAGTCATGGATAGTCAAGGTGCTAAAACTGGAGCTAAAGCCTGACACCTACTGGTCCTCTCACTTTAGAACTTCATGATCAGATGCTAGGCTAGAGTGTCCCACACAGCGCCAGTTGTCATCCTAATCATACAGCATATGAGGGTAGTCTACTAGCAATGCGTGGGTTGATTTATAACTCGCAGTCCCCGCTGTTATAGCCGTGGGGCGGGCGGGTTTAGGGTCATGAAATATTGTGTGGATGAAGGATGGGTGGGTTGAATAAAGAGAAAACAATAACTGAAAAAATCCTTAAATGTATCATTTTTGTGCAATTTATATCAATAGGCTACATTGAGGTTTATCTTTCATTGTTTTATGCAATCTAGCGTTAGTGCATAAGCCTACGCTTTAGGGCCTAACTGTACGTGCAACAAATATCAACACGCCAAATGCTTTTGGGAAGGGTTAGAAAAAGTTAACAGCGATTCACAGAGTCAAAAAGGACAATGTCGAAGTTTAATTCAATAAGAGAAAAGCTGCGAAATGGAGAGTTGAAAATAAGGGGAGGGACAGAAAAGTAATGTTTGGGAAAGATTTGTTGAAGTGGTAAAAGAGGATGATAACAGTGTTGTGTGATGATTGTGAGACGCTATACAAATTCCGCAGTCACAAGACTGGGACTTCAAATAGGCCTATGGAATGTCAAGGGAACTGTAGCCTGTTCAGATGGGTTAAATGGAGAGTGAAATCTGGACACTGACTGTAGGTCTATAACCTCTCACATAGCCTTACTATTAACTCCTGCAGAATTAAACATTTCTTGCAGTAATATTATACAGCAAATGTAGGCAATTTATTTAATGGAGAAATATGATTTCTTTCCTTCATCATCTTGAGAGAATGTGAATGTGCAGTTAGATACGTCTGTAGAGGTGCTGTCTTTATCAGCATCATAAAAGCTGATCGTATTTCAACCACATAAAATATGCATCCAAGACGAACTGAAATCTTATCAGAAACATGTTGGGTTGTTTTCACAGATTTCTATTTCCTTACAACAGGTCAAACATTTGGACATTTTGCATAGAAAATCTTTCCAGTTTCTTGCGGTTGGATTATTGCATTTTCTCCTCGGTCCCTAAACGTCTTTACTCTGCGAAAGAATCAGAGATGATAGAGAGAACTTTACCGATGTCAGCTTGTTTTAATCATTCATTCTATAGATGTATGACATTATTCTGGTGAGCAGGGGTTTATTTAGTCTTCTAGGGCAACGTATAATGACAGGAGAGAAGCTGTATGTATCTAATTATAGACCAGTTGACTAACAAATAGCCGACCAAAATGTTGGAAATTATAAGCATAAACATATCTAAATCAGGCAAAAGAAAATCCTGCACCCCCTGTCAAAAAAACATTAATCTGTCTCTGACTAGTTTACAGTGCATTTTCTATATTAGTGGTTTAGGGTTGGGTGCGGCCTCAGATTTTCACTTTATCACATATAGTCGGGCGGTTGCGGATGGGTTATTAGCAATTGCGGTCAGGTGTTGGTGAGCAAAAAGCTGACCACTATAGTCTACTATATTATAGTCTATATAGTCTACTATATTCTCATAATGAAAAAACTATGGGCCCTTGTCAAAAGTTCTACTTATGGTTGTCTCACATAGCTACAGTATCTTAAGATGAATGCATTACCTGTAAGTCGCTCTGGATAAGAGGGTCTGGTAAATGTCTCAAATGTAAAACGTACTATATAGGGACTAAGTTGCCATTTCAGAAGCAGCCTGTGAGTGTGTCTGTGGTCGTACCGGTGTGGACTGCTACTGGTGGGCTGGCCTGGCTGTTGCACCCGCTACTGACAGAGTAGACAGTGAAGGTGTAGCGACGGCCACACACAGTGTTTGTGAAGAAACAGGAAGTGTCTAAGGTCATACAGTCCATGTTTTCTCCCTCTGAGTCCACGGCCTTGGCCCTGTAGTGAGCCGTGTTGTTGGTGGCAGCCCAGGAGAAGATGATCACGTTGCTGGAACACTCACGGTACAGGTTGAGATTCTTTGGAGGACAGGGGACTGCGAGAGGGAGAGAGAGGGAGGAGGGAGGGAGAGAGCGGTAGAGGGAAAACGAGAGAGAAATATGAGAGGTTGAGAGTGAGGGAGAGAGAGAGTGAAGAATGGGAGAAGAGAGAGAAAAGGGAAACATCAAAACCCTGATGTTTAAGATTACAGCAAACCACTGGGGTATAGAGTTCTACAAAGGGACTGCTTTTCTCTAAAATAGGTTACAGAATATAATATAACATGACTTCGCAGCTCAATAGAGGACCTAGTTCTCAAGGATGATGCCTATGCAGTAATGTGTGGGTGTGGTCTGTGTCTACGTGAATAAGAAATAAACAGACATAGAGGACCATGGAAAAACAGGAAGGGAAAAAACTATTCCCATATGACCTCCGATATTATCCTAACAAAAACAGCAAAAGAAAGGCTGTTTACAACTTTGCATTATACACTATGTTGTATTGTCATCATATGTGAACTGTAATATGTATCAAATCTGATGTAAGAAGTGAATTCAGGTAAAGCACTTTGTTGGACACATCACTTGTACAGTGGGTGTACTGTACATCCTGTGAGGAACAACAGTTGTTTGTTGCCCTTGATCTGCAGCAGCTAAGCCCTGGTACACAATGCAGCCTCAGGAGGCTGTGTAAGAGATAGGGTGTTGGTTAAGCTGTAGCCTACAGTAGGGGAGAGCATGGCTGTGTGTCCGGTTGGAGGGATTCAAGGGTCAGAAGTGTAAGAGTGCCATTCGTTCAGCCTTCTAGAATGTTTGTTGACCTCCATTCTGTCCTCCTCTGTCTTATTGTGGGTCCACTTGATTGTGGGTCCTGGTGTTTCCCTTTTCTCAATCAGTGTCCCACCTGTGTCACTGTGTATCACCTGTCTCCAGGTGTCCTACGTATGTCAAAAGTGTCTCACTGTCTCACCTGTCCAAAAGTATGCCTCCTTGGTCTCAGTGTCCTTACCTGTGGCAAAGTGTGAGGTGGCGTTTACTTTGCTCTCACAGCTCTTGGACACAGCGGTGACCTGCACCATGTAGTCTTCTCCGCAGCCCACCCCTGTGATCTGGCACTCTGTGCCCTGAGAGGTGCAGGATAGGACGGTCCTGCCGCTGCCGGTAGCAACTGCTCTGTACGAGTCTGCTCCGAACACTCTGGCCCAGGACACCATGGCTGTGCCACTGGTACAGCTGTACTCCACGGATATGGACATCACAGCACTTAATGCTGAAAATGACATATAATGCTTTCATAAGTACTGGATTTGGTTCATGTGAATGTGAGGATCATTTGGTGCTTGCCTACTTGAAAATTACATATTTACTTATGGCTATCAGTTCAGTGCAAAGGAGAAACCTTTTTGAGGAAATGTTTGATATTACATTTAAAAAAAATATATATATATATATATATATATATATATATATATATATATACAGTAGGTGTCATGTTTGTCATTCATTGTCATGTCTTGTCCCTGTGCTCCCCATGCTATTCGTTTCCCTCTGCTGGTCTTGTTTGGTTCTATCCCTCTCTCTCCCCCTCCCTCTCTCACTCTCTCGCTCTCTCTTCTCTCTGTCGTTCCGTTCCTGCTCCCAGCTGTTCCTATTCCCCTAATCATCATTTAATTCCCACACCTGTTCCCGATCCTTTCCCCTGATTAGACTCCCTATTTATTCCTTTGTGTTCCGTCCCTGTTCCGTCGGTTCCTTGTTTTGTATTCCATGCTGTATTGCGTTTCGCCCTGTCCTGTCGTGTTTTTTGCCGTGATTGTGTATCACCCTGTCCTGTCGTGTTTTGTGCCTTCTTCAGACGCTGCGTGTGAGCAGGTGTCTCTGTTGACTACGGCCTGCGCCTACCCGAAGCGACCTGCAGTCTGTGGCCGCTCTCCAGTTGTTTTCCCCTCAACTATCTAGAGGATTTCAGTTATTCGGATTTGAGCATTAATAAACTCTGTTTCTGTTAAGTCGCGTTTGGGTCCTCCTTCACCTGCATAACAGAAGGAACCGACCAAAGAATGGACCCAGCGACTTCAGACGCTCGTTACACTGCCGTCGAGATCCAAGGAGCCATGCTCGGCAGACACGAGCAGGAATTGTCTGCTGCTCGCCATGCCGTGGAGAACCTGGCCGCTCAGGTTTCCGACCTCTCTGGACAGTTCCAGAGTCTACGTCTCGTGCCACCTGTTACTCCCTGGCCTGCCGAGCCTCCTGAACCCAGGGTTAATAACCCACCTTGCTACTCCGGGCAGCCCACTGAGTGCCGCTCCTTTCTCACGCAGTGTGAGATTGTGTTCTCTCTCCAACCCCACACATACTCTAGAGAGAGAGCTCGGGTTGCTTTCGTCATTTCACTCCTTACTGGCCGGGCTCGAGAATGGGGCACAGCTATCTGGGAGGCAAGGGCTGATTGCTCTAACAGATTCCAGAACTTTAAAGAGGAGATGATTCGGGTTTTTGACCGTTCAGTTTTTGGTGAGGAGGCTTCTAGGGCCCTGGCTTCCTTATGCCAAGGTGAACGGTCCATAACGGATTATTCCATTGAGTTTCGCACTCTTGCTGCCTCTAGTGAGTGGAACGAGCCGGCGCTGCTCGCTCGTTTTCTGGAGGGACTCCACGCAGTGGTTAAGGATGAGATTCTCTCCCGGGAGGTTCCTTCAGATGTGGACTCCTTGATTGCTCTCGCCATCCGCATAGAACGACGGGTAGATCTTCGTCACCGGGCTCGTGGAAGAGAGCTCGCATCAACGGTGTTTCCCTGCTCCGCATCGCAACCATCTCCCTCTGGCTTTGAGACTGAGCCCATGCAGCTGGGAGGGATTCGCATCTCGAATAAGGAGAGGAAACAGAGGATCACCAACCGCCTGTGTCTCTATTGCGGAGTGGCTGGACATTTTGTTATTTCATGTCCAGTAAGAGGCCAGAGCCCATCAGTAAGCGGAGGGCTACTGGTGAGCGCTACTACTCAGGTCCCTTCATCTAGATCTTGTACTACTATGTCGGTCCATCTACGCTGGACCGGTTCGGGTGCTACATGCAGTGCTTTGATTGACTCTGGGGCTGAGGGTTGTTTCATGGACGAAGCATGGGCTCGGAAACATAACATTCCTTTCAGACCATTAGACAGGCCTACGCCCATGTTTGCCTTAGATGGTAGTCATCTTCCCAGTATCAAATTTGAGACACTACCTTTAACTCTCACAGTATCTGGTAACCACAGTGAGACTATTTCTTTTTTGATTTTCCGTTCACCGTTTACACCTGTTGTTTTGGGTCATCCCTGGCTAGTATGTCATAATCCTTCTATTAATTGGTCTAGTAATTCTATCCTGTCCTGGAACGTTTCTTGTCATGTGAAGTGTTTAATGTCTGCCATCCCTCCCGTTTCTTCTCTCCCTACTTCTCAGGAGGAACCTGGCGATTTGACAGGAGTGCCGGAGGAATATCATGATCTGCGCACGGTCTTCAGTCGGTCCCGAGCCAACTCCCTTCCTCCTCACCGGTCGTATGATTGTAGTATTGATCTCCTTCCAGGGACCACGCCTCCTCGAGGTAGACTATACTCTCTGTCGGCTCCCGAACGTAAGGCTCTCGAGGATTATTTGTCTGTGTCTCTTGACGCCGGTACCATAGTGCCTTCTTCTTCTCCGGCCGGGGCGGGGTTCTTTTTGTTAAGAAGAAGGACGGTACTCTGCGCCCCTGCGTGGATTATCGAGGGCTGAATGACATAACGGTTAAGAATCGTTATCCGCTTCCCCTTATGTCATCAGCCTTCGAGATTCTGCAGGGAGCCAGGTGCTTTACTAAGTTGGACCTTCGTAACGCTTACCATCTCGTGCGCATCAGAGAGGGGGACGAGTGGAAAACGGCGTTTAATACTCCGTTAGGGCATTTTGAGTACCGGGTTCTGCCGTTCGGTCTCGCCAATGCGCCAGCTGTTTTTCAGGCATTAGTTAATGATGTTCTGAGAGACATGCTGAACATTTTTGTTTTTGTCTATCTTGACGATATCCTGATTTTTTCTCCGTCACTCGAGATTCATGTTCAGCACGTTCGACGTGTTCTACAGCGCCTTTTAGAGAATTGTCTCTACGTAAAGGCTGAGAAGTGCTCTTTTCATGTCTCCTCCGTTACTTTTCTCGGTTCCGTTATTTCCGCTGAAGGCATTCAGATGGATTCCGCTAAGGTCCAAGCTGTCAGTGATTGGCCCGTTCCAAGGTCACGTGTCGAGTTGCAGCGCTTCTTAGGTTTCGCTAATTTCTATCGGCGTTTCATTCGTAATTTCGGTCAAGTTGCTGCCCCTCTCACAGCTCTTACTTCTGTCAAGACGTGTTTTAAGTGGTCCGGTTCCGCCCAGGGAGCTTTTGATCTTCTAAAAGAACGTTTTACGTCCGCTCCTATCCTCGTTACTCCTGACGTCACTAGACAATTCATTGTCGAGGTTGACGCTTCAGAGGTAGGCGTGGGAGCCATTCTATCCCAGCGCTCCCAGTCTGACGATAAGGTTCATCCTTGCGCTTATTTTTCTCATCGCCTGTCGCCATCTGAGCGCAACTATGATGTGGGTAACCGTGAACTGCTCGCCATCCGCTTAGCCCTAGGCGAATGGCGACAGTGGTTGGAGGGGGCGACCGTTCCTTTTGTCGTTTGGACAGACCATAAGAACCTTGAGTACATCCGTTCTGCCAAACGACTTAATGCCCGTCAAGCTCGTTGGGCGTTGTTTTTCGCTCGTTTCGAGTTTGTGATTTCTTACCGTCCGGGTAGCAAGAACACCAAGCCTGATGCCTTATCCCGTCTGTTTAGTTCTTCTGTGGCTTCTACTGATCCCGAGGGGATTCTTCCTTATGGGCGTGTTGTCGGGTTAACAGTCTGGGGAATTGAAAGACAGGTTAAGCAAGCACTCACGCACACTGCGTCGCCGCGCGCTTGTCCTAGTAACCTCCTTTTCGTTCCTGTTTCCACTCGTCTGGCTGTTCTTCAGTGGGCTCACTCTGCCAAGTTAGCGGGTCATCCCGGTGTTCGAGGCACTCTTGCGTCTATTCGCCAGCGCTTTTGGTGGCCGACTCAGGAGCGTGACACGCGCCGTTTCGTGGCTGCCTGTTCGGACTGCGCGCAGACTAAGTCGGGTAACTCTCCTCCTGCCGGTCGTCTCAGACCGCTCCCCATTCCTTCTCGACCATGGTCTCACATTGCCTTAGACTTCATTACCGGTCTGCCTTTGTCTGCGGGGAAGACTGTGATTCTGACGGTTGTCGATAGGTTCTCTAAGGCGGCACATTTCATTCCCCTCGCTAAACTTCCTTCCGCTAAGGAAACGGCACAAATCATTATTGAGAATGTATTCAGAATTCATGGCCTCCCGTTAGACGCCGTTTCAGACAGAGGTCCGCAATTCACGTCACAGTTTTGGAGGGAGTTCTGTCGTTTGATTGGTGCGTCCGTCAGTCTCTCTTCCGGGTTTCATCCCCAGTCTAACGGTCAAGCAGAGAGGGCCAATCAGACGATTGGTCGCATACTACGCAGCCTTTCTTTCAGGAACCCTGCGTCTTGGGCAGAACAGCTCCCCTGGGCAGAATACGCTCACAATTCGCTTCCTTCGTCTGCTACCGGGTTATCTCCGTTTCAGAGTAGTCTGGGTTACCAGCCTCCTCTGTTCTCATCCCAGCTTGCCGAGTCCAGCGTTCCCTCCGCTCAAGCGTTTGTCCAACGTTGTGAGCGCACCTGGAGGAGGGTGAGGTCTGCACTTTGCCGTTACAGGGCACAGACGGTGAGAGCCGCCAATAAACGCAGGATTAAGAGTCCAAGGTATTGTTGCGGCCAGAGAGTGTGGCTTTCCACTCGCAACCTTCCTCTTACGACAGCTTCTCGTAAGTTGACTCCGCGGTTCATTGGTCCGTTCCGTGTCTCCCAGGTCGTCAATCCTGTCGCTGTGCGACTGCTTCTTCCGCGACATCTTCGTCGCGTCCATCCTGTCTTCCATGTCTCCTGTGTTAAGCCCTTTCTTCGCACCCCCGTTCGTCTTCCCCCCCCCTCCCGTCCTTGTCGAGAGCGCACCTATTTACAAGGTACATAAAATTATGGACATGCGTTCTCGGGGACGGGGTCACCAATACCTAGTGGATTGGGAGGGTTACGGTCCTGAGGAGAGGAGTTGGGTTCCGTCTCGGGACGTGCTGGACCGTTCGCTCATCGATGATTTCCTCCGTTGCCGCCAGGATTCCTCCTCGAGTGCGCCAGGAGGCGCTCGGTGAGTGGGGGGGTACTGTCATGTTTGTCATTCATTGTCATGTCTTGTCCCTGTGCTCCCCATGCTATTCGTTTCCCTCTGCTGGTCTTGTTTGGTTCTATCCCTCTCTCTCCCCCTCCCTCTCTCACTCTCTCGCTCTCTCTTCTCTCTGTCGTTCCGTTCCTGCTCCCAGCTGTTCCTATTCCCCTAATCATCATTTAATTCCCACACCTGTTCCCGATCCTTTCCCCTGATTAGACTCCCTATTTATTCCTTTGTGTTCCGTCCCTGTTCCGTCGGTTCCTTGTTTTGTATTCCATGCTGTATTGCGTTTCGCCCTGTCCTGTCGTGTTTTTTGCCGTGATTGTGTATCACCCTGTCCTGTCGTGTTTTGTGCCTTCTTCAGACGCTGCGTGTGAGCAGGTGTCTCTGTTGACTACGGCCTGCGCCTACCCGAAGCGACCTGCAGTCTGTGGCCGCTCTCCAGTTGTTTTCCCCTCAACTATCTAGAGGATTTCAGTTATTCGGATTTGAGCATTAATAAACTCTGTTTCTGTTAAGTCGCGTTTGGGTCCTCCTTCACCTGCATAACAGTAGGTCTGAAAATACCTAGTTTATCGGACAGTAATGACTCATTTTAAAACGGATTATAAAAGCTTACTCACTGTTTGTAGTATATGTGTATTCAGTAGGCTCTCCTGGCTCCAGTAAGGTGTTGACAGAAGCCACTGATATCTGATAAGAGGAACATGGCAGGATATCCCTTATGTCCAGTTGGTTTTGTGACACTTTTGTCTTGAACAGTGCGTGGTCTGGTTCATCCAGGTCGGTAACCGTCACCTCGTAAAGAATAACCTTTTCCACTGGCTGCCAGAACAGGCGCACTGAACTATTTCCAATCTGGTTGGCTGTAACTCCCTTTGGCGGTTGGATCACTATGGAGGGACAAATGAACGGTCATGTAGGCCTATAATGGACCGCTGACTAGAGTTCACCTGTGGTAGGCTAGTTGAGGGCTGAATGCCTTAAGTATAAAGCTAAAGGTGAAACGTTAAACATTTAAGCTAGGGTACGCTGCCTTTAAAATTATGTAGACCGTGCATTTACAACCAGTTTACCCACAACCAGAATGTAGTCTAATGTTAATCGAGGTAAAATAGTTCACTCACAGGTAGAAATGGTCCTCACTCTGCTTCTCGCTCCAAGACCAGCTTGGTTTGCGGTGTAGATGTAACAGTCGTAGACGGTTGAAGGCTGCAGGTTTTGGACCACAGCGCTCATGTTGGTGAAGGTCAAATTAAGCCTCTCTACCATGGTCTTTGATTCCATCAACAGGTGATAATGGTCCGCGGTGTACACGCGCACCCATTCTATTTGGATTGAAGTACTTGACAATGCCCTTGAGGAGGTTATCTGAGAGGTGTCGGGAACTAAAATAGTAACAAGAGGGGGGCAACGTAAGCTATTATTAGAATTTCTAGAATATTGCTCAGTAGACCAGTCCATGCGCAAAAGTCCATGCATAAATCTGCAAAACATTTATTTGGAAAATATTTGTTGCCATGGTGGGCCTAAGACTAGGCTTGATAAATAGCACACCTTTTTTAAATGAAATATTTGAGTTTACTGGTTAAAATGCATGTTTATCACAACTTTGCTTTCCGGTGGAGAATGATACTTACCTGTTTTGGCCACTTGTGTTTTCAAGCACATAACATAGTAGAACTGGAACACTTTGACCGTAACACTATACAAGGTTCCAGGTCTCAGGCCCTGGACCAGTTTTTCCGTACTGGTAGCTGGTAGCGTTACCACGACAGGTGCTATATCTGTCGCATTTATTACCCGAAGGTCCAAAAAGTAATTTGTTGCTCCAGTGTATTTGTTCCATTTCACCAGAAGTACTGACGCAGCTGGAGATGTTATTGATGTAATATTGCATACTGAAAGAGAGAGGGAGAAGTTTGAGTCAAATTCAATAGAAAAAAGGTATCTAGGAGAGAATAGCCTCGTAGAATTGATTGATGAGTAAATCAGTAGACATCTCAATACTCTATCACGCATCATTGCCTGAGGGGATGACAATACGTTTTCAAGTTCATCTCCACCAAATTGTGTCAAATCTTTCAGTTACACTTTTTCTGTAGATTGAACATTTGAACCCAGAATCATGTAAAAAAATATTATGAATAAATAAACATTATTGACTGCTTGACATCCACATCTTCCCTTTATTCAAAGTCCATCAACTAATGATATAGCTGGAGACTTACCTTGTGCTTTTGTGTATGATATCTGAAAAACAGCCAAAATAAACGCATTATACTCCAACATTCATTTGACAAAACAATATAATATAAAGTTATATTTGCTCACAAAAAAGTTTGCACACAAAAAAAGTATATTCCAAGAAAAATATATATTTACCTGTGTTAGAGATACCAATACTAAAGAAAAACCTATTGCTCCTACCAATCCCATTGTTCACAATGACTGCAGGATCCTGATTAGTTTAGTATACATGGGAGTCAAATACAAAAGGTGTTCTGGATTCTTTTGAGCTAAAACGCACATACTAGGTGGGAACCAATCAGTAGGCCCCAAATGGGGCCAGCTTTCCTCCTGATCGCCCTGGGCACAGAGGTGTCATGAGAAGATAGCGGCGCAAGCAGGGAACGAGGGAGGGATGAGAAAAAAGACTGGGTGGCTCAGCTCTATTGGAAGGATACAGCAGGCTGGTATCTCTCTCCGTGCTTCTGTATCAGTTTGGTTGAATAATAATCAATGCATCCCCTTCATGATTTGTCACACACCTATATTATATTCAGTATTTACATTTGATTTGTTCTCACCACACTGTGACTTTTTCTATTCCACTTAGGCTACGTTTAGACTGTTATGATATATTTTTTTCCAGTAATTGGTCTTTTGACAAATCACATCAGATCTTATTCAGGGCTAATTTGATTGGTCAAAAGACCCGTTAGTGAAACAAAGATTGGTATTGGGCTGCCTGTCTAAACGCATCTATAGATGCCACAATGCCTGCGTTTACACAGGCAGCCCAATTCTGATATTTATTTCCCCCCTAATTGGTCTTTTG
This sequence comes from Oncorhynchus gorbuscha, assembly GCF_021184085.1. Classification (NCBI taxonomy): domain Eukaryota; kingdom Metazoa; phylum Chordata; class Actinopteri; order Salmoniformes; family Salmonidae; genus Oncorhynchus; species Oncorhynchus gorbuscha. The sequence goes on along the minus strand of NC_060187.1, from coordinate 17,650,323 downwards.
ACCAATCACATCAGATCTTTTCACAGCAAACCTTTTTCAGTGTTATCTGATTGGTCAAAGATCAATTAGTGAAAAAAATATCAGAATTGGTCAGCCTGTGTAATTGCAACCTATGCGCTACTATGTGGTATATTTCAATGTGTTATGTTGAATGATTTCAATATTTCTAAAATAGATTGTTTTTTCTCACAATCGTCATGTATTAATTTAGCACAGTGGTTCCCAAACGTTTTATATTCCAGTACCCCTTCAAACATTCAACCTCCAGCTGCGTACCACCTCTCGCACCAGGGTCAGCGCAATCTCAAATATTGTTTTTTGCCATCATTGTAAGCCTGCCACACACACACACACTATACGATACATTTATTAAACATAAGAATGAGTGTGAGTTTTTGTCACAACCTGGCTCGTGGGAAGTGACAAATAGCTCTTATTGGAACAGGGCACAAATAACAATATAATAATAATCAATCATTTTGCTCTTTATTTAGCCATCTTACATATAAAACCTTATTTGTTCATTGAAAATTGTGAATAACTCACTACAGGTTAATGAGAAGGGTTTGCTTGAAAGGATGCACATAACTCTACAATGTTGGGTTGTATTGGAGAGAGTCTCAGTCGTAAATCATTTTCCACACACAGTCTGTGCCTGTATTTAGTTTTCATGCTAGTGAGGGCCGAGAATCCACTCTCACATAGGTACGTGGTTGCAAAGGGCATCAGTGTCTTAACAGTGTGATTTACGAAGGCAGGATACTCTGAGCGCAGCCCTATCCAGAAATCTGTCGGTAGCTTCTGATTAAATGACATTTTCACAGAACCACTTGTTGCAATTTTGGTGAAGTACCTGTGTAATTGCACACCCAACTCACTCAGGTGCTTCGGAATATCACATTTGACATTGTCCGTAAGCTTGAGTTCATTTGCACACAAAAATCATACAATGATGGAAAGACCTGTGTGTTGTCCTTGTTAATGCAGACAGAAAAGAGCTCCAACTTCTTAATCATAACATCAGTTTTGTCCCGCACATTGAATATAGTTGCGGAGAGTCCCTGCAATCCTAGATACAGATTATTCAGGCGAGAAGAAACATCACCCAGATAGGTCAGTCGTGTGAGATACTAGTCATCGTACAAGTGGTCAGACAAGTGAAAATCATGGTCAGTAAAGAAAACTTTAAGCTTGTCTCTCAATTTAAAAATGTTTTTTCAATACTTTGCTCCTTGATAACCAGCACACTTATGTATGTTGTAAAAGCGTTGCATGGTTGCTGCCCATACCATTGCATAATGCAGAAAATACACAAGAGTTCAGGGGCCTTGCTTTAAAAGTTAACCATTTTCACTGTAGTGTCCAAAATGTCTTTCAAGCTGTCAGGAAATCCCTTGGCAGGAAGAACCTCTCGGGGATGCTGCAGTGTACTCAAGTGGCGTCGGGAGCAACTGCTTGCACCCACGTTACCACTCCACAATGTCTCCCTGTCATGGCTTTTGTGCCATCAGTACAGATACCAACATGTCTTGACCACCAAAGTCATTTGATGTCACAAAGCTGTCCAGTTCTTTAAAAAGATCCTCTCATGTCCTGGTTTCCAGTGGTTTGCAGAAGAGGATGTCTTCCTTAATTGACCCCCCATAAACGTAATGGACATATACCAGGAGCTGTGCCAAGCCCTGTCTGTTGACTCATCCAGCTGTAACACATATAATTCACTGGCTTGTATGCGAAGCAGTAATTGTTTCAAAATATCTCCTGCCATGTCACTGATGCGTCGTGAAACGGTGTTGTTTGATGAAGGGATTGTCTGTATAGTTTTTTTGGGCCTTTTCTCCCAGCATTGTCCCAGCCATATCTGCGAAAGCAGGAAGAATTAAGTCCTCCACAATAGTATGGGGCTTGCCTGTCCTAGCCACTTGGTAGCTCACCATATAAGATACTTCTACCCTTCTTGTTAATGGTATCTGTTTCTTTTATACGTGTCTTACTATTCGAAAGTCGTCTTAATTCTTGCTCAAAAAACTCCTGTGGCTTATTTTTCAAATTGGCATGTTTTGTTTCTATATGTCTGCCCAATAGTGAAGGTTGTGAGATAGTACTTTTGCACATAAAGCACACTGTGGCTGAGGAAAGGCAATACTCCCAATATAAGTGAACACCAAATCAATGTAGTTCTCATCATATTTGCGCCTCTTCGATGGTCTAATGTCCCTGTCTGTTGTTCGGTGCTTTCCCGGGTAAGGGGGCAGTAGCTCTTCGGCTGCATCATATTCACAATTGTCAGTGTCCATGCTAGCTGGGCTAACAACAAATGTAGAATTACTGATGTTAGCACTGGATGTGCTCGTGGAAGCAGAACAACCTGTCATCGACAGGTGCAGGTGTAGTACTGCTGTACTGCTGGAAGTAGCAGTACTACCTTTAGAGCTGGTATGTGTCTCTATGGACACCGGCCTTACTTTTTTTAACCATTGATACATTTTCGAGCAAACGGAATGAGCAGCTGCTACGTTTGGCTACATATTTTTTTAAATGTGAATCACATTTTTATTTGGCGTACCCCTGACGGCATTGCGGGTACACGTGCCCCAGTTTGGGAATACCTGATTTAGCACAATGGATTACAATTTTGAGCCTATAGCTTTTAGTTTCTGGGCACCTCACTTATGGAACAATCTTCAGAATACTCAGTTGGATGCACTGCTGCCTTTTGGGCAATTCAGATTGTTGGTAACTATTTGACTAACTATCAGTTGTAAGGACCCTTCATGTAGTTATAATTTATTTTGTGAATCATATACAGTGTGTAGTTGTAATAAAACATTCATCATTTGTTGTTCATTTTGAGTGGGACCCATAACTCAGTGCCTTAGTTAAACATGGTTTCATTCTTTTTTGTGATAACATTTATTCATGACCATCATTTAGCTTTTTCAAACAGAAATTTGCATCCTGTAGCACTAATTCCAAAAAGTTTTGGGACACTATAAAGTTCATGGAGAATAAGAGCACCGCTTCCCTTCTGCCCACCACACTGAGGATAGGAAACCCTGTCACCACCGATAAATCTATGACAATGGATCATTTCAATAAGCATTTTTCTACGGCTGGCCAAGCTTTCCACCTGGCTACCCTTACCCCGGCCAACAGCTAATGTTCTGAAAGAGCTGCAAAATCTGAATCCCTACAAATCAGCTGGGCTTGACAATCTGGACCCTCTCTTTCTAAAATAATCAGCAAAATTGTTGCAACCCCTATTACTAGCCTATTCAACCTCTCTTTCGTAATCGTCTGAGATCCCCAAAGATTGGAAAGCTGCTGCGGTCATCCCCCTCTTTAAAGGGGGAGACACTCAAGACCCAAACTGTTATAGACCTATATCCATCCTGCCCTGCCTTTCTAATTACTGAAATAAGTAAATTAAATCAATTATGAGAATAGTCACATTAACTGATCACGGACACGGTGGCGTAGCAGGAATTTCAGGATGATCAATGGAAACAAAATGCACCTGAGCTCAATTTCGAGTCTCATAGCAAAGGGTCTGAATACTTATGTAAATACGTTTTTTATGTTTTTTTATACATTTGCAAAAATGTATATAAACCTATGTTCGCTTTGTCATTATGGGGTATTGTGTTTAGATTGATGAGGAAAAAAAAAAATCAATTTTAGAATAACGCTGTAATGTAGCAAAATGTGGAAAAAGACAAGGGGTGTGAATAACTTTCTGAATGCATTGTATAATACAGTATCACTCAAATGTTTACATAAGACTTGTTGTGTATCCTGACTCACAATCAGCCTCCATCTCCACTGTATATACACTATGGCACTTCCGCAGTTGACCAAACCCAGAAAACAAACAACCTGTTGTGATAACTATTGTAAAATGCATTGTGTCTGTAAAATGTATATAGTATGTATAGGCTGGCAGTAGAAGCCTAAGTGTTGTTGTCCATTAGTTTACTCCAATTAGGGGAGGGTTGGTTGTGTTAGGGGGGAAATTAATTTTTATATGTGTGTATATACTGTATATATACACACATTATATATATATATAATTTTTTTTAAATGTATTATTCATGTGTGTATATACTGTATATATATATAATTTAAAAAAATGTATTATTCATTTATATATATATATTTACAGTACCAGTCTGTAAGTTTGGAGTTTGGACACACCTACTCATTCAAGGGTTTTTCTTAATTTTTCCTATTTTCTACATTGTAGAATAATAGTGAAGACGTCAAAACTATGAAATAACACATATGAAATCATGTAGTTACCAAAAAAAGTGTTAAATAAATCTAAATATATTTTATATTTGAGATTCTTCAAAGTAGCCACCCTTTGCCTTGATGACAGCTTTGCACACACTTGGCAGTCTCTCAACCAGCTTCATGAGTTAGTCACCTGGAAGGCTTTTCCAACAGTCTTAAAGGAGTTCCCACATATGCTGAGCACTTGTTGGCTGCTTTTCCTTCACTTTGCGTTCCAACTCATCCCAAACCATCTCAATTGGGTTAAGGTCGGGTGATTATGGAGGCCAGGTCATCTGATGCAGCACTCCATCACTTTCCTTCTTGGTCAAATAGCCCTTACACAGCCTGGAGGTGTGTTTTGGGTCATTGTCCAGATGGCATATCACTGCGGAATGCTGTGGTAGCTATGCTGTTAAAGTGTGCCTTGAATTCTAAATAAATCACAGACAGTGTCACCAGCGAAGCACCCCCAACATCACACCTCCATGCTTCACGGTGGGAGCCAGACATGACATGCGGAGATCATCTGTTCACCTACTCTGCGTCTCACAAAGACACGGCGGATGGAACCAAAAATCTCTACTTTGGACTCATCAGACCAAAGGACAGATGTCCATAGCTTGTGTTTCTTTGACTGAACTTCATGTTTTAAAGTAATCATGGACTGTCGTTACTCTTAGCTTTTTTGAGCTGTTCTTGTCATAATATGGACATGGTCTTTTACCAAAAAGGGCTATCTTCTATATACCCCCCCCCCCCCCACACACACACACACCTTGTCACAACACAACTGATTGTCTCAAACGCATTAAGAAGGAAAGCAATTCCACAAATTAACTTTAACAAGGCACACATGTTAATTGAAATGCATTATTCCAGGTGACTAACTCATGAACCTGGTTGAGAGAATGCCAAGAGTGTGCAAAGCTGTCATCAAGGCAAAGGGTGGCTACTTTGAAGAATGTCAAATATAAAATATATTTTGATTTGTTTAACACTTTTTGGTTACTACATGATTCCATATGTGGTATTTCACAGTGTTGATGTCTTCACTATTATTTTACAATATAGAAAATAGTAAAGATAAAGAAAAACCCTTCAATGAGTAGGTGTTTCCAAACTTTTGACTGGTACTCTATATATATATAGGCTCTAACACTGCAAGCGAGAATGTATGGCTCTAAATTCACATTGGCCCTGTTTTCTATCCTGTGTTGTTTCTTTCATCCAGGAAACAATACATGGGAACAGAGAGGCTGATCTGCAACACAGAGATAAAGCAGAGGGAGGGGCCAGGTTTAGAAAGGAGACAGGTGCCGGTGAAACCCAAGGAAAGTAGGCAAACTTGGGAATTGGGACTCCTCGCAAACATATAACTTGACAATGTATGTCACCTTGCCAGGAATTGAACAAATCAGGTCTTTGGATTGCCAGTCAATCTGTGCCTTTATGGCAACTCATTTCACCACCGGCTATGGACGGATGATGTTGCTATTTCTGATACAAAGTTTAGTGAAGTTTGATTTTGTATGACTACAATGTAATCCCCCAGGGTGTCTTTTGTTGTGTTGAAAGGGATATTTTATCACCAGAGAATAAAGGGCAATCACTTCTTAGTTCCTGACTGTGCATAACAAATGAGGAAGTCAACATGAAAGGGGATATATCCCACAAACCCAGCAAGGAAACTCAAACCCAGGCTTATACAATGGGCAATTTCCAAGAATCGTGAATAAGGACAAGTGATGCTAACACCTTGCTTTTTTCCCACTGTATTATTTTATGAGCTTGCGTTGTCTGGTCCTGCTATAGACACCAGTACGGATCACAGTGTAGGGTCCCATAGTGAATGTCTGTGATGCAACAATATTGTTTTCATTATTAATGCTCGTCATAATAAAACTCCACAAAAGTCCTATATTTTATTACCATAATCCCCTTATACACTGAGTTATATTGATGTCACTCGTTACATCCACTTCAGTCAGTGTAGATGAAGGGGAGGAGACGGGTTAAAGAAGGATTTTTAAGCCTTGAGACAATTGAGAGATGGATTGTGTATGTGTGTCATTAAGGGTGAATGGGCAACACAAAACATTTGTCTTTGCATGGGGTATGGTAGTAGGTGCCAGGCACACCGGTTTGTGTCAAGAACTGCTTCGCTGCTGGGGTTTTCATGCTCAACCGTTTCCAGTGTGTGTCAAGAATGGTCCATCAACCAAAGGACATCCAGCCAACTTGACACAATTGTGGGAAGCATTGGGGTTTACATGGGCCAGCATCCCTGCGGAACACTTTCAACACCTTGTAGAGTCCATGCCAAGATGAATTGAGCCTGTTCTGAGGGCAAAACTCAATATTAGGTAGGTGTTCCTAATGTTTCGTGTACTCAGTGTAAAATAGTATCTGGGATTGAAATAACTGGAAAAGTCCTGAAAAGGGCATAACTTTAGAGGGTAACTATTGTTTTATGGTGATTTTATCATAAATCTTACGGCTGAAAGATGAGTGAAATAAACAAAAGGCTCACTAGATGGCAGGGTGGTGGTGGTTGACGGAGGGCGTAACATGGAGGCCGTTTCAAATCCCATCCCAATAAAAATGACTTGCCTGAACATAACCAGTCACATTCATTTCTGCCTTAGAGGCAGAGCTGCCCTTTGAACAATATAAGTTAGTTATCCTTGTCTGTGCCAGAATGTCCCATAGGGAAGGAGCATATCTCCTGTTTCTGTAGCATGAGACAGCTTGATGTACAAGTACACCCTCTGGATAGGAGCTTACTCTCTAGAATAGAGAGAACTCTGAGCTTTCTGATAGGGCGTTATATCCGGTCCCAGTGGATCCCCAGATATGGGTGTGGACGTGGTACTGTGGCTTCGATGATGATCATAAAGAGATACCACTCTGCTGCTACTGCCTTGTGTTCCTGTATTCTCTCTGAATGGCCTCTGTTGGTATCAACATTAAAGTCTATATCAGGGTTACTCAATTCTTACCCTACGCCGTCCGGAGCCTGATGGATTTCTGTTTTACCTGATAATTAATTGCACACACCTGGTGACCTGGTGTCCCAGGTCTAAATCAGTCCCTGATTAAAGGGAAAGAAGTAAAGAATGCAGTGGAACTGGCTTTGAGGTAACACAAACAATTCACACAAAGACATGAGGGGGAATGGAGGAATAAATACATGCAGTGTGATTGGGGAATGAAAACCAGGTGTGCAGGGAACAAGACAAAACAAATGGATCAATAAAAAAATGGAGCGGCGATGGCTTGAAAGTCGGTGACGTTGACCGCAGAACACCGGCCGAACAAGGAGAGGAGCCGACTTCGGCGGAAGTCGTGACAGTAGACACGTTCACTTCCTATCAGCGATCAGGGAAGACATGTTGGGGGAGTAAGGTCTCTGCTGCTCCTGAAATCTACAGGACCGAAAACTGTGAAAGCAGAGAATAACATACAAAACATCTCATAAATGATGCATGTTTAAGTATAGACATTAAAACTAGGTTTGAAGATTCAAGTGAAGATTCCACTGTGATTTAGCTCGAATATGTGGCTTGTATGCAATGTCCGTTTTTGACCAGAAGAGAGAAACTGCTACTGTTAATTCAGAGAGCCATTGCAGCCATACACTCCATTGGACTCACATCTACACCCTCAGATGTGCATTCATTCTTGAAGTCTCCTTAGCTAGTTCTCGCCGTCCGCCATCTTACATCTCCCTAGCTTGAGTCAGTATTTTATTCTGAAATAGTGTTTCATATCAACCATCAATTTTATAGAAAGTGTCATTTCCCCTGTGACGTTACGGTTACTTCAAGTGTAAAGGTCTATGGCTGAAAACCTATTCAGCCTATCAGGGTAGGAATAGTTTTTATTGACCCCCAAATTCCCAGAATAATGTTTCCTGTTGTGCTCTGTTCTCATTTTAATATTAATTTATTTTATTATGAACACAACACATTTATTTTACCTTTATTTAACTAGGCAGGTCAGTCAAGAACAAATTCTTATTTTCAATGACGGCCTAGGGACAGTGGGTTAACTGCCTTGTTCAGGGGCAGAACAACAGATTTGTACCTTGTCAGCAAAAAAAACAGAAATATACAAACAAGAGTACATAAACCTAACAGACAGGGCTATTACATATCAAGATTCATTTTACATTTGTTAAATACTTTTTGTTTTTACATTTACTGATCATTTCAAAATAATATTTCAATTCTATCTTAAATAATGTGAAGAGGGGTTTGGTCTCTGCCCACTTCATTTTATGGACAAAGAATCTTCCATGAAAGATAAACACATTAACAATGAAAGTTAAATCAGGGTCCATATCATTTGGTTCAAAATAAAACATAACATCTCAAATCTCTCGAGTCTCTCAAATTAAAATTAATAGCTGTTTCTTTTAAAATAAAATCTTCTAACTCACTCCAAAATCTTCTGACATAAGAGCAGTCCCAAAATAAATGGTCAAGAGTCTCTGGGTCACAATCACAAAATACACATTTGTTATCAATAGCTATTTTAAATCTGTGTATAATAAAGGTCTTTACGGGGTAGATTCTATGAATGAGTTTGTATGATACTTCTTTTACCTTATTAGAAATACAATATTTACCAGATAACAAAACTTTGTTCCAGTTCACTTGTCTTAGGCCTGCATTATAGTAACATATTGACATACTTTCCTTATATACCTGTTATTACATTATAGTTTAAAATGTCAATTCCTTCTAATTGTATTGAGGCTACAAAATCCTCAACAGTTGCACATGGAGTAGTGTTATATTCTCCTAAAAGAAGAATAACACCTTTAGGGACAGCTCTAACAACAATTTGATACTCCTCAGGAATGAATGTAACATTGTGTGTTCTAATAAGTTCTGGATAATCATACAGTTGTCCATCATTATTCAATAATTGTTTAACCTAAATAATGTTGTTGTCAAACCAGTTCTGGAAAAACAAAGACTTGTTTTTGTATCTTATGTCTTTATTATTCCAGATTGTATACCTATGAGGGGAAACATTGTGTTTGTACATGAGCTTCCAAGTTAGAAGTACTTGTTTGTGTACTTGTGAAAGTTTGCAAGCTTAATAGTGATTTTACCCATATCAAAGTTGCATACGAGTAAGAATTCTAGACCACCAATTTGTTGGAATATTAAATTAGGGATGATATTCCAGATGCAATCCTTATTTCTCAAATAGTTTTGTATACAATTAATCTTAAATATTATATTAGAGGTTTTAAAATCCAGAGCATTCAACCCTCCCTCACCTTGGGTGCTACATATTACCGCTTTTCTTAAATAATGAGGTTGATTCCTCCATATGAAGTTAAATAATTTAGTATCAAACATTTTAGTTACTGACAGAGGAACATCCAAGGCAAGGGAGGTATAAACTCATCTGGACCTTCAGATTGATAAAAGTACTTGTCCAGATAAAGACAGATCTCTTAATAAACAGGAGTTAAATCTCTTTCCAATTCTCTCTACAAAAGGAGATAAATTTAAGTTGTCCCTTTCTTTCTGATCTTTGCTAACTGTAATACCAAGATATGTGATCACATCTTTTACAGGGATATTACATACTGAGTTTAAGTCACATTTCCTAATATTCAGAGAGAAACCTGATACATGTGAAAAGGCATTAATAGCTTTCTTGACTTCATTGTGATCTTTCAAATAAATGGTGGTGTCGTCAGCCAATTGTGAACCTTTTATCTCTTTGTCTTGTATCTGAATTCCCGTAAAACTATCCTTATTTATATGAAGTGCCATAACTTGTGTCACCAATAAAAATAAGAAAGGAGAAATTGGGCATCCTTGTTAAACTCCACGTCTAATGTCGAATCTTAATTTAACAGAGCTGTTACTATTATTGTAAAGTGTCTTAATTACACTTTGAAAATATTGACCAAAACCCCCAAAAATCGAAGAATCTCAAAAAGAAAACAATGTTCAACTGTATCAAATGCCTGGTAAAAAAAATTTTTTTTTTTAATTTTACCTTTATTTAACCAGGCAAGTCAGTTAAGACACATTCTTATTTTCAATGACGGCCTGGGAACAGTGGGTTAACTGCCTGTTCAGGGGCAGAACGACAACCTTCCAGTTACTAGTCCAATGCTCTAACCACTAGGATACGCTGCCGCCCCAAGTCTACAAATAAAATAAAGCTATCTTCCATAATGTGCTCATTGTAGTCTATCAAGTCCAATACTAGTCGAATATTATTACATATATGTCCCCCCTTCATAAAACCAGACTGGGTATCATCAATGATTTGGTGAAGTCCTTTTTAAGTCTTTCTGCAAAGATGGATGCAAGTATCTTTCCATCATTGTTCATTCATGTGATTGGTCTCCAATTTTCTAACATCATAGAATCTTTGTTTGGTTTGTGTATTACAGAAATTAGGCCACGTGTCATGGAAACAGGCAGGACCCCTAAATCAATTGCCTCATTAAAAACATTAAATATAAATTCAATAATATCCTCCTGAAAATATTTATAGAATTCACTGATAATGACATCATTCTTCTCTTTCAACTTGCCGATACATTTTTATATCATTAATAGAAATAATTTCATCACAAGACTTTTGGAAGTCTTCATCTATGAATGTTGCTCAGTTCTGCAGATGCTCTGTTTTAATTCGATCCACTGCCACTCAATGGATATTTATTCAGCTTCTGACTGTGTTCATCTTGGGTGGCTCAGGGAGCTCCTTTGGGACATGTGTACTTCAGTTTAAATTCAGTTTAAATTGCTGTGAATTTAAACGGATGAGAGGTTGTATGATTACGTACCTTCTGCTAGTCCAGACCGCACAGTGAGGCAAAGCGGGCCCAGTACACCGGCTAATCACTGGTGGCTAGTCCACCTGACAGGGGTATCCTGGGCTAGGAAGCCTAGTGCATCTAGACGTTGTCACAGCGTAGATACCAACCTCCGGCTTCCACCACACAGCGGGGCAGAAGCGGAGTCAGAAGACTCCGGTAGAATGGCGAAACACTGATAAAAACCTGATCGTTGAGGAGTATCCAAGGCTAGTCGGCCCAACGTGTCTAGGTCGTCAGTCACAGCACAGATGTATTCTCTCTCGGCTTTCAGGAAGGGCACCAGATTTTGCCTGTTGTTTAATAACAACTCTCACAGCCTATAACGGTTTTGCTAAGTAATAAAAACTTGTAACACTTGAAATAAACAGTGTGTCACAACACGTTCAGCAAAACTGCCCTGCCGCCATCTTGTGTTTCATTACACAATGCATTGCAAGAATAATCAGTACAGATTGGAGGTACTCAAACACTTCCATTCCAACATTGCTTCGTGAGCAGGAAACTGAAAAAAAGACAAGAATATGAATTTAACCAGAAACACTTCTGTTCATTTTTTGCCTTTATGCTATCTATTACATTTTCAATCTCTATTATAATGGTGCAACACAAAGCTCGATAAAGTTCATTGATATACATTTCCTTTGCTTTTAGATGATCTATGTAGAACTCCTGAATGGTATTCTATTCAGTACCTGAGTACATCCTCTGTGGGCAGAACTGGACTATGGCTCCGTCCTGGGTGAGAGGGGCCAGCACTAATTTGTAGATGTCTCCACACATGATCTCCAGCACGTAACAGGTGTTGCCCCTGAGGGGAGGGGTGCAGGTGTTGTTGGACTGATTAATACAGACACCTAAATGTGTTGACAAATATACTGTTCAATTTGGTGCTATTTCTTTCCATCCACCCTATCCCTATCACCAGGTCTCATTTTCAACCTCAATGGACTTGCCTGATTAAATTAAGGTTAAATCAAACTAGATAAGATGCATTTCCTGAAGAAAATGTGTGTGCTTGGTAATCAACCCCCCCATCCCCTCCTTACGTGTGATCTGGCAGACAGTGAAGTTGTCTCCCTGTCTGTTCTCAGGGTCCCGGGCGTTGCCCTTGATGCAGTAGTCCCAGCCTCCAGACCAGGGAAGGTGACGCTGGTGTCGGTGGAGTTCAGCTTCACCCTGCTTTCTGAGCCCTCCATGATGATGCTGATTGTGTAAAGGACAGCGTGGACCACTGGCTCCCACCCCACCACGATGGTGTCATTGCTGGGTGAGGTGGAGTTGAGCTCTGGCGCTGCAACCACTGTAGGAGAGAGACAGCAAAGAGACATCTTATTTGAGGTGTGTATTTGTTTGTCTGTGTTGGGGTGTTTATGGTTTAAATTGTAATTGTATGATAGCCTACTTATCACTTTCAATTAAAAAGTGTACTGTTTTCTGTTCTGTGTACTTTCATATAACAAAACTGTAAAGTGCATATTTTATTTTGGGTGGGATGGTACTGTGTGAGTGTAATTACAATGTACTACATGACTGAGATCTGAGATTGACCCTCTTCATCTCTTCTGCCGCTAAAGAACATCAAACCACTAAACCACAATGGATGAAACTGCTGCTGTATTGTTTTGGTACATGAAGAAACCCGATAGGCTGACTAACTCAGTGCTCAACCCAGTTAAGTTTATTATTTGTGTTCATGGAGAGGGGTCAGATATAATTACCCCGGATACAGGATAGATAACTCTCACCCTTAGGGCTTTAAGATCAGGTATGCAGCTACTCTCCTTTCTTAGCTTTCGTTTGTTCTTTCTTTCCCCAACAGTCAGTTAATGTGAGGTCCAAGGGACAATACCTGTCTTTGCTACTGAAGGGAGGGAAGGCTGGCTCCTGCCTCCGTGGATGACGGATATGACACTGAGAGTGTGTACGCCTGGAGGTTGAGCATGGTCCCGTGGGAAGAGGACACCTCGGTCTCGGGGGAAGGACAGGTCGGTGTTCTCAGCCCGCAGGATGTAGTAGGAGGCTCCTGTCACATTCTGACCTTAGTTCTTTTGTTATGTCTTTGTTTTAGTATGGTCAGGGCGTGAGTTGGGTGGGTTGTCTATGTTCCTTTTTCTATGATTTGGGATTTCTGTGTTTGGCTTGGTATGGTTCTCAATCAGAGGCAGCTGTCAATCGTTGTCCCTGATTGAGAACCATACTTACTGTAGGTAGCCTGGTTTCACTTTTGGTTGTGGGTGATTGTTTCCTGTGGCTGTGTTTGTACCACACTGGACTGTTTCGATTTTCATTTGTTCATTCACGTTGTTATTTTGTATTTTTGTAGTGTTCAGTTTTATATATTAAAATTAACGCTTACCACACTGCACATTGGTCCTCCGATCCTTCCTACTACTCCTGTTCGTCAGAAGAGGAGGAGGACAATCGTTACAGAATCACACACCACCAAAGGACCAAACAGCGAGGTAACGGGCAGCAGCAGCGATCTTCAGACACCTGGACATGGGAGGAGATCCTGAATGGCAAGGGACCCTGGGTACATCCGGGAGAGTCAGGAGCTGCCAGATCCGCCCGTCAGTCAGGAGCTGCCAGAGCCGTCCGTCAGCCAGGAGCTACCAGAGCAGTCCTCAGTCAGGAGCTGCCAGAGCCTTTCGTCACTCAGGAGCAGCCAGAGCCGTCCGTCAGCCAGGAGCTGCCAGAATCGCCCGTCACTCCGGCGCTGCCGGAATTGCCCTTCACTCCGGAGCTGCCGGAGTCTCCCGCCTGCCGGTGCTGCCGGAATCTCCCGTTCGTCCGGTGCTGCCAAAAATCTCCCGTCCATTCGGGACCCATGGCTTGGGTCCCCAGTCCGAGGTCGGCGGCGAGGGTCGCCGCTCTAAAGAGGCCACGGACGCGGTTAAAGAGGCGGAGAGAAAGACTATGGTGGAGTGGGGTCCACGTCCCGCGCCAGAACCGCCACCGCGGACAGACACCCACCCAGACCCTCCCCTATAGGTTCAGGTTTTGCGGCCGGGGTTCTCAATCAGAGGCAGCTGTCAATCGTTGTCCCTGATTGAGAACCATACTTAGGTAGCCTGGTTTCACTTTTAAGTTGTGGGTGATTGTTCCCTGTGGCTGTTTGTACCACACGGGACTGTTTCGGTTTTCGTTTGTTCATTCGCGTTGTTATTTTGTATTTTTCTATTTTTCAGTTTTATATATTAAAATGGACACTTACCACGCTGCATATTGGTCCTCCGATCCTTCCTACTACTCCTATTCGTCAGAAGAGGAGGACAATCGTTACAGTCCTCTTCTGGCTGTGCCGGGTGGAGATTATAACAGAACATGGCCAAGATGTTCAAATGTTCATAAATGACCAGCATGGTCAAATAATAATAATCACAGTAGTTGTCGAGGGTGCAACAGGTCAGCACCTCAGGAGTAAATGTCAGTTGTCTTTTCATAGCCGATCATTAAGAGTATCTTTACCACTCCTGCTGTCTCAAGATAGTTGAAAACAGCAGGTCTGGGACAGGTAGGACGTCCGGTGAACAGGTCATGATTCCATAACCGCAGGCAGAACAGTTGAAACTGGAGCAGCAGCAAGGCCAGGTGGACTGGGAACAGCAAGGAGTCATCATGCCATGTAGTCCTGAGGGCTCAGGTCCTCCGAGAGAAAGAGAGAATTAGAGAGAGCATACTTAAATTCCCACAGGACATAAGACAGGAGAAGTACCCTAGATATAACAAACTGACCCTAGCCCCCCGACACATAAACTACTGCAGCATAAATACTGGAGGCTGAGACAGGAGGGGTCAGGAGACACTGTGGCCTCATCTGATGATACCCCCAGACAGGGACAAACAGAAAGGATATAATCCCACCCACTTTGCCAAAGCACAGCCCCCACACCACTAGAGGGATATCTTCAACCACCAACTTACCATCCTGAGACATCCGGTGAGTTCTTGGGGATCGCTGTGACCTTGTAGGAACTGGTTCCTGAGTATCTACTCCATCACACTGTCACACTCTTAGATGTAACCCTGAATATCAACACTGTGATTTATACAGTGGGGCAAAAAAGTATTTAGTCAGCCACCAATTGTGCAAGTTCTCCCACTTAAAAATATGAGAGAGGCCTGTAATTTTCATCATAGGTACACTTCAACTATGACAGACAAATTGAGAAAAAAAATCCAGAAAATCACATTGTAGGATTTTTAATGAATTTATTTGCAAATTATGGTGGAAAATAAGTATTTGGTCAATAACAAAAGTTATTGAGGAGGTGACCAAGAACCAGATGGTCACTCTGACATGGCTCCAGAGACTCCTCTGTGGAGATGGGAGAATCTTCCAGAAGGACAACCATCTCTGCAGCACTCCACCAATCAGGCCTTTATGATAGAGTGGCCAGACAGAAGCCACTCCTCAGTAAAAGGTACATGACAGGCCACTTGCCAAAAGGCACCTAAAGACTCTCAGACCATGAGAAACAAGTTTCTCTGGTCTGATGAAATCAAGATTGAACTCTTTGGCCTGAATGCCAAGTGTCACGTCTGGAGGAAACCTGGCACCATCCTTACAGTGAAGCATGGTGGTGGCCGCATCATGCTGTGGGGATGATTTTCAGCGGCAGCGACTGGGAGACTACTCAGGATAGAGGGGAAGATGAACAGAGCAAAGTACAGAGAGATCCTTGATGAAAACCTACTCCAGAACGCTCAGGCTCTCAGGAAAAATTACATACTTACCTGATTTGTTTGATATTAATAGTAAACGGTTATATATTTAACCAAGAGTAAAACTGGCCTTCTAATGCTAAGTTTTTATGGTGTCCATTCTAGCACCCTGCAGCTAGTCTGGGTGTTGAGGACATGGGTTTTTACTAGAGATAGCTTGAAGCTGCCGATTGATGTCTCTGTAATAAAAAATAAAAAACAGCCACATTTCAGTCTATCATTATTGGTGCATGTGAGACATATGTGTCATGACGTGGCCCTCTTTGCGTATAGCGGCAGGGTAGCCTAGTGGTTAGAGCGTTGGACTAGTAACTGAAAGGTTGCAAGTTCTAATCCCCGAGCTGACAAGGTACAAATATGTCATCTGCCCCTGAACAGGCAGTTAACCCACTGTTCCTAGGCTGTCATTGAAAATAAGAATTTGTTCTTAACTGAATTGCCTAGTAAAATAAAGGTATAATTAAAAATAATGAGTGCCTTCCCTCTCTCCCACCTACACACCGGTTCTCAGATTGTGAATTCCTGGAGTAGACTCTCTCCCTCATGCAGTATAGAGAGAGAAATCTTCACAGTAGAACAAATGATTTTTTTCCTACATCACAGAACTTGAGAACTGAACAATATCCATGTTTTGGAGAATGTGTAAACGGTCGGGGGAGAAACCAGCTACGACCGGTCCGTTTTGTTTTATGATTGTGACCTCAGGAAAGACAATACAGCCACGTTACCATTACTCTGTTTATACAGGAGCCTCCGTTATGAGGCTTGCATCTAATTATTGTATAAAATGAATGAGTAAAGATACAACTATTTGTGAAATTGTGTAATGTGATTTTAAACCATTAATGTGAGAGAATTGTATTCCCTTTAAAGTTTAACTAAGTCATTGGCCCGCCCCATGAGCACAGACATTGATCTGGCGTCATGGGACAGCCCTTTTCTACTGTTACGAATATAACCCCCACCTGAAGGAATTCCCTTCAGGCAAACCTTGATCACAGAGGGGGCGAAGGTTTGAGTAGAGATCATAAAAACCTCAGTATAAGCTAAAGTTGTAATGGTTGTTGAAACTCTGAGACTGTCGATTCCAACAGAATAAGAGCAAATCTTCGATACTAATTACTAGTCTGCAACTAGAAGTTATGTCGACCTGAAATGCGAAGTCTGACAAACGCTGAAACAGCTGTTATATAAGAACATTTCTGAATGGGACTCTGAAGTATCCATTCTAACCATGAGAGACTTCATGGGAGCAGAGACGATGAGATGAACTTTCCAACAGAAAGACGGACGATTCCAACAGAGATCACGACGACACACTGAGCGTAAAGATATATTAATTGCAATTATTCCCGAACGTTCATGTGCAAAGGATTAGCATTTCAATCAATATAATTATCAACTGTGTAGTGACTTTTGTCTTTCACACCCTTCTCAGTCCACACCCACTTCCCTTTGTCTACCAAGTCGCCATATCGGCTTAGCCCACTAGGGAACATCCCCTATCATTTCCTTGTAACCATACCTACTGTTTGTTTGTTTATGCATTTCTGTGATTATTTAGTTAGTTAATAAATAAATTATTAAGACAATTGATGTATGGATGATAACCAACAATTTACGACGTTTGGAATGAGACTAACGTGAGGTAAAGAATAATTCCTTAATTAGAAGACTAATTGATCATATATAAAAATATCTGAAAAGTTATATTAGGAAAATTATAACTTTGTAATCTGAAGATTTTCCTTGGTGCCCCGACATCCTAGTTAATTTCATTTACATTAGTAGTTTAACCAAATAATAATAATTACAGAGAATTGATTTGATAAAATAACAGTCTTCACTTTAATGATGCCAAAGACATATGTCTCCGGTCAAACTGGGCCTGCATGCCATAGATGAGATAGAGATAGCCTCAATGGTTCTTAGACATCCTGGCATCTGGGAGACAACACCAAAGGCAGATGACCAGAGGATGAACCCAAAGTGGCTTATGGTGCTCCCCAATCTATATGGGAGGGGTGGAACCAAGCATTCTGGGTATTAGTTATATAAACTGTGCATTGTCTGTGAAGGGCAGACAAGACTGTTGGGCTGACGATTTCATTATTTCAATAATTAATCAATATTAAATTAAGATGATTGTTTGAAGGAATGACTAAGTCTCTCTCAGTACTGAATTTCCACGACAGACCTCAGACTGGGGGCGAAGATTCACCTTCCACCAGGACAACGATCCTAAGCACACAGCCAAGACAATGCAGGAGTGGCTTTGAGACAAGTCTCTGAATGTCCTTGAGTGGCCCTTCCAGAACCCGGACTTGAATCCGATCGAACATCTCTGGAGAAACCTGAAAATAGCTGTGCATTGACCCTCCCCGTCCAACCTGACAGAGCTTGAGATGATCTGCAGGGAAGAATGGAAGAAACTCCCCAAATACATGTGTGCCAAGCTTGTAGCGTCATACCCAAGAAGACTCAAGGCTGTAATTGCTGCCAAAGGTGCTTCAACAAAGTAGAGTATGTCTTATGGGTCCTATGTAAATGTGTTTTTTTTAATACATTTGCAAAAAAATCTAAAATCCTGTTTTTGCTTTGTCATTATGGGGTATTGTGTGTAGATTGATGAGGGAAAAACATTTTACTATATTTTAGAATAAGGCTGTAACGTAACAAAATGTGTAGAAAAAAAGGGTTCTGAATACTTTCCGAATGCACTGTAAATGTTTTACCTGATAAAGTTGACCTCTGAAAGTGAAAACAGAAGAAAAAACATATTTTACTACAAGAGAATGTGAAACAAATAACATTAAACAATGTTCATACCATAAGAAATGTTATAAAATTCATACAAGCACATTTCTGGAATGAGTGTGCCCTACTCAAGGCTAATCTTACAGTATACCTGGGAAAAGGTATGCCAGTCAATGAGCCAGTGTTCTCTCTAAATAGCTCATTCCTTTTCCTCCAACTGACTATCCATGTTTTGCTGGAAGGACCTGAGAGCCAATGCCCAGCAAGGTAAAATACACCATCCACTTGATAGCTCCCATTCTGTCTTTCTCTTCTTGATGTTATCCTTTTCTGTTGTAGTAGTGCTGGTGTTTCTCTCGAATAATTGAGAGAAGTTATTTGGGAACTGCTTCACGTTATACTTTTTTCTTTAACATATTTCTGATCTGTGTTGGCTGGAAAGAGGTAGAGGGTGCTCAACCAAGCATTTAGTTTAAAATATACTTAAGCATCAAAAGTAAATGTAATTACTAAAATATACTTAAGTATCAAAAGTAAAATGACAAATAATTTAAAATTCCTTATAGTAAGCAAACCAGATGCCGTCATATTATTGTTTTTTAATTTACAGAAAGCCAGGGGCACACTCCAACACACATCATTTGCAAACGAGGCATGTGTGTTTAGTGAGCACGCCATATCAGGGGCAGTAGGGATGACCAGGGATGTTGCCTTGATAAACGTGTGAGTTGGACCCTTTTCGAGGCTTACTAAATTTTAACCCTCTTATTATTAAAAAAACAGAAGAAGAAAAATCAATGGTGACAGAGGGACTTATCTTTAAAAGGTAGAGTCCTAATAACCTAGTGTAACGGATGTGAAACGGCTAGCTTAGTTAGCGGTGTGCGCTAAATAGCGTTTCAATCGGTTACGTCACTTGCTCTGAGACCTTGAAGTAGTAGTTCCCCTTGCTCTGCAAGGGCCGCGGCTTTTAGGGAGCGATGGGTAACGATGCTTCGAGGGTGACTGTTGTCGTTGTGTGCAGAAGGTCCCTGGTTCGCGCCCGGGTATGGGCGAGGGGACGGTTTAAAATTATACTGTTACATTGATGCTGTTGACCCGGATTACTGGTTGCTGCGGAAAGAGGAGGTAGGTCAAAAGGGGGGTGAGTGAAACGGCTAGCTTAGTTAGCGGTGTGCGCTAAATAGCGTTTCAATCGGTTACGTCACTTGCTCTGAGACCTTGAAGTAGTAGTTCCCCTTGCTCTGCAAGGGCCGCGGCTTTTATGGAGCGATGGGTAACGATGCTTCGTGGGTGACTGTTGTTGATGTGTGCAGAAGGTCCCTGGTTTGCGCCCGGGTACGGGCGAGGGGACGGTTTAAAATTATACTGTTACACTAGGCTGAATGTTTCTCTAGACTAACATATGGCACTCTATCTTTATATCTTGATGGTAAAATAAGCAAGGAGATATGAATAATAAGGAGATGCTTTTCAACTTTCTGTGGAAAAACCGTACCCGTTATATTAGGAAAACTGTTGTAATGAACACTTATGAGAATGGTGGACTGAATTTTCTGGACTTTACTACTTTAAATAATTATTTTAAGATCAATTGGATAAAACAATTCCTAAGAAGACCCACTTCTATCTGGATTTACAGTATATTCCTCATCATGTCTTCTCTACTTTTGGTGGCCTTAACTTCATGTTGTTTTGCAATTATAATATTGACAAAGTTCCAGTGAAACTTTCTGCTTTTCATTGGCAGGTTTTCTTGTCATGGTCCTTAATTTATAAACACAATTTTTCTCCACACATATATTATATATGGAATAATCGGGATATATTGTATAAAAATACTTATTTGTTTTTATAATATTGGTTCTGAAATAATATCATATTGGTGAGCCAACTTACTCAGTTATAAGGAATTCTTATCACTTTACAAGGTCCCTGTAACACCTAAAGATTTTGCAATTGTTTTAGATGCCAATCCCTCAGGTGTTGCTCTATTATTCAGGAACGTGTCAAGACCTGACCCTCAGAGCCTACCTTCTATTGACCCTGTTGACTCATAAGTAGGAAATATTTGTTTCTCTTTTGGTCCATTCAACAACAGAGCGGTACGAATCTTGTTTCAGCAGGATGTTGTATCTATACCTTGTCATGCCTTATTGGAATGGATTTATTGATAATATCTGTTGGAAAAAAGTTTGGATGTTGCCACACACATACCTACTTGTTAACAGAATTAAGGAAGTTTCCTTTCAAATTATTAATAAATATTATCCTGCCAACCACTATATGAAGGAGTTTAAGGAAAACATCAACTCAAATTGCTCCTTTTGTAATGACCACCCAGAAACAGTGTTGCATCTTTTTTGGCATTGTATGCATGTAAGAAAACTGTGGCAAGACATCAGTAGATTTATAATTGAACACTTTTATGAAGATCTTACACTATTGTGGAGAGATGTACTGCTTGGATTCTTTACCTACGATAGGAATAAGCTGAAACATTTCTATGTCATTTCTATGTTTTTTTGACCCCCTTTTCTTCCCAATTTTGTGGTATCCAATTGTTAGTAGTTACTATCTTGTCTCATCGCTACAACTCCCGTACGGGCTCGGGAGAGACGAAGATCGAAAGCCATGCGTCCTCCGAAACACAACCCAACCAAGCCGCACTGCTTCTTAACACAGCTCGCATCCAACCCGGAAGCCATAGCCGCACCAATATGTCGGAAGAAACACCGTACACCTGGCGACCTTGGTTAGCGTGCACTGCGCCCCGCTCGCCACAGAAGTCGCTAGTGCGCGATGAGACAAGGATATTCCTACCGGTCAAACCCTCCCTAACCCGGACGACACTAGGCCAATTGTGCGTCGCCCCATGGACCACCCGGTCGCGGCCGGCTGCGACAGAGCCTGGGCGCGAACCCAGAGTCTCTGGTGGCACAGCTAGCACTGCAGTTTCACTATTCTTTTGGCCAAATGTCATATTCACAAATGTAAATTTACAAACAAAAAACAACATTTCTTACCCTACAAATTTTTAAAACTGTATTTTAAGACAATTAAATACTCTACTAACAAAAAAACATATGTATGTCCCTTAAGGTCTTTGGGTAACGTGATATTCTACCCCCGAGCTCAATTGTCCATTGTGTATAATCGATATATACTTGCGTTCCCTCATGTACTCACAGTATTGATTTGTTGTTAATAAAAATAAATAAATAAAAGAGTTGGACCCTTTTCCTGTTCTGCTAAGCATTCAAAATGTAACGGGTACTTTTGGGTGTCAGGGAAAATGTATGGAGTAAAAAGTAAATTATTTCGGAATGTAGTGAAGTAAAAGTAAAATTTGTCAAAAATATAAATAGCAAAGCAAAGTACAGATAACCCCAAAAACGACGTAAGTAGTACTTGATAGTATTTTTACTAGTAAAGTAATTTACGCCACTGCTACGTTTAAGGTTCACTATCCCATTATTTTTATTTCTACTTTGCACATTCTTCCACTGCAAATATACCATTCCAGTGTTTTACTTGTTAAATTGTATTTACTTCGCCACCATGGCCTTTTTTTGCCTTTACCTCCCTTATCTCACCTCATTTGCTCACATCGTATATAGACTTATTTTTCGACTGAATTATTCAATAATGTATGTTTGTTTTACTCCATGTGTAACTCTGTGTTCTTGTATGTGTCGAACTGCTTTGCTTTATCTTGGCCAGGTCGCAATTGTAAATGAGAACTTGTTCTCGACTTGCCTACCTGGTTAAATAAAGGTGAAATAAATAAACAAATACAATTCTGAACCCAGAAAACTACCATTTCTCATAATTCGGACTACAACAGACTACTCGCGCGTAGTTGTCGACACTGATGACGCACAAAGTACGGGACAGGGCAAGCGTTGGAAAAAAAAGAAACAAGATGGCAACTGTTTCAGAGCACGGGCTAAAAAGAGTAGTTTGGCAAAGTAAGTGAAACTGATTATGGCAACGTTTAGCTACTGAACGTATCGGGCTTATTTCGAACTAATAGCTACTCAAATTATGTTATTCACTTGAACTTTTGCAAAGTTGTGTTGTTCTTCTCTGACAATGGAATGTCAACTAGCCATAACTTCTGATACGGAAGTTTGCAAACTAGCCATGTGTCAGTGGCCAAAGAGTTCCGAAATGAACTTTAGTGTTTTCAATTTTGGGTGTTTATCTACTTTGTGATTACAACTGCGATTCTTAGTTATACCATATAACTTGTTTGCACATGAATAACAATGGGGAACCCAATCCAATTTGGTTCGTTAGCCAGCCATGTTAGCCAGATAGCTAACTTGCTAACTACCTAGCGATACCTAGCTAGTTAGTAGCCGCAGCTGTTCTGGGCAGACGGCTAGGTCATTGTATACATATCATTATTGGTCAGTGCACTGTCAACGAATATGAAAATAAAATGTCTGTGTGGGTTGGCTTTAGATAAGAGAAATAAGATATGTAATTGTTTTGCCGGTTAGATCATTGTGGGAGGGGGCAGCTTTCAGACAGTCTATAATAATGTAGCCTAGGGGCTGTCAACTACACAGTATTTGCGAACTGCCATTCTTCTTTCAACTAGGAATAAAGGAAACGATCATCGAGGATTGCAAGAAGTCAGAAATATGGAAGGTAGGGGGACTGGATCTGTTTATTGCAGACATTGACTGCATTCCATCACATAAAGCCCATGTAATGTGTTAAGTGCTGTATTCCCGACAGCATACTATCCAGTCATTGTTTTGATACATTCTCAAGCATAAGTGTATTGTATGCTATGCTGATGACGTACAATACTAACTGAATCAAAAGGTGTCTTCATATCAAGGTCATAACATATTTTCTTTCTCAGATATTGATATTGGACCACTTCACCACCAAGCTCCTGTCGTCATGTTGCAAAATGTCCGACTTGATGCAGGAGGGAATTACCAGTATGTCGCACTAATTGAAATGATAATTTCCATATATGTCTAATGCTTGGCCTTGTCTCCCGTCATTAGGAATTGTAACTATGATTTCAAACCATAAATATTACTTTGGTTGTAATTGGAGAACTACATTGCAAGTGGTGGAAGTTTTCACACATCAAAGTGACGCTTCTGTTTCATGGATTGGTGGTATAGAAACTATTAGATCCCTGTAAGGCTGTGTTTCGTTTGTGTAAGAGGAATATAAGAATGTGTCCCCACCACAGCATAAGAATAACTAACATATCGTTAGTGTACAAATAGCCCAAGGCAACTTTGAATATGTTTTGAAGGCCCAGTTCAGTCAAAAACATAATAATTTTAAAAAGTATTTCCACACTTATGTTTTAATAATACTGTAAAATTGTGAAAATTATATTAATGCCCTTTTAGTATAAGATAAATTGCCCTTGGCTGAGAAGCTATTTTTGTGTCCTTTTGACCATTTTAATTGAAAACAATCACAGTGGGGTACTTCATTGTTACCTAGAAATGATTTCATATTGAGATTAAAACAGTTAAAAGTGGTATTGTTGATATCTGCACCATGACCTGAAATTAAACTGAGTTTTCTCTTAGTTGTGGAGGACCTCTACAAAAGCAGAGAGCCTGTACTAGAAATGAAGGCTATCTACTTCATGACCCCGACAGCAAAGGTTCGACATTAGATATCTGTACACCATACCCCACTTCAATATTGAAATGTCTACATTGATCATCATTACAAACAGCACAATACAACTGTTATTCATGTGTACTAGGTTTGACAGTGCTGTGAATGTGTATTTGTAATTAAATATTTCCATACTGTGCTTAGTGTGTGGATGCCTTTATTGGTGACTTCAAGTTGAAACCCAAGTACAAAGCAGCATACGTTTATTTCACTGACTGTAAGTATATACTGTAGAAAGGAGAATTTAGTTTTGATGCAAATCATTAGAAAAAGGTAGACCAATTTCATGAGTTGATTGTAAATTCTGGCACTATTTTTTTCCCTCTCCAGATTGTTCGGATGAGTTGTTCAACAAAATGAAACTGTACTGTGGAAAGTATATACGTGTCTGTAAGGAATTAAACATTTCTTTCTTGCCCCAGGAGTCACAGGTAAGTGGTTCTTATCAGGCTTTCTATATTTATCTGGTTTTATTCCTTACACTGACTTTTACCATGTTGGTTAGATTATTCATGGTTGTTGGTCTGTGAGTGTCTGCTGGTGCTGGACTTCAGTAGGGGAAGAAAGGGATCACAAAACCCTGCAAGGGCATTACATGAAAACCTTTATGATGTAATATGCTGAGGCAATCTGTCAACGCTATGATTCTCTAACGGAAAATCAGAATTGTGTAACCCTTGTAGGTTTCATTATATTCAAAATTCCTGTTTTATTAGGCGAGACAGATGTTTATCAGTTAAGAATGGAGGACTATGGGAAGATTTTCTCAGTTATTGTGTGTTATTGGCACCTAGTATTTGAGAGTGAAACTGAACACAATGAACTCAGTCAAAAAACCTTGGCCTTCATAAATGGCACACACACAATGACATTTCTGGATGCTCCTCTCATCCATGTGTAACATCATAATAATCCTATTATTAAGTTAATCCGTGTAGAAACAAATCACCACAATACAACATTAATTTACAAAGAATCAGTGCTATTCAAAATGTTGGTCCAAATTGAGAATGTTCTTGTTGGAATATCTGATCAGAATATGTAGATAAGGCTGCATTACATATGATCGGTGTATAGCAATCCTTTATGTTTCAGGTGTTCACTTGTGATAACCCTGGGGCCTTCCGCAGTATCTACAGCCCTCACTGTAGTCAGGACAAAGTGAAGACATTGGAGACTTTGGCAGCCCAGATCGTCACTCTCTGTGCCACGCTGGACGAGAACCCAGGGGTCAGATACAAGAAGTGAGTCAGAGAGAGGAGATAAGAGCTTCTGCTTTCTCAGTTTACACCACTTCTGACACAACTCGTTCTCCTCAGCCCCCAAGCACATTCTGAGTTTTTGATTCTTTATGGGAATATGTATTACAAAGACCGAAAGGAATTGCATTATATAACTGTTGGATATAATATTTTTACTATAAATGTCTAAAGTGTTCTGTAGCCACACCTTGATTGTTTACTCATAGGAAAGAGTCAGTCACTGACTTCCACAACATTTGAATTAATAATCATCATACACTTTGTCCCCCACAATTAAATTGGGGAGGGGACTGTGGACCTGCCGCCGTACGTTTGTTTGCATGTTAGTCACACACGACATCTCAGACAGCACTGGGCCGATTTGGATGAAACTTGGGTGAATGATGCGTCTTGTCATAGAGATCCAGCATTTACAAAATTACACTGATTGGCCTGAGGTGGGAGCTATAATGATTAACTGAAATTTGTTAGTCACGCGATATCTCAAATGGCCAATCATTTGTGGGGGGTAACATGTTTAATGTTGCCTTGTTTAGAAATATATATATATATATATATGACTCTGCTGTTCTGTTACTAATGTACATAACTCATGCATAACCATGTATTTTGTCAGGGAGACCGTGTTGGAGAACACCACTCTGGATAACGCCAAACAGCTTGCAGCACTGGTGGATTACAAACTGACTAAGCACTACGATATGGATGACAATAGCAAGAAAAAGGTGAGGCGGACACCTTGCCTGTTGTCAGCAGGGAGTTGACACAATAAATAAGGACTTAACCGAGAGCATTAGAAAATATATGAAAATAGTTAGAGGTGACGGACACCAGTCAATAGACTACATTAAGACTGATGGTATTGCCCTAGACATTGTGTTGAAGTATTTAGTTGGAAGGTTAGCATGGTCATTTGTGTTAGTTTGTGAGGCTCGTGAGGCCAGCCACATACTATAATAGTACGACACTACAAAATTGTTGATACCTCTTTCTGTGTGTGTTGTGTTTTCCCCTCAGGGAAAGACCCAGGCCCAGCTGTTAATCGTAGAGAGGGGCTTTGACCCTGTGACCCCCATCCTACATGAGCTGACCTATCAGGCCATGGCCTACGACCTTGTCCCAATCAAGAACGACACCTACAAGTGAGAACCCAGCTCAGTCCCAGTACAATTTTTTTTTATTCATTAGCTGATGTCTTGGCGACCATTAGTCCTGTATGGCTCAGGTAGTGCATGACACTTGCACTGCCAGAGTTGTGGGTTGGACTCCCAGGGCTCCCCATATATAAAATGGATGCACGCATGACTTAAATTGCTTTGGATTAAAGCGTCTGTTGAATGGAATGTATTTATTATTATTTAAAAATATATATATAATATATATTATTAGTCTTCCTGTGGTCCACTCACCCGTAGCGACCATTTGTCTTCCCCTGGTCCACTCTCCCTTAGCGACCATTTGTCTTCCCCTGGTCCACTCTCCCTTAGCGACCATTTGTCTTCCCCTGGTCCACTCTCCCTTAGCGACCATTTGTCTTCCCCTGGTCCACTCTCCCTTAGCGACCATTTGTCTTCCCCTGGTCCACTCTCCCTTAGCGACCATTTGTCTTCCCCTGGTCCACTCTCCCTTAGTGACCATTAGTCTTCCTCTGGTCCGCTCTCCCTTAGCGACCATTAGTCTTGCTGTATTTCACTCTCCCTTAGCGACCATTTGTCTTCCTCTGGTCCGCTCTCCCTTAGCGACCATTAGTCTTGCTGTAGTTCACTCTCCCTTAGCGACCATTAGTCTTCCTCTGGTCCGCTCTCCCTTAGCGCTTAGCGACCATTAGTCTTGCTGTATTTCACTCTCCCCTAGCGACCAATAGTCTTCCTCTGGTCCGCTCTCCCTTAGCGACCATTAGTCTTGCTGTATTTCACTCTCCCTTAGCGACCATTAGTCTTGCTGTAGTTCACTCTCCCTTAGCGACCATTAGTCTTCCTCTGGTCCGCTCTCCCTTAGCGACCATTAGTCTTCCTCTGGTCCGCTCTCCCTTAGCGACCATTAGTCTTGCTCTGGTCCGCTCTCCCTTAGCGACCATTAGTCTTCCTCTGGTCTGCTCTCCATTAGCGACCATTAGTCTTGCTGTAGTTCACTCTCCCCTAGCGACCGTGGTCTACTCTCCCTTGAACCCCTGCCTTGTGTTCTGTTTTCTTGTTCTCACTTGTTCTGGAATGTCTGAATGGGTCAAAATAAATATGACAGACTTTCTGTATTAATTTAGAGGATAGCTGCACAGTAGCTGCTCCTAAGACATGTATACAGTAGACACAAAGTAATGTCTCTTTTGGCTGGCTATGTACTTTTCTATGTGCTGTATACTGTAAACATAGACATACATATAATCCACTGCCATGATGATGTAAGACAAACGTTCGTTCACTTGTTTCTCTGTCCAGATACAAGTCTAAAGATGGTTCTGAGAAGGAGGCCCTGCTGAATGAGGATGACCAGCTGTGGGCCAGACTCAGACACATGCACATTGCTGAGGTGTCAGAGTAAGTATCCATTTTAATTTGACATTTTTAAACCTCTGAAATAGTTATACTAAAGATAATTTGTTAAAAATGTGCTTTATATTTTAGACAAATACCTAAACTGGTGAAAGAAATTTCTGCCAACAAAAAACAGCCAGATGGAAAGGTAGGTGGCCATTTTAGGTTCTCCCTCCACTGTTCTACATGAAACTAGAAAGATTTTCTGTATCTGGTTTTGTCCTCTCCCTCCCTTGAGTTCCCATCATTATTTTCTTCTCATCAATATTTTAAATATTTTCTAGATCACAATAAGCGGTTTATCCCAGCTTATGAAGAAGATGCCCCACTTCCGCAAGCAGGTTGCTCAGGTACGTAGCGCCAGGTGATCTGGTCCGCTCTGGTTGGCTCCTTCTGATTGGTCTGATGGGTTTGTGTGTGATGCCTTTGAGGCCCAGTGTCATGTAGTGCTTTCTTCGATAGGTCTTTATGGAAACAATATTGTGGAAAACGGATCATTCACCTATTAGGTGGCTGGGTTTATATGGAAATGAAAGCTGTTCACTTATACTGCCATGTGATTTTTAGAATGAAAAACATCAGCCATGTTTCAATGTCAACCACAGAAAACGGTCCATCTGAATTTGACTGAAGACTGTATGAACCACTTCCAGAAGAACGTGGAGAAACTCTGCAAAGCTGAGCAGGTATGTTTTATGCTATCTCATATGTATGGCCAAAATGCCACTGTTGTACTGTACATGTCCCTTATGTATGACCTTGTGCTTTCTGAGTGGTGTTATGTCTTCGCTGTTCTATAGGACCTGGCAGTAGGGTCTGATGTGGAGGGTGTGAAGGTGAAGGACCCCATGAGGACACTGCTCCCTGTCCTGCTGCACCCCCATGGTACCTATGACAAGATCAGAGCTGTTCTCCTCTACATCTTCAGTCTCAATGGTGGGTCTGCTGCACTGACTCACCCCCCGCCTTCACAGTCTGTCTTTATATTTACATGTGATCATTTAGTCATTTTTATATTGCATCTATTATATTGAAATTTTAATGAGTCTACGGTTTGAAAATGGAAAGTCATTCATTCCTTATTTGCCCCTTAACTAAGGTAGCGTTGGAGCTTCAGCTATAGGAATATTCTTTCAATAGAATCTCTTTAAATTTGAACTTTAGTCAAATACTCTTTTTAAAAACATTTTATTTTTGGTTCTGAACAGGAACAACAGAGGAAAATCTGAACAAACTCATCCAGCACGTTAAGATCGAGGAGGATCGAGAGTTCATTCTCAACTGGCGAGAACTGGGAGTCCCCATCATATCTTCGGTAAGTGAGACTTCTAGGGCATACTGTACATAGTCTGCTAGATCTTAGCTGGCTCATAGCCCAGGTGGATTCTATAGTACTATCAGTGTGCATTGTATAGTAGTGTGGCACTAGTTTTATGTGGTTGTGTACTTTCTTTCAATTCTCCTTTTGTATCTTCTTACCTTTAAACAGGGCTTTTAGTTATTGTTATGTTCCTATTTCTCACTCTCTCTCTCCCTCCACCCAGCCGAGCTTCTTCCCAATGCGTAGGTCATCTCGAAGGGACCGCACTCAGGAGGAGACATACAGCCTGTCCCGATGGACACCTGTCATCAAAGACGTGATGGAGGTCAGTGTTAATGATAAACCGTTTCCTTATCTCACAGAACAGAACTGTGTCACTTAGCTTTTCTCAGGGACAGGGGTAGGGAGGGAGTCACATGGGTAGGAAGGGAGGGAGTCACAGGAAGGGATGGGAACCAGGGCTCATATTCATAAAGTTGGAGTGCTGATCTAGGTTTAGTTTAGCCTTCTAGATGTAGATTACATGGACAGGGTGGACCAGACCCTAGATCAGCAGTCCTACTCTGAGACATGTTGTGGTGTTCTGGGTAACAGAAATTCCCTGAACGTTAAGGATGGGTGAGTCAATGCAGTCTGTTTTGGATGTAGGGAACAGAGGGAGATAAAGGTTTTTGGGTGGCCTTCGGGTCACAGGAGGGTGGTGGGATTAGGAATGAAATGGGATGGGTGAGGGAAGGCCTATGATATGTCAATCGTCACTCAGTACACAGTCCCTTTCTCGGTCACTGTGCTATTTAACTCTGTCAATGGCATCTGTGTAACAGTGGATCGAGGCTTACAAGCGCAACCCATAACTATACAACTGATTCAGGATCAATTCTCCTAATGGCTGATAGCAGCCTAAGTATAACTATTATGAACTAAAGCTAAGCAACACAACCAGCCTTGGACCTGCAATAAGTGACCAAACGTCCTGGGCCCATTGTCCAGTAACTGCCTCCCCACCATCTGAATGAGTCATAGTGTAAGAATACTTTTTGTGTGGTGTTCCAGGATGCTGTGGAGAACAAGCTGGAGACCAGGGAATGGCCACACCAGTCAGAGTGCCCAGCAGCCTGGAATGGCTCTGGGGCTGTCAGGTAAGATTCAACATTCTTTGTCACACAACTGCAGTTGGTGGTATTTGCTTTTGGTAAAGGGTGGTAACAAAAAAGTGCACATGATTGACATTCATAGACTAATTGCAACCCAAAGGATCGATTGGGCTTGAGGAAAGGGGTTATGGCTGTTACAGAAGGACCGTTGGCACTCACACCAAACTCCATTCAGAGGCTTCTCCCATCCCTGGGGTGTGTTATGACTGGATGTCACAATGACTGGTCCAAATCGTTACTGCGTGTCAGTTACACAAGCTGATCTCTTTATAGTCTAGGTCTAGGATATGGTTCTGTTATAAATTACAACACTTACAAATACAGATCTGATTAACTAATGGAAAAAATATGATAACGTAACTATTATTAATGATGGCTCTCCGAGTGAATTCTAATCTCTGACTCACACTGACACATATTATCCATCCTTCTCTCCTTTCCCAGTGCCCGTCAGAAACACAAGGCCAGTACACAGGATGAGCGGAGGAGTGGCTCCAGGCTCATCATCTTTGTCATCGGAGGGATTAGCTACTCAGAGATGCGCAGTGCCTACCAGGTCACACAGTCCGTCAAGTCCTGTGAGGTCATCATAGGTGTGTAACAACAGCAGCAACTCTACGTGCTGTGCTGCAGGGCAGCGTTGGTGAATCTCAATCTCTTGTTAGTTGCATCCTTTCTCATCGCCTCCAATGTGATCTTCTCCATTGCAAGAAGCGAGAACACAAAGAATTGAAGACTTTTGTAGATTCAACCAACCATTCTCATTGTCCTTAACGACAGCCCAGTAACTGGACTACTGCTTGACACCCCCTGCTGTAAATAAATGGTAGTACAAAAACAGGAGGTAATGAATGGAAAAATAAATGCTGTACAGTATGGTTCAGTCTTGAGCAGGGGTACATCTTTCACTGGGGACGGGGGCCACATTTTGAACATTTGTCTCACCCAGTTTTATAATTGGAATGTGATACAAAATGGGGCAACTGGGTAGACTGTTTTGGAGTGTTTATCCGATTGGATAAAAAAAATATATAAATATATATATTTTTCTGAAACCAAAGTTGCACCCCTGGTCTTGAGTGTCAGGCAAAGTAACACTACAGAATGTTCTTCATCTGTGTCTTTTTATTTTGTTATTTAAAAACGTCATTTTTTTTCTTCTCCAGGATCGTCCCACATTGTGACCCCCATGGAGCTCCTAGACGATATTCAGGCCCTGAGTAAACCAACCACCACCAAGGAGACCTTTACAATAGTGAAGGAGTGACCCACCCCGTACCCCTTCCCAAACATAACACCCTCCCCCAAACCTGAGCACAGAGCACTCAACTTCATCAATGGAAGACTGAAGGGAATTCATATTCTAGAGTTTAGTCATTAGCTATGTGTATTATTAATACTTAACTTTGGAACCTGGTGCATATTTGTAACATAACCGCTGTGCCCTACACTAAAGTGCATTTATTACCTTTTTATCAAATCTGTGTGTGTGTGCATCTCTAATGGCACCCTTTATTCCATAAAAAGTGCACTACTTTTGATTAGGGCCCATAGGACTCTGGTCAAATGTACTGCACTGCTGGGGAATATGGTTCCATTTGAGATGCACCCTGTTTTTTTTTTCTCACTTTAAAACACTCAATGTTCCATGTTGGAAAGCTTCTGAGAAATGCTTAGAGATGTAATTTGGATAAAAAGATATGGAGCTAAGATAATGTACATATGATGTAAGCACTGTCTGTCTGCTGCTAGCTAAATCCTCTCCCCTCCATTACTGTTTATATTGTCATAGATTATTTACATTTTCTTGTATTGAACTGCTGATGAATAAATGGCCGACATGGTTCAATGGTGTCTTATTATTTGGAGTGATACTCACTTTGCACATACACCCCCTCACTTATTCAAAATACAATGTGCACCTCTTTGGGTCCCCGGGAACAGGATTGAGAACCACTGCTCTAGAGTCATCTACTGAAACACTCATATATATATATATATATATATATATATATCATTAATAATATAAAGTTGATCTAGGGTGATACTGGCGATTGGGAGGTTTTGAGGAGACGTATGAAGCATCTGAATAATGAAGACAAAGAAACAGATCAGAATGCTTAATCAGAACAACAGTAATGTGAACCTCTGCAGCACATGTACTCAAAGCCAATCCTCTCCAGTGGGCTGCTACAGAAAGGAAGCAGAGGTTCTATAGAGAAGACAATAAGCGCAGCAGGTTTTTGTGTCTGAGGTACCTGGCGGAGCTGGGACATGGGTATTGAGTGAACAAAGTGTTCTCATACCTGAAAAAGAGACAATGCTGCTGCTGCCCCCCCCCCCCCCCCCAGAGGATATGAGGCTTATATATCAAATCTGCCCTACTTTTAGCCACTCCAAAAAAAATGCAGTATCACAGCCATGTTTTATATTGTGTCCATTGATTGTTGGAGATGAATCATTGCATTGGCTTGTATAGGCTATATATTTTCAGCACTTGTATTATGCAAAATGATATAGCACATGCAGATACTAAAGTGGGCACACTCTCTATATAGGGCAACTATTTTTTGTTGTTGAAAATCATCAGTACAGTTGAAAATGCGATGGAAACCCATTTTACTTGTATTATTTATTCGGTACATGGGAATTTAACTGCACAAGGTATTTTTTAAGTGCATTATGTCATCACGCACATCCTTTAAACTGCAACAAGTCAATTCGATTAAAGAACGTCACTGGGAAAATGCACATAGGCTATTGATTTTGTGCGGATTTTAGAATATTCGCATGAAAATCTGTTGCAAATTGGATGGAAACCTTGCTTGTGGAGAGGAAACGTCCAAAGTCTGCGACCATCCATATATGTTAAGGTAACACGTGGGCCAGCAGGGAGCACTTCCCTGGGCCAGCATTTATTTTTTTATAAATAGATCAGAAGAGATTGAACAACATGAATTGAGATATAAAGCAATACATTAAGTGGTCTTGCATGTTATTACTTCCATTCACCTAATCCAGAGGCATCTGAATCAGATAGAATTTCTTACTCAAATAGCCTACTGAACACACCCGACTAGAGTGGGCTACAGACCTTCAAGTCTACTGATAGTAGTAGTAGTCTAATGCCACCTTTGTCTCAAAGTGACCTTGAAAACAGCAACTGTCTTTTCTCTCTATATATCAATTATGTTGCTCTTGCAGCGGGCGATTTCCTGATCCACCTCTATGCAGACGGCACCATTCTGTATACTTCTGCCCTTCCTTGGACACTGTGCTATCTAATTCCCAAACGAGCTTCAATGCCATACAACACTCCTTCTGTGGCCTCCAACTGTTCTTAAACGCTAGTAAAACCAAATGCATGCTTTTCAACCGTTCGCTGCATGCACCCGCACGCCCGACTTGCATCACCACCCTGGATGGTTCCGACCTAGAATATGTGGACATCTATAAGTACCTAGGTGTCTGGCTAGACTGTAAACTCTCCTTCCAGACTCATATCAAACATCACCAATCTAAAATCAAATCTAGAGTCGGCTTTCTATTCCGCAACAAAGCCTCCTTCACTCACGCCGCCAAACTTACCCTAGTAAAACTGACTATCCTACCGATCCTCGACTTTGGCGATGTCATCTACAAAATAGCTTCCAATACACTACTCAGCAAACTGGATGCAGTTTATCACAGTGCCATCCGTTTTGTTACTAAAGCACCTTATACCACCCACCACTGTGACCTGTATTCTCTAGTCGGCTGGCCCTCGCTACATATTCATCGCCAGACCCACTGGCTCCAGGTCATCTACAAGTCCATGCTAGGTTAAGCTCCGCCTTATCTCAGTTCACTGGTCACGATGGTAACACCCACCCGTAGCACGCGCTCCAGCAGGTGTATCTCACTCATCATCCCTAAAGCCAACACCTCATTTGGCCACCTTTCCTTCCAGTTCTCTGCTGCCTGTGACTGGAACGAATTGCAAAAATCGCTGAAGTTGGAGACTTTTATCTCCCTCACCAACTTCAAACATCTGCTATCTGAGCAGCTAACCGATCGCTGCAGCTGTACATAGTCCATCGGTAAATAGTCCACCCAATTTACCTACCTCATCCCCATACTGTTCATATTTATTTACTTTTCTGCTCTTTTACACACCAGTATCTCTACCTGCACATGACCATCTGATCATTTATCCCTCCAGTGTTAATCTGCAAAATTGTAATTATCCGCCTACCTCCTCATGCCTTTTGCACACAATGTATATAGACTCTTTTTTTCTTTCTACTGTGTTATTGACCTGTTTATTGTTTACTCCATGTGTTGTTGTCTGTTCACACTGCTATGCTTTATCTTGGCCAGGTCGCAATTGTAAATGAGAACTTGTTTTCAACTAGCCTACCTGGTTAAATAAAGGTGAAATAATAATAATAAGTTACAATGTATCATATTGAAATGTAATTGGTCATGCATGCAGTAGCTAGGTTTCCATCCAATTTTAAACGGATTTTCATGCGAATATCTAAAATCGGCATAAAACAATATGCGCATTAACCCCACCAGAGATGTTTCCAACTGATTTTGTGGATAAAATGATGTGCGTGATGACATAGTGGACACAAAAATAACATTTGCTGTTCATTCTATTGTACCGAATGGAAAATACAAGTTCAAAGGTGTCCATTGCATTTTCAACTGTATTGAGTTGTCACAAAAACTTTTGCATTATATAGCAAATGTGTTTACTCTGGTCTTGGCACGTGCGCACTAGCCAACAGCTCGCAGACTACCTCCATTATGATAATATTATGGATAAGAGCGATATTAGGCCTATTTGTATTTTGTCAAACGGCTGCCAAGCATCGATCATTATGTCACCAGAATAAGACCCTCGATATTATCAACTCATTTCATCTGTAGCATAATAATCTGCATGATTTCACGAGTCGTAGAGGGAGGACCACATAACATATCACAGCGTGACTCAAAGTTTACTGATGGTTATTATCTTTGCACATAAAGGCGTTTGTCGCATAATGAATTTTACCGACACGAAAATATCGCACCTTCTCGAACGAACAAATTGTCTGTCGACATTTATAAAAGTGTCCCGTTTACTTAACGTTTCCATCATCCCAGTCGTTACTTTTAATGTGTCACGTAATTCATCCGCATGAAAAAGTATGATGGAAACATGGTTAATTAATGTAAAAAAAAATAGGCGTGGCTTAGCTTCAAAATCTCTATAACGCCATTGGCCGATGTATTTTTTGGGGGAGGGGGAGATAAATATATATTTTTTTACTATAGCAAGGTCTTTGCTAAAAATCTACTTGAAAACAATATATAGCATTTTGCTGTTAGTTTTCTACAGTCTAAACCTCTTTGAACGGTGAATCTGAATACACTTAAGGTAAGTTTGTTTAGTCTACTATGTGCCAGATGACTCCACGTATGACAACTTTTGCCTGTTAACTTTGGGGCACATAAATATATATGCACGGAAACGTAGGCGAAATACATGAATATGTAGACTACTAACCATTTTTTTGCAGTCTTTTGTGTGTTGTAGTCTACTGTCCTGGGCCCGTTTTAATAGTCCATGAGCCAGGGGGATCAGGGGGGTGGATTTATGTCCCTAGAGTTGGGAAATGTGTGATAGCAGTGCAGAAATGATAACTTTCTCTGTGTTATCACTCTTTCTTTCATCCCCCAATCCCATACATTTTCCCCTATGTCAAACAATGTCAGTATACAAGATATTGCTCAATTATACCCTTTAATCAGGTGTCATTGGAAAACTTACATTCAAAGCTATCCATCAGACACATTTTCAGAATGTTCAGGTAAACAGAACTTTGAATTCTAGGGTACATATCAGAATTACCTGTATAAATGGCTTTAAAAAGAAAACCCTGATACGTTTTAAGCGTTGTCTGACAAGTTCTGAAATCATTGTGTATTCTAAATCATTATGAACATTTTCAGATATTTTTGGGCATACTACAATTATATTTCATACAGGTAAGGTAATGAAAAATCCTCCAATAATATAATAATATAATAATAGACCCTATTGAGTTGTTTGGGTGAATTCTGTGAAAGCCCTGCATCTACAAATATTTCTAAAAACCAGTTCTAGCAGTGTGTGCACAATTTGGTGCCTTTATTACCAAATGTTCAGTCGTGGCCAAAAGTTTTGAGAATGACACAAAGATACATTTTCACAAAGTCTGCTACCTCAGTATGTATGATGGCAATTTGCATATACTCCAGAATGTTATGAAGAGTGATCAGATGAATTGCAATTAATTTCAAAGTCCCCCTTTGCCATGCAAATGAACTGAATCCCCCAAAAACATTTCCACTGCATTTCAGCCCAGCCACAAAAGGACCAGCTGACATCATGTCAGTGATTCTCTCGTTAACACAGGTGTGAGTGTTGACGAGAACAAGGCTGGAGATCACTCTGTCATGCTGATTGAGTTCGAATAACAGACTGGAAGCTTCAAAAGGAGGGTGGTGCTTGGAATCATTGTTCTTCCTCTGTAAATCATGGTTACCTGCAAGGAAACGTGGGCCGTCATCATTGCTTTGCACAAAAAGGGCTTCACAGGCAAGGATATTGCTGCCAGTAAGATTGCACCTAAATCAACCATTTATCGGATCATCAAGAACTTCAAGGAGAGCGGTTCAATTGTTGTGAAGAAGGCTTCAGGGTGCCCAAAAAAGTCCAGCAAGCGCCAGGACCATCTCCTAAAGTTGATTCAGCTGTGGGTTCGGGGCACCACCAGTACAGAGCTTGCTCAGGAATGGCAGCAGGCAGGTGTGAGTACATCTGCACGCACAGTGAGGCGAAGACTTTTGGAGGATGGCCTGGTGTCAAGAAGGGCAGCAAAGACGCCACTTCTCTACAGGAAAAATATCAGGAACAGACTGATATTCTGCAAAAGGTACAGGGGTATGTCCCACAGGACATAAGACAGGAGAAGTACTCCAGATATAACAAACTGACCCTAGCCCCCCGACACATAAACTACTGCAGCATAAATACTGGAGGCTGAGACAGGAGGGGTCAGGAGACACTGTGGCCCCATCCGATGATACCCCCAGACAGGGCCAAACAGGAAGGATATAACCCCACCCACTTTGCCTAAGCACAGCCCCCACACCACTAGGGGGATATCTTCAACCACCAACTTACCATCCTGAGAAGGCCAAGCATAGCCCGCAAAGATCTCCGCCATGGCACAACCCAAGGGGGGCGCCAACCCAGACAGGAAGATCACGTCAGTGACTCAACCCACTCAAGTGACGCACCCCTCCTAGGGACGGCATGAAAGAGCACCAGTAAGCCAGTGACTCAGACCCACTAATAGGGTTAGAGGCAGAGAATCCCAGTGGAGAGCGGGGAACCGGCCAGGCAGAGACAGCAAGGGCGGTTCGTTGCTCCAGAGCCATTCCGTTCACCTTCACACTCCTGGGCCAGACTACACTCAATCATATGACCCACTGAAGAGATGAGTCTTCAGTAAAGACTTAAAGGTTGAGACCGAGTCTGCGTCTCTCACATGGGTAGGCAGACCATTCCATAAAAATGGAGCTCTATAGGAGAAAGCCCTGCCTCCAGCTGTTTGCTTAGAAATTCTAGGGACAATTAGGAGGCCTGCGTCTTGTGACCGTAGCGTACATGTAGGTATGTACAGCAGGATCAAATCAGAGAGATATGTAGGAGCTTTGTAGGTTAGCAGTAAAACCTTTAAATCAGCCCTTGCCTGAACAGGAAGCCAGTGTAGGGAGGCTAGCACTGGAGTAATATGATAATTGCAGTAGTCTAACCTAGAAGTAACAAAAGCATGGATTCATTCTGCATCATTTTTGGACAGAAAGTTTCTGATTTTTGCAACAGTTTTGATATGTTCGTCAAGAGAGAGATCAGGGTCCAGAGTAACGCTGAGGGCCTCCACAGTTTTATTTGAGACCACTGTACAACCATCAAGATTAATTGTCAGATTCAACAAAAGATCTCTTTGTTTCTTGGGACCTAGAACAAGCATCTCTGTTTTGTCCGAGTTTAAAAGTAGAAAGTTTGCAGCCATCCACTTCCTTATGTCTGAAACACAGGCTTCCAGCGAGGGCAATTTTGGGGCTTCATCATGTTTCATTGAAATGTACAGCTGTGTGTCATCCGTAAA
This sequence comes from Oncorhynchus gorbuscha, assembly GCF_021184085.1. NCBI lineage: Eukaryota > Metazoa > Chordata > Actinopteri > Salmoniformes > Salmonidae > Oncorhynchus > Oncorhynchus gorbuscha. Next base: position 17,611,574 of record NC_060187.1, on the reverse strand, counting down.
GCAGTGAAAGTTAACAATATGTTTTCGAATGACATCCCCAAGAGGTAAAAAAAATAGTGAAAACAATAGTGGTCCTAAAACGGAACCTTGAGGAACACCAACATTTACAGTTGATTTGTCAGAGGACAAACCGTTCACAGAGACAAACTGATATCTTTCCGACAGATAAGAGCTAAACCAGGCCAGAACTTGTCCGTGTAGACCAATTAGGGTTTCCAATCTCTCCAAAAGAATGTGGTGATTGATGGTATCAAAAGCAACACTAAGGTCTAGGAGCACGAGGACAGATGCAGAGCCTCGGTCTGATGCCATTAAAAGGTAATTTGCCATCAAGTGCAGTCTCAGTGCTATGATGGGGTCTAAAACTAGACCGAAACATTTCTTATACATTGTTTGTCTTCTGGAAGGCAGTGAGTTGCTGCGCAAAAGCTTTTTCTAAAATCTTTGAGAGGAATGTAAGATTCTATATAGGCCGATAGTTTTTTATATTTTCTGGGTCAAGGTTTGGCTTTTTCAAGAGAGGCTTTATTACTGCCACTTTTAGTGAGTTTGGTACACATCCGGTGGATAGAGAGCCGTTTATTATGTTCAACATAGGAGGGCCAAGCACAGGAAGCAGCTCTTTCAGTAGTTTAGTTGGAATAGGGTCCAGTATGCAGCTTGAAGGTTTAGAGGCCATTATTATTTTCATCATTGTGTCAAGAGATATAGTACTAAAACACTTGAGTGTCTCTCTTGATCCTAGGTCCTGGCAGAGTTGTGCAGACTCAGGACAACTGAGTTTTGAAGGAATACGCATATTTAAAGAGGAGTCCGTAATTTGCTTTCTAATGATCATGATCTTTTCCTCAAAGCAGTTCATGAATTTATTAATTCTGAAGTGAAAGCCATCCTCACTTGTGGAATGCTGCTTTTTTGTTAGCTTTGCGACAGTATCAAAAATACATTTCGGATTATTCTTATTTTCCTCAATTAAGTTGGAAAAATAGGATGATCGAGCAGCAGTGAGGGCTCTTCGATACTGCACGGTACTGTCTTTCCAAGCTAGTCGGAAGACTTCCAGTTTGTTGTGGCGCCATTTCGTTCCAATTTTCTGGAAGCTTGCTTCAGGGCTCGGGAATTTTCTGTATATCAGGGAGCTAGTTTCTATTGAGAAATGTTTTTAGTTTTTAGGGGTGCAACGGCATCTAGGGTATTGTGCAATGTTAAATTGAGTTCCTCATTTAGGTGGTTAACTGTTTTTTGTCCTCTGACGTCCTTGGGTTGGCAGAGGGAGTCTGGAAGGGCATCAAGGAATCTTTGTGTTGTCTGGGAATTTATTGCATGACTTTTGATGCTCCTTGGTTGGGGTCTGAGAAGATTATTTGTTGCAATTGCAAACGTAATAAAATGGTGGTCCGATAGTCCAGGATTATGAGGAAAAACATTAAGATACACAACATTTATTCCATTGAACAAAACTAGGTCCAGAGTGTGACTGTGACAGTGAGTAGGTACACGGACATGTTGGACAAAACCCACTGAGTCGATGATGGCTCCGAAAGCCTTTTGGAGTGGATCTGTGGACTTTTCCATGTGAATATTAAAGTCACCAAAAATTAAAATATTATCTGCTATGACTACAAGGTCTGATAGGAATTTAGGGAACTCAATGAGGAACACTGTATATGACCCATGAGGCCTGTAAAGAGTAGCTATAAAAAGTGATTGAGTAGGCTGCATAGATTTCATGACTAGAAGCTCAAAAGACGAAAACTGCATTTTTTTTCTTGTAAATTTAAATTTCCTATCGTAAATGTTAGCAACACCTCCGCCTTTGCGTGATGCACGGGGGATATGGTCACTAGTGTAGCCAGGAGGTGAGGCCTCATTTAACACAGTAAATTCATCAGGCTTAAGCCATGTTTCAGTCAGGCCAATCACATCAAGATTGTGATCAGTGATTAGTTCATTGACTATAACTGCCTTTGAAGTAAGGGATCTAACATTAAGCAGCCCTATTTTGAGATGTGAGGTATCACGATCTCTTTCAATAATGGCAGGAATGGAAGAGGTCTTTATCTTAGTGAGATTGCTAAGGCGAACACCGCCATGTTTAGTTTTGCCCAACCTAGATCGAAGCACAGACACGGTCTCAATGGGGATAGCTGAGCTGACTACTGTGCTAGTGGCAGACTCCACTAAGCTGGCAGGCTGGCTAACAGCCTGCTAGCTGGCCTGCACCCTATTTCATTGTGGAGCTAGAGGAGTTAGATCCCTTTCTATGTTGGTAGTACTAAATACTAATTGAGTGTATGTAAACTTCTGACCCACTGGGAATGTGATGAAAGAAATAAAAGCTGAAATAAATCATTCTCTCTACTATTATTCTGACATTTCAACTTAAAATAAAGTGGTGATCCTAGCTGACCTAGGACAGGGAATTTTTACTAGGATTAAATGTTAGGAATTGTGAAAAACTGAGTTTAAATGTATTTGGTTAAGGGGAATGTAAACTTCCGACTTCAACTGAATATGCCTATAGGTGTAGTTGGCTTTATATTTGAAACTTGAACTCTTTTAACATCTTTTTATTGGATTTACTTTCCAGTTCTATATGTAACAAATGCAATAAATATGTCACTTCACAAAACAAAAGCAGTTCATACATTCTCATAAATAGTGTGACCTTCCTAGAATATGGGAATTTCCTAAGATTGACATACATGTTCAATCTTAGGAAATGTATGTTACCTCTCCTGCAGAGGATAAGTTCATTAGAGTTACTAGCCTCAGAAATTGCAGACCAAATAAATTCTTTACAGAGTTCAAGTAACAAAGACATCTCAACATCAACTGTTCAGGGGAGACTGTGTGAATAAGGCCTTCATGGTCGTATTGCTGCAAAGAAACCACTACTAAAGGACACCAATAAAAACAAGGGACTTGCTTGGGCCAAGAAACATGAGCAATGGACATTAGACCAGTGGAAATTTGTGCTTTGGTCTGGAGTCCAAATTTGAGATTTTGATTCCATGGTCACCGCATGTGTTTTTCCCACCGTAAAGCATGGAGTAGGTGTTATGGTGTGGGGGGTGATTTGCTGGTGACACTGTCAGTGATTTATTTAGAATTCAAGGCACACTTAACCAGCATGGCTACCACAGCATTCTGCAGCGATACACAATCCCATCTGGTTTGCGTTTAGTGGGACTATCATTTGTGTCTTCCGCATTTAACCCAACCCCTCTGATTAAGAGAGGTGCGTGGGGCTGCCTTAATCGACATCCACGTCTTCGGTGCCGAGGGAACAGTTAACTGCCTTGTTTAGGGGTAGAACGACAGATTTTTCATTTTACATACATTTAAGTCATTTAGCAGACGCTCTTATCCAGAGCGACTTACAAATTTTCCCTTTGCTATTATTCTAATGAGCTCCTCCACAAACTGACAAATTTGGTTGACCGGACCAAATCTCTACCATAGACGTTTTATGTTTCACGTTTAGTATATTCGCTAGCTAGCAAAACATACAAGCTAAGGACACTGCACTGATTTGGCAGCTGTGTCATGGAAACTAGCTAATCCATTGTGATTTAATTAAAATGTCCAACACTAGCTACAGTGGGTCACTAGCTTGGAGGAAGTGTTTAGTGTTGTGTGCATTGCGTTTGTACACTTAGCTAGCTAAGACAATCCCATAGCCTACATTGCATATGAAGTGTGACTGGCTCATCCATGGATGTACAGAGAAAATGCCCTATTTGTTTCCAAAATGTTCTGTTTGCTCCCCCAGATAGGGGTTTGTGCATTCTGATTGGCTCATAGTCAAGTTGTTGGCCAGTGACAAGCATCGCAATTCTACAAGAAGAATCATCACTACCAGGGTCAGCACGCTGCAAGTACCGCTTTTGTTCTAGCAAGAGAAAGAACAGCCTCCCACTGTGATAAGTACCTACGGCAGTGAGATTCTCTGTGTGTAATATGCTTTACAGAGGGTCAAGGATCATACCCCCAAGGCATGTTAACCTCCCATGTTCTTGGTAATGGTGAGACATTAGCATGTCTTGGGGTGTGATCTTTGACCCTCTGTAACTTTCTCAATCATCATTATTCACGATTAATTCAGGATTATCTGTATTCATAGTAGAACCCACATTTAATGTAGAGATGTTTAGAAACATTATATTCTTATCATACAAGCGACTACAAAATGGCAATACATTATTTACCATTCATTTCTATTGGGCACAAAATAATCTGAGAGTCACAAACTTAATATAGTAATTTTGTGCAAGGAATATGGAACCAAATACTAAACTTTTGACTACTTTATTTATTCACTTTTTTAGGGGTGTTAATATTTTTGAACACTAACTTTTTGAAAGAGAAAAAAAAAACTTTTTAAACAATCTCTTTCTCTGAGCAAATATTAGTATAAAATAATGTAATTTCCCAAGTTTTTTGAGCATACAATATAGAATGATTTATTTTATACAGTCATTGCCCACTGGGCACACATTGGAAATTGCGTTGAACCGATGTGGAATATATGTTGAATTGCTCATCTTTATCAAGTTTGTCAATCATTTCGGAATAAGTTTGGGCTTGAAGTGACAAATCCGAACTGCACACTTTTGCAAATCCGTGTGAATGTGGTGTCTTTTCCTATTCTAAATTATTTTCAGCCTACATTTAGTTTCAGGGCTGGGTTTTATTTTAATGTTACCACCCACCAGCATGTCATTGTTTAAGACTTCTAGTAGATGTATTTTAAGATCCCTGTTCTAACTGTGTGATCAGAAATCAAAGCCTTTGCTTTTTCCAAATTTTTAGGATAGAAAATGGTTGAAAACATATCTGTGCCTTAATTTCCCTAAAATATAGACTCTTATCTTTCATTTGACACCATTTGATATGCTCCTATGAACTTCACATTCACATCCTTTTACATGGAAATGACCTTCACCATTGATATGTCCAGCTGATGCAGCTTCTGGCTACTGTACCTGTGTCAGTGGGTCAGTGTTGCTATGGTGCTGCACATGGAGAACAAGGCCTTGCCCTCACACAGCATCTCCAGTTTCCCTCTAATGGAACAGAGATGGGTAGATCGAGGGTGATTGAGAGATGGAGAGTGGAACAAGTGAAATGAGAGAGGGGGAGCTTACTTTACCTGTGCAAGGTCTTTGTTCCCTTGTAGAGTGTTTGTGTGGGGTATTTGTATCACTGTGTCTCTTGCCCTCTGACACTCACACAGCAGTGGCTTCATGACTTCCTTTGTTTACATCTGGATTAGATTTATTTAAGCAACTGAATTGTATTTCTCCCAGATGGTTGGTTGGGATCCCCCCACCATGCTCTACAGCTCTCTTTTTCCCCACCTGGTTTTAATGTGGATCACATAAGGACTTCTCTGCTTGCTATGCACCCAAATGGACACCAGTGTTTCTCTGCTAAGTGCGCAGGACAAGCAGCAAGCTCTTCATGTCCGCCACAGGTATGTGTGTTCTCTCGTTTTGGGCATGTAACTATGCTGCCCTTTTTGGAATGTTGAAGATTTGCTGCTGAGTGCTTATCAATTAAAGGGTTCTGCAAGCAGGAATATTATAACAAATTATACCATAGTCTAATTCAAGAAAAAACTATTTTCCCAGGGCAGTAGGGAAGGAGTATACTAAAAAATCACATCTGGCGTATTATCAAAGATGTATTGTGTTTATTTGTTCAGTGCATTTTGGTTAATTCAGTGTTCAGTCTGTGTTCCCTGTGGTGACAATGATAGGGGTGTTCTCAGTCTCAGTAAACCTACTCCCCAGTGGGAGGCCAGTGATATGGAGCTGAGAGGCCTGTTGGAGTAGGCAAAAGAGGCCTGGGTTGTAAGCAGTGTCTCGTTCCTGTCAATATTTAATAGCAGAATGAAACATTAATGAGAATCCTCAAGTGATTGACTTGCTTTCAAATGTCTATACAGTTTGGCTTCTCTCCTCCACAGCGCACACTGTGTGAACCCAACCACACATTGGTGGGAACTCTCCATTTTGGAGCGTGTTTCTGAACTGAAGAATATTTCAAAATGTATACAATTGTCATTTCACAGACCGGTTTTCTTGGAACATAGGCCTAGTCTGAGAACATTACTTGCCCTGACAGTCAAATACGTTGACATGTGTTGACAAATAGCCTTTGAGGTTTTTGGTAGAAAGCCATAGAATTCCCTGGATTGGATTCAATCCTATGTTTAAACTCCCATATCATATAGATTGCATAGCAACGTCTCTTTTGCTTGTAAAAATAGCCAGCCTCATTTCATGGGAGTAAAGATCCAGGTCAACAGACAAATGATCTCATGTCCTCGCCATGTCCTTGACTGAAACCTTAATTCAATATAGTCTAACTCAGAGGCTTGACCTAACCAGTGCCTGGTCAGTTGGGGTTGTGGAGCTTTGATGCCAATCTGTCCTTGTGAAAGCTAATTTGTGGACATAGTGGTTGACCATAGCATACACCCAAGCCAAGGGCACCTTGGGCCAGGACAGTCATTAATGCGTTAATGCACTAAATACACACAAGTGGATTTCTACAGATTGGCTTTATTTACCTGATTGAAGGATAAGGAGAGGGCTACAACTGCATTGTGGGGAATGGAGTTTTTACCTTGTTCAATATGCTGCTGTAGTATCTGACTTCATGATATCTGTGACTTAAGCCTTGTTCACACTGCAGGCCTTAATACTCAAATCAGTTTTGTTTTTCAAATATTTTTTGGGACTAATGACTGTCCAAACAGCAAGTTACAAATTACCAAATCGGATTTATGTGTGTTCAGACAGCAGTCGTTTGCTGGCAAGTCTACGCTAGTTGTCATAGTAACGACGCAGTGTGCGCAGTGGTGTAGACTGATTGGTGGTGCTTGTGCTTCCTATCATTCAGAAGTTATGTGGCAAGCTAAGGTGACAATGCCTGCTATGGACATTTCTCAGTTGCTTTGATGTTCACAATCATAGGGTAAGAATAATTTTAAAGCCTTAAAGAATAAGATAATCCAACTTTCAAAATGAGTCCTAGCTAGCTGTATTGCTTTCTATCACATTCACTCATTTGTTTGTAAACAATTAACAAGCTAATTAGCTACCACATGTTATTTTCAAACTGGCAGAATGCAGGAAAAATAACAGATTTGAATTGGATACGCAAATAAATAGGATTTGAGTCACTTCAAAGTGCCAATGTGAACGCGGCTAAAGAGTCCGACCTCACCGACTCTCATGTACGGGTTCACTGCATCTCGTCTCTTTTTATTAAGATCTGTTTCAAGACAATAACATCTTTCAATAAGTGTCCAGTATTATGGCTAACTGCTTTATTGTGACACCAGTAAAAAGGAGTGAGTTTGACAGAGTGCATTAGTCGTCCCCGGAGCCACTTAGTAGCCCCTGTAATTACCTCTGAACATGCTGGCTAATGAGATGTGACACACACCAGCCGGTGGCCCAGATGAGGAGGGAGGCTGAACCAGAAATGCAGCCGTCGGCTTAGCCCAGCTTACTGTAGTCACTACAACTCCTGAACCCATTCTTGTACGTGAAAACCTAACGTTACCCAGAGACTGAAGCCCTGACTGAACTGTCAACAAAAGATTTGACAGTCTGGACATCCAACTGGGAGGGGTCAGGAATCTCTGGACAGAAGGCAGTTGTAGCCCAAAGTTGTGCTGTTACGGCAGGTCAGAGAGACTGTTTTAGAGACTGTGTCGTTGGTGGAGAGTCTTACTAGGGAGAGGAGTTTTTTTGTCTGGGCTGGCTAACAGGTCACCGTCCTCGGTATGTGTCAGCACGTGAAACAACAGCAGCTGAGTTGTCTCACCCTGAAGGAGCAGGTCTCGATCATAGCCAGTGACAGAGTGATCGAGAAGCTTGATGTCCATCCTGTCAAGGGTTCGAGAGTGGGTGAGGATGAAAAGAGGCAACAGGTACAGTACTGTATGTTGTTTACAGGTACAGTACTGTATGTTGTTTACAGGTACAGTACTGTATGTTGTTTACAGGTACAGTACTGTGTTGTTTACAGGTACAGTACTGAGGTCTATTGAAGACTGCTCTTGACTGGCCCAAAACTTAGGCATTATATTCTAATATAACTCTAAACACTGTAACGATTTGTCTTGATGGACATTGGTTTGTTGCTGTTCATGAAGTGCTATATTTCAGTCAGCTAATGTTCACTGAAGTTTGAATCAGATGCTGGAAGTGTTTGATTGGTATGAATAGAGCAGGTGGTTATTGTATTTCAGGTATTGGATTGAGTTGACAATGTTCTTACCACTCCAGACCCCATGCATACAGCATACTGTATGTAATATGCTGTGCCATATGGAGGTGGGAGTCATGCTTGGACTAAGCCATGATGTAGGCTATAATTATGTGATGTCATAATAATCCCATAGTTTCCACCACCTCAGCACTATATTCTCCTGGTAGATAATCTCGTCCCCAGGCTAATAGCCCAAGAGTCTGGTGAACGACATTGCTATCCTGGAGAGAGCATATGGAATCACTTGTTATTGTTTTTCTGTCTTTATCTGTAGTGGCATGAAAGGAAGCCTGAAGCCTTTCCTTTTAAGAAAGCAACAGAACCTCCTGGAGGAGTAACCAACCACAGCTGTTTTAGAAGCCAGTGGTGGCAGGGTGTGGACTGTGGAGTTCTACAGTATAGATGCAGATCCTAACCACAAACACATATGGGTGTGCTGTGGAGCCGAACTGCATTGGTGGAGAGAAGTTTGGTTCTGTATACCAACATGACAAGGTATTTCTACAGTCCATGTCATTGGTCTGGTGTAGGGCTGTTGATGGTCATGGAATTTTGGATGACAGTAATTGGACAGCCAAATGACCACTTTACCGTAATAACTATTTGATTAGCCAAAAAATTAAATATTATTATTATTATTATTATACAAAAAAAATGCGACTACACATTTTCTCCTCTCATCTGCTACGAACTGCATGTGCTGCCATAGAAATTGAATATATAGAACAGGCATCCCCAGTCATGTCAATGATGGCATGATGTTGGGTGGACTGCTGTAAAATGTGTAAAATATGTGCTATGATTTGTTGATTCAACTCAACTGACATTACAAACAATATATTCCATTGCATGAGCCACATCAGTAACATCATTTGAATGAACATTCTACATTAACATGGAAATTATTGCATCACAATACCAGACAGCCATTGCGAGTGTACCCATGGGTTTACCAGTCAAATTGCCAGGGTTAGAGGTTCCAAGCCCTTTCTATTGATTATATTTATGTGTGCTGCTGCATTGTGGGGTGCGTTGCCTTGGCAACTGAAGACCCAGTTGCTTGTTCCTGCAAGGCGCAACAAAACAAAGATGATTTAGTATGAAGAATTTTAGAAACTGCTTCTCCAACGGAAGTCCCCGATCACAGCTTTAGGCGATGTCATGGCGACGTTGGCTAGCTAAACTTGCGCGCAGAAACACGTCATTGGGTCTAGCGGTTGTGTCACGACGAACTGCGCATGTGCATGCAATCAAACGAAAGTCACTCCTTCGGTAAAGTTGTCTTCGGCTAAAAGAAAAACGTGTCAGTTTCATAAAGTTGGAGTAATTACATGTTTAGCTACTTAAGCCATGGGCTGGAATGTAGGTCGTGCCTTTAGAAATCGAGAAAATGAACAACTAGGGAATCATTTTTAACTTATCTCATTGACTTCCCAAACCCTGGTCGAGTCTGCCAAGTCTGCTTCGCAGGAGTCCCCGAAAGTATCACGATGTTGGACCTCGGGGTTTATTTTTTATTTTACCTTTATTTAAACAGGTAGGCTAGTTGAGAACAAGTTCTCATTTGCAACTGCGACCAATTTTGCAGATTAACACTGGAGTGATAAATGGTCATGTACAGGTAATAATAATAATAATATATGCCATTTAGCAGACGCTTTTATCCAAAGCGACTTACAGTCATGTGTGCATACATTCTACGATAACAACATTAGACCATTAGACCATAACAACATTAGACCATAACAACATTAGACCATTAGACCATAACAGCATTAGACCATTAGATCATAACAACATTAGATCATAACAACATTAGACCATTAGATCATAACAACATTAGACCATAACAACATTAGACCATTAGACCATAACAACATTAGACAATTAGATCATAACAACATTAGATCGTAACAACATTAGATCATAACAGCATTAGACCATTAGATCATAACAGCATTAGACCATAACAACATTAGACCATAACAACATTAGACCATTAGACCATAACAACATTAGACCATAACAACATTAGACCATTAGACCATAACAACATTAGACCATAACAACATTAGATCATAACAACATTAGACCATTAGACCATAACAACATTAGATCATAACAACATTAGACCATAACAACATTAGACCATAACAACATTAGACCATAACAACATTAGACCATAACAACATTAGACATTTACATTTACATTTAAGTCATTTAGCAGACGCTCTTATCCAGAGCGACTTACAAATTGGTGCATTCACCTTATGACATCCAGTGGAACAACCACTTTACAATAGTGCATCTAAATATTTTAAGGGGGGTGAGAAGGATTACTTTATCCTATCCTAGGTATTCCTTAAAGAGGTGGGGTTTCAGGTGTCTCCGGAAGGTGGTGATTGACTCCGCTGTCCTGGTGTCGTGAGGGAGTTTGTTCCACCATTGGGGAGCCAGAGCAGCGAACAGTTTTGACTGAGCTGAGCGGGAACTGTACTTCCTCAGTGGTAGGGAGGCGAGCAGGCCAGAGGTGGATGAACGCAGTGCCCTTATTTGGGTGTAGGGCCTGATCAGAGCCTGGAGGTACTGAGGTGCCGTTCCCCTCACAGCTCCGTAGGCAAGCACCATGGTCTTGTAGCGGATGCGAGCTTCAACTGGAAGCCAGTGGAGAGAGCGGAGGAGCGGGGTGACGTGAGAGAACTTGGGAAGGTTGAACACTAGACGGGCTGCGGCGTTCTGGATGAGTTGTAGGGGTTTAATGGCACAGGCAGGGAGCCCAGCCAACAGAGAGTTGCAGTAATCCAGACGGGAGATGACAAGTGCCTGGATTAGGACCTGCGCCGCTTCCTGTGTGAGGCAGGGTCGTACTCTGCGGATGTTGTAGAGCATGAACCTACAGGAACGGGCCACCGCCTTGATGTTAGTTGAGAACGACAGTTTGTTGTCCAGGATCACGCCAAGGTTCTTAGCGCTCTGGGAGGAGGACACAATGGAGTTGTCAACCGTGATGGCGAGATCATGGAACGGGCAGTCCTTCCCCGGGAGGAAGAGCAGCTCCGTCTTGCCGAAGTTATGTTAGACCATAACAACATTAGACCATAACAACATTAGACCATTAGATCATAACAACATTAGACCATAACAACATTAGACCATTAGACCATAACAACATTAGACAATTAGATCATAACAACATTAGATCGTAACAACATTAGATCATAACAACATTAGACCATTAGATCATAACAGCATTAGACCATTAGACCATAACAACATTAGACCATAACAACATTAGACCATTAGACCATAACAACATTAGACCATAACAACATTAGATCATAACAACATTAGACCATTAGACCATTAGATCATAACAACATTAGACCATAACAACATTAGACCATAACAACATTAGACCATAACACCATTAGACCATTAGACCATAACAACATTAGACCATTAGACCATAACAACATTAGACCATTAGACCATAACAACATTAGACCATTAGATCATAACAACATTAGACCATAACAACATTAGACCATTAGACCATAACAACATTAGACCATTAGACCATAACAACATTAGACCATTAGACCATAACAACATTAGACCATTAGACCATAACAACATTAGACCATTAGACCATAACAACATTAGACCATTAGACCATAACAACATTAGACCATTAGACCATAACAACATTAGACCATTAGACCATAACAACATTAGACCATTAGACCATAACAACATTAGACCATTAGACCATAACAACATTAGACCATTAGACCATAACAACATTAGACCATTAGACCATAACAACATTAGACCATAGAGATATTGGTAGAGATATTGGTGTGCAAAAGAGCAGAAAAGTAAATAAATAAAAACAGTATGGGGATGAGGTAGGTAAAAATGGGTAGGCTATTTACCGATAGACTATGTTTAGAAACTCAAATCAAATGTTCATAACATTTTTAAGAGTCCATGTTATGGCCGAAACTGACTCAATCGCATAAATTCCCGGCGGTCCCATCTTCAGTCAGCTGTTGTTTTATTTACGGCTAAGGCGGTTATTTTATTTTCATGATGGTCTTCATCCATACACGGTAATTGTGCCAGCTTGAGTGCCAGTCTGTTTGTGCTATCATATGCCAACTCTTGTTATGCCATGTTTGGCTTGACAATGATAGCAGTTGTCATGTGTGCAAACAGACCTGAATGGGGCAGTACTCTGACCGTAACTGATCCTTTTGCTTTTTTCTATCTTATCGTATGTGTAAATTTGTTGTCAAGTGGTGGTTGTTGTTGTTGGCTTTTAATGTTGTTTTATCCTGAATTTCCTCTGATATTAGTTTATGTTCCTAGATAGTCTGATCACACACACAGACTATGGGCTATAAAGTGTTCTTCTTCTCGTTCTAGGATGGAGACGTCTTGTCTGGAGTTGGCCCTGGAGGGGGAGAGGCAGTGTAAGGTGGGGAATTACCGTGCCGGGGTATCCTTCTTTGAGTCGGCAATCCAGGTTGGCACAGAGGACCTCCAGATCCTCAGCGCCATCTACAGCCAGCTGGGCAACGCCTACTTCCACCTGCAGGAGTACAGCAAGGCTCTAGAATACCACCGCCACGACCTCAACCTCACCAGGTACACAGCACCGCCTCAACCTCACCAGGTACACAGCACCACGCACCACCACGACCTCACCAGGGACACCGCACCTCCTCAACCTCACCAGGGACACCGCACCTCCTCAACCTCACCAGGTACACAGCACTGCTTCAACCTCACCAGGTACACAGCACTGCTTCAACCTCACCAGGTACACAGCACTGCCTCAACCTCACCAGGTACACAGCACTGCCTCAACCTCACCAGGTACACAGCACTGCTTCAACCTCACCAGGTACACAGCACTGCTTCAACCTCACCAGGTACACAGCACTGCTTCAACCTCACCAGGTACACAGCACTGCCTCAACCTCACCAGGTACACAGCACTGCCTCAACCTCACCAGGTACACAGCACTGCCTCAACCTCACCAGGTACACAGCACTGCCTCACCAGGTACACAGCACCGCCTCGACCTCACCAGGTACACAGCACCGCCTCGACCTCACCAGGTACACAGCACCACGCACCACCACGACCTCACCAGGGACACCGCACCTCCTCAACCTCACCAGGGACACCGCACCTCCTCAACCTCACCAGGTACACAGCACTGCTTCAACCTCACCAGGTACACAGCACTGCCTCAACCTCACCAGGTACACAGCACTGCCTCAACCTCACCAGGTACACAGCACTGCCTCACCAGGTACACAGCACTGCCTCAACCTCACCAGGTACACAGCACTGCCTCAACCTCACCAGGTACACAGCACTGCCTCAACCTCACCAGGTACACAGCACTGCCTCAACCTCACCAGGTACACAGCACTGCCTCAACCTCACCAGGTACACAGCACCACGCACCACCACGACCTCACCAGGGACACAGCACCACGCACCACCACGACCTCACCAGGGACACAGCACCACGCACCACCACGACCTCACCAGGGACACAGCACCACGCACCGCCTCGACCTCACCAGGTACACAGCACCGCCTCGACCTCACCAGGTACACAGCACCGCCTCGACCTCACCAGGTACACAGCACCGCCTCGACCTCACCAGGTACACAGCACCGCCTCGACCTCACCAGGTACACAGCACCGCCAACGACCTCACCAGGTACACAGCACCGCCAACGACCTCACCAGGTACACAGCACCGCCACGAACTCACCAGGTACACAGCACCGCCACGAACTCACCAGGTACACAGCACCGCCACAACCTCACCAGGTACACAGCATCTCCGCGACCTCAACCTCACCAGGTACACAGCATCTCCACGACCTCAACCTCAGGTGCACAGCACAGCCTCACCAGGGATACACACCTCCTCAACCTCACCAGGTACACAGCACAGCCTCACCAGGTACACAGCACAGCCTCAACCTCACCAGGTACACAGCACAGCCTCAACCTCACCAGGTACACAGCACAGCCACGAACTCACCAGGTACACAGCACCGCCACGAACTCACCAGGTACACAGCATCTCCGCGACCTCAACCTCACCAGGTACACAGCATCTCCACGACCTCAACCTCACCAGGGATACAGCACCTCCTCAACCTCACCAGGTACACAGCACAGCCTCACCAGGTACACAGCACAGCCTCACCAGGTACACAGCACAGCCTCACCAGGTACACAGCACAGCCTCAACCTCACCAGGTACACAGCACCGCCACGAACTCACCAGGTACACAGCACCGCCACGAACTCACCAGGTACACAGCACCGCCACGAACTCACCAGGTACACAGCACCGCCACGAACTCACCAGGTGCACAGCACCGCCACGAACTCACCAAGTACACAGCACCGTCTCACCCTCACCAGGTACACAGCACCGCCACGACCTCAACCTCACCAGGTACACAGCACCGCCACGACCTCAACTCCACCAGGTACCAAGCACCACCACGACCTCAACCTCACCAGGTACACACACTTAGCAGGACCTCACACTGACCAGGTACACAGCACCGCAATGACATCACAAAACAGCTACAACCTCACTCTGACCAGGTGCACACTACCGCCATGATCTCACTCTGACCAGGTACATAGCACCGCCATGACCTCACTATGATCAGGTACACAGCACCGCCATGACCCTTAGATTCTAAGGTCTGCCCTAAGCCACTGCCTTTATTCAAGTGAAGACGTCATAAGACTAGGCAAGTAGAGGAGCTATGCTGCTCTTGAAAACTGGTCCAAGCCGAGGTTTGTTAAGCTCTTAAAGGTGAATGTCTGAAGAAATGAGAGCTGGGGAAGTGACATGGCACTGTAAATCGTTGACATGTCTAAGATTCTGTGTGGGGATGTGATTTCTCTCCAGAACCATTGGAGATGAACTTGGAGAAGCAAAAGCCAGTGGTAACCTTGGGAACACTTTGAAGGTTTTGGGAAGGTTTGAGGAAGCAGTGGTCTGTTGCCAAAGACACTATGACATTACCAGAGGGATGTATGATAAGGTGAGTACAAGTAATATACTGTGATTGTAATGAGTAGTAGTCATCAACCCTGGTCCTGGAAAGCTGAAAGGTGTGCTGATCGTGGATCCAACCCAACACTTAAGACGTCTGATTCAATCATTCAACCAAAACATGGTTAACTGGGATTTAGTGCTAGACTGGAACGAAAGCGTGAATACCCAGGACTCTCCAGGACTAGGGCAGGTGACCTCTGGTGGTGGCCATAACAGGCAGCTTGGTCTCTCACAGCTGAATAGTTGGGGAACTAGAATAACTGAGGAATAGTTGTGTGCTGATGTCTAGAATAGTTTGACACCCGACCCCTGTGTTTGTGTGCTGGGTAATGTATTTTAAGTGTATAATTACAACGTTGGTTATATTGGTCTGTTCCTGTCTGGTGGTGCCTGTGTGTGCATGTAGGTTGGGCAGGCCCGAGCGCTGTATAATTTTGGCAACGTTTACCATGCCAAGGGGAAAAGCATCTGCTGGACTGGAGCAGAGCCAGGAGAAATCCCTGAGGAGGCCAAGGTCGCTCTGAACAAAGCCACAGAGTATTACGAGTGAGTTTATCAGTTGGTTTCTAAAATGGAATCTGCCCATTTAAAATGTGTCAATAGATAAATGTGACTTTTGTAAGTGTGTTACGTTTTTAATTGTATCTATGATTGCGTCTGCTGAAAAATAAGTCCGAGATTTTACATTAAATGGCAGTCTGAATAAATAGACTTTTGTAAATGTGTTACCTTTTTATATATTTTTGTGTGTTTCTGTTTACCATAGATTCAACCTTTCCATTGTGAAGGACTTGGGGGATCGGGCAGCACAGGGGCGGACCTATGGTAACCTAGGTAACACACACTATTTGCTCGGAAACTTCCAGCGAGCTGTGGTGGCCCATGGACAGGTACATACCCTAACTTAGTGGCATCATAGAACCTGACTTGCATCCATAAACAGTCAAGGTAATAGATTATAACAGTATGCGTCCCAAATGGCGCCCTATTTACACTATATAGGCAATAGGGGGCCATTTGTGACGAAGGGATGGACATCCCTGTGTAGATAATGTTGTATTGCATGATCTCCCCATTATTATGTAGAGGGATTGAGAACCTGTAACCAATGACCAATCTGCTTCTTTAACTTCTTGTTGTAGCGTCTCCTCATCGCTAAGGAGTTTGGGGACAGGGCGGCTGAGAGGAGGGCCTACTATAACCTAGGCAACGCATACATCTTCCTAGACC
Organism: Oncorhynchus gorbuscha; assembly: GCF_021184085.1. Taxonomy (NCBI): domain Eukaryota; kingdom Metazoa; phylum Chordata; class Actinopteri; order Salmoniformes; family Salmonidae; genus Oncorhynchus; species Oncorhynchus gorbuscha. Next base: position 17,594,936 of record NC_060187.1, on the reverse strand, counting down.
AGTTTGAAGTGGCGGCTGAACATTACAAGTGAGTAGTAGATTACTAAACTCACTTCCTTAGACCAACCATCAGCGGCCCAGTGCTTTTTCAGACACGCCTGTCTAGTACTCTCTAGTTGGTCCACAACTTGTTTGACAGATGTTCGCTAACTCTGGTGCAACTTTGGTGGAACGCATCACTTCTTACTTCTGAGATGTTTGTTTTTGTTGTACATTGTCCCTGTCCAAATTAACTTGACAAACTTAATAAATAAACATGAGTGAGGGCAAGCAATGAGAAGAGAAGGCGTTTTAGTGAGGTGAAAATGATAACGAAATATTGTGTTTTTGCAGTCTCTGCCCACAGCTGCCTATAAATTAGGAACAAGCAAGACTAGTGTTTGGTGGTGACCGCTTCTTACTCACCCTCTGACCCTTGACCTGTTTGTGCCTCTGCCCTCCCCCTCTACCCAGGAAGACTCTGCAGCTGGCCATGGTGCTGAAGGATAAGGCTGTGGAGGCTCAGGCCTGTTATAGCCTGGGGAACACCTACACACTGCAGCAGGACTACCAGAGAGCCATCGACTACCACCTCAAACACCTTATCATCGCACAGGAGCTCAAGGACAGGTACATTATATACACAAAAGTATGTGGACACCCCTTCAAATGAGGGGATTCGGCTATTTCAGCCACACCCGTTGCTGACAGATGTATTTAAATTGAGCATATAGCCATGCAATCTCCATAGACATTGGCAGTAGAATAGCCTTACTGAAGAGCTCAGTGACTTTCAACATGGCACTGTCATAGGGTGCCACCTTTCTAACAAGTCAGCTAGAGCTGCCCCGGTCAACTGTAAGTGCTGTTATTGTGAAGTGGAAACATCTAGGAGCAACAACGGCTCAGCCGTGAAGTGGTAGTCCACACAAGTTCACAGAACGGGCCTGCTGAGTGCTGAAGAGCGTAAAAATCGTCTGTTCTCGGTTGCAACACTCACTACCGAGTTCCAAACTACCTCTGGAAGCAACGTCAGCACAAGAACTGTTCGTCTGGAGCTTCATGAAAGGGGTTTCTATGGCCGAGCAGCCGCACACAAGCCTAAGATCACCATGCACAATGCTAAATGTCGGCTGGAGTGGGGTAAAACTTGCCGCCACTTTTGATCATGTAGTGTACATACACACACACAGTTTATCATCTTTACCCTGGACACACATGCTTTGTTGAACATGCTCAATGTGATCACAGTAGTGAAGTGTTCTCTAAATTCATTGGGGCTCCTCTTTCTGTTTGTGCAGGGTTGGGGAGGGCAGAGCATGCTGGAGTTTAGGAAATGCCCACACAGCCTTGGGGAATCATCAGAAGGCCATTCACTTTGCTGAGAAGCATCTGGAGATATCTAAAGAGGTGTCTTTTTACTGCTACTGGTCAACTGTGTACTCTTCCCAATCTAATGCATGTTATCAGTACCTGTTATCTAGTCACATCTCTTTCTGCTGCACATCGGAGGAACTACATGGAAATAACCTGCTCATTATTATCCAATAAGTCACAACTCTGCAAATTCCCTATGGATAAAATAACTGAGGGGAGGGGCGATGACAACAACCTCAACTCTCTATATGGGCATATTATTCCCTTGCTATGTTTAAGTTATGTTCTTATGTAGCTCGTTCTCCCTCTTCTCATCCTGTATCCGGTCCAGACTGGAGACAAAAATGGTGAGGCAACAGCCAGGATGAATATGGCAGACCTGAGGTTAGTTCTGGGTCTGGGTCAGAACCCAAGCTCAAGCCTCAACACTAACAACAGCTCTGTTCTGACTGAGAACCACAGGAAGCAGGATACCTTACCAGGTAAGTCCCTACAGGCCTACCTACCTGTAACATTATTATAAACTATATTTGAGTTTAGTTGAAATAAAAATGGTAGAGCATGGCGCTTGCAACATCGATCGTGAGTTTGATTCCTACTGTAGATGGCATTTATTATTATTTGAAATAACCATTATTCCATTTATACTCATTATTCTAAACCTTACACATCTGTAGTTCGGAGTCAGTTGGTGCAAGCCTGTCAAAGCGACACGAATGCATGTTGATCCATATTGGAGAAATACCCACCTCTGATGTTTGTTTCAGGTGTGAAGTCAGAAGGAAGGAGTAACAGTATGGAGGACTTGGAGCTTATAGGACTGGGCCCTGAGAAAACAACTGTAGAAGTGTGTAAAAAAATATGTACAGTACATGCATATTAACACTCACATAGGCTTAGGAGCAGAAATGTCTCTCATCAATCATGTTACAATTGTATTGATTTATGTAAATGTTTTTATTGATTGGTTATATAGCAGCAGTGACATCAACTAAACTGCCAAGACACCACCTATCCCCCCTTGCCCTCTGTGTTGTTTCATGTACTGTCTGCCATTACCACAGAACTGGGACGAAGATGTATTCAGGCCTTCTAACCCTAAATCCAGCATGGCCAAGGCCTCCTCCAAACTGTTCTTCATCAACCGGTTCAGAGGGAAGAAACACAAGAAACACAGCTCTCCTACCAGAGGTGGGGTCCTCCAAGACACCAGCAACAAGCCCACAGCCCGAGAGATGGACACGCATAAGTCAGGAGTCAAGGTAGCTTTAACCTTGGATATGTCTTTACATAGAAATAATGGAATTGGTTTGGCTATTATTTTAAATTATATTCCTATGGCTTCAACAGCCTACTGTGGTTTTAGTACAGTAAATCCATAATGTGGTATATCCAGTCTATTGTTACATGCTCGCCTTAGTAATAGTCTTTGATGTTTGTCGTGACAGTCTTTTGTGGTTGTTTTAATGGGTGTTTTGTTGATCTTTTCTCCTGTAGATCGGATGTTCTGACACTCTGGGTGACGATGGCTTCTTCGACCTCCTCAGTCGTTTCCAGGGCAGCAGAATGGACGACCAAAGGTGCTCCTTATTGGACGGCGAGAGCCGTCTCTCCGATCCCTTCTCTCCCTGTACTACCCCGCCCGTAGCCATGAGGAAATGTGAGTTACCCCGGCCCCCCTCTGCATGCCACCCCCACCAATGTTGCACTTGGTGACCTAAGTGTCATCCAATGCCTATCCCTTATTCGGGGATAGGAGCTCATGCACTGGTTATTTTACTCCTTGTTAGATTTGTGGTTATGATAAATAAAACAGGTTTGGGAAAAAGGTTGCTTTGGAGAAGTGGATTTCAGGCTAAACTGAAACTACTTCTTCCTTCCACTCATTCTATCCTCACCTCCCTTTCCTCTTCCGCCTCTTGTAGCTACTTTCGCATGCGAGGCCAACCCGGAGCCTGGGCATTGCCTGGATCTGCGGGACAGCTCCCAGGGCAGTCGACTGGACGAGCAGAGAGCCAGCGTGGGCAGCAGCCTCCCCGGTCTACGTCTCAGCACCTCCGATCAGCCCATCAGGCTCCGCCCCATGCTCAGTCGCCTGATGACCAGTGCTGACCAGCCTCAGGATGACGACGTCTTCTTTGACATGCTAGTCAAGTGCCAGGTAATCAAGACAGCCTATTTTAGTTGGTACTCTGACAAAGAAGTTAGTATAAGCTTACATAATGAATTAGCACCTATTGTAAAGATGAATGGTAACTTATGTACCAAAGTTATTGAAAGACTGCCGATTTGAGATCACAATCCGGTCTATCCCAATGTACTTGTGTAGGGTTCAAGACTGAATGACCAGCGGTGTGAAGAACCCCCTCCCTCCACTAGAGGTCCTACTGTCCCAGCTGAGGACTTCTTTAGCCTTATCCTGCGCTCCCAGGCTAACCGGATGGACGAGCAGCGGGTCCCACCACCACCCCTAAGCGTCGACCCTAACCAGCCCATCTCGGACTGACCAGCTTGTCTACTTCTACCTCTCCTCAGCTTCTCTCAGCCCAGAAACCAGCACACAAATGCATTCCTCTACCAAAGCCCTAACTGAAAATGGATCTACCCCACCACACTAAATCATGGAGTCCTAATGTACAGACTTATTATTCTGGCAGAGATGTTACTTTGATGTTGTGTTGACTGGGCTCCTTTCAGCCTTTCTCAGTGTGTGAATGACCCAGACAGTGCAATAAACTGACGATTTTTCATAGTTAAACTTGTTTTAATTGCATTTTTATTTTGTATCATTTGTAAGCTTATGTTGATGGAAGAGTTAAGAAATTAGTAAAATAAATTGTACAGGTCCGCAATGTTTTCTACTTCCGGTGTATGCCCACCTTGAGGAAATAAAGCCTCATTTTAACAAGGAATTATTTGCATTTCCGTGTCCACTCCAATTCAACCCTTGCTCGTGATTAGATGCCAATTGCCCTTTAGGAATCCAACTAAAATGTTGCAATCTACTGGGCTTGGGAAATATACATTTAGGGAATAGCAACTTTGTTGTGCTATTCATTTTATTAATGTTGCCATCCCATGTCTTTGAACAAATCATGTTTTGATATTTACAGTACATTGAAATAATCAACATTCATCAGTACATATCATTGTGGTCATCAACTTTAGTACATTAACAGGCATCTTACACAGTGACAATTCATAGCAGGTCTAACCTCAACCCCAGGCTCAATTGCTACTGCATCAAGTTAACTGGTGAATAAGATTAAAACAGGTCTAGAAGTACAGGACAATGTTTTGCTGGGCTAAACTGTACAGTAAAGTGCTGGTCATGGTTGTATGTAAGGTTTCTTACTAACCTCAGACCGATAAAAGGTCCACTATGGCTCAGAGTCTATTGATTCAGAGCTCAGCCTTTCTCGTGAGTCCTTGCATCTGGGGGGGAAAACAAAACAATGACAGGTTAGTTGAAAGTTACATTTGTTAATCTTTGGACTGAAATAACATGTTACTTCACATAACCTGTGTTCAATCATTGGTTTCTTTAAGGGTGAGGTCAATTATATTTCAAGTAAACTGATTTGGAAATTGAGTTTACTTCTGGAATTTAAATGTAATTGACCCCCAACTCTGGTTCTGCTGTGGTCCAGAATTCAAGACTCAGAACATAATATTTTAGAGGTAACCTGAGCCTGTTACCAACCCTTAGTAAACTTTAGTTGTAAAAAAATTGGACCAGATACAATGCTATTTTACAGTAAAAAAAAAAGACTTTCAGCACACGTATAGGGAAGGACATTCAACAAGCAAAGCACTTACACAAATGATTGGCTGAGAGAAATTCATTAATGATTGTGGGGGCCGTTTTGTTAGATTTCAGTGCCGCTTTTGACATTGTCGACCATTGTCTGCTGCTGAAAAAACGTATGGCTTTACACCCCTTGCTATATTGTGGATAAAGATTTACCCGTCTTAACAGAAAAGAGGGTGTAATGGAAGCCTCTCCAACATAATCCAGGTAGAATAAGGAATTACCCAGGGCAGCTGTCTAGACCCATTATTTTTTTCAATCTTACTAATGACATTCCACTGGCTTTGAGTAAAGCTAGTGTGCCTATGTATACAGATGACTCAACAATATACACGTCAGCAACACTTAAAGAGCTGCAGTTAGTTTCAGAATGGGTGGAAAGGAATAAGTTAGTCCTAAATATTAAAAAAACTAAAAGCATTGTATTTGGGACAAATCATTCATTAAACCCTAAACCTCAACTAAATTTTGTAATGAATAATTATTGGAATTGAGCAAGTTGAGGTGACTAAACTGTTTGGAGTAACACTGGATTGTAAACTGTCATAGTCAAAATATATTGATACAACTCCCGAGTGGTGCAGTGGTCTAAGGCACTGCATCTCAGTGAAAGAAGCATCACTACAGTCGCTGGTTCGAATCCAGTCAATCACATCCAGCCATGATTGGGAGTCCCATAGGGTGGCACACAATTGGCCCAGCGTCATCTGTGTTTGGCCGGGGCAGGCAATCATTGTAAATAAGAATGTATTCTTAACTGACTTGCCTAGTTAAAATAAAACAGCTAAAATGGGGAGAAGTCTGTCCATAATAAAGCGCTGTTCTGCCATAACAACACTAGCAGGTTCTACAGGCCCTAGTTATGTTTAAATTATTAATTTATTTGCCCTTTTTCACCCCAATTTCGTGGTATCCAATTGTTTTTAGTAGCTACTATCTTGTCTCATCGCTACAACGACGAAGGTTGAAGGTCATGCGTCCTCCGATACACCCAACCAAGCCGCACTGCTTCTTAACACAGCGCGCATCCAACCCGGAAGCCAGCCGCACCAATGTGTAGGAGGAAACACTGCACCTGGCAACCTTGGGAAGCCTGGCCCTAGTTATGTTACTGGTCAGTCGTGTGGTTAGGTGCCACAAAGAGGGACTTACAATTGGCTCAGAACAGGGCAGCATGGCTGACCCTTAAAAGTACACGAGGAGCTAACAATGATATGCATATCAATCTCTCATGGCTCAAAGTGGCGAGATCGACTTCATCACTACTTGTTTTTGTAAGAAGTGTTGTCAAGCTGAATGCACAGAGCTGTCGGTTTCAACTAATAGCACACCTAAGTCCAGAACAGACTATGGGAGGCACACAGTACTACATAGAGCCATGACTACATGGAACTCTATTCCACATCAGGTAACTGATGCAATCAGTAGATAACATTTAAAAAAAAGATGAAATATACCTTATGGAACAGCAGAGACTGTGAAGAGACTAACAAAGGTACAGACACGCATACAAGCGCTAGCACACGCACTCTACTCACGTACACTGTAATATTGTTGTATGGTAGTATTATACATTCTGTATATTAGATACGTAGTTGTGTAATAATGTTATTTGATGTAGTGTTTTATATGTAATGTAAGTGCCTTAATGTGCTTGGACCCTAGGACGAGTAGCTGCTGCCTTGGTAGCAACTAATGAGGATCCCTAATAAATACAAAATGCCACTAAGTTTTTCCTCACCTGGGGAAGCAGCAGGTGAAGGAGCCAGACTCCCCCTCTACCCGGTAGCGTCCTGAGGTGGGCAGATCTTTACACTCAGACATGAAACAATGCAGCTCCGACACTGGGCTCCCTTCCTGCTGCTGTTGCTGCAAGACAATGATAGGATTGTTCTGGTGAGGAAATGTTTTTACTAGGAATAGTGTTGTAACCAAAAGCAAGTGAAGTGTTATAATAACAGAAGTGCATATTCGACCATCAGATCTAAATATTACACATGGAAATCTGTTAAGGTAAGGGTTTAGTTTAGACATATGGTTAGCAAATCACTATCCAGAACTATTCAATATCTGCCGGCTGTACACTGCCTATAATGAATCTTAACCTTGATGGTGTCATAGGTATCAGTGATAAGGGTGATGAAGAGGCTGAGAATCATGTAGATGAAGAGCGAGACGAAGGTGTAGAGGTAGACTCTGCTGAACAGCCACACCAGGTAACTCTTCTGCTTCATGTACTTGAAGGTGGGATACATGTCATCTCCGTTGATCAGCGAGAACAGGCACTCTGATACTGTGTTCAGGGTCCGGAACTAACAGAACAAAACAGACAAAGTTATGGTAAAAACACATTTTTTAAAAAGAAATCCAGTTAAAGCCTCCTTTTGCTGTTAAAAACCCCTGGCACTTGTGTGGTTGAGTGATAACACTCCCAACAGGTTGTGGGTTCAATCCTCGTTTGATCTCCTACCTTCTCATGGTAGGGCCCGAGCACGATCCAGCCACAGAAACAGTACCCCAGGTAAATGATTCCGGCACAACCGATGAACCGAACCACATTTGGGAAAGCTGCTCTCAGGGTCAGGATGAGAATCTAGGAATAACCAATCACAATCGACAGATCAACGGAATTCCTATGGAACTCACCCAGTATTCCACTTAAAAAAACATATGTCTTGTGTGAAGCATCAAGTGTTGAATTCAACACGAGTGTCCTACATTGTACTTCTTGAAGTATCCCATGTAGCGTATGACTCCGATCCAAACAAGCATTGTGCCTGTTCCGAGAAAGATGCTGCAGACATCATAACTGGTGAGAATCTAAGAGAAAAGCATACCAATTAGACTAATAATATTTGTGTAATGTGTGAAGGCTAATGCAAATAAAATGTCACACACACACACCTTTGTCTGGATTTCTATTTTAAGAATGGAACCGATGATGGTGAGTGTATCACTGGCGATGATGAGGATATACCAGCCGTTCAGAAACTCCAGCCTATCGGACCATGGAACCTTCTTCCCCTGACGGACTAGGCAGAAGTCTGTGTACTCCTGGAAAAATGAGGCGGATACAGACAGCTTCACAGAAACAAGCCATAACACACAAAAACCACTCACCTCACTCACTATTCCACTGTTGACAATACTGCCCTGCAAAAGTGCAGTGCCTACGTAATTAGACAGACAGCAATTTCTGGTACTTCATGACATATTCTGATCGACTGGCTTGTTCTTGTGTCAGGAAACGAAATACCACATTAATCAGATAGTATACCTGGCCATAACAAAAGATTTAGTTTTTTTTAAACCAAATTCGTAGTTACTGCACTTTGCCTTTGTAGGGCAGAGTAGTAGACTTACAAACTGTAGCCGTATCCCGTTGAGCACAGAGCGTGTGCAGAGGGCCAGAGAGGTGATGCAGGTTACAATGATGAGACAGTCAAACAGCAGTGGGTAATAGATGTTCTTGGGAGCTGGGGAGAGAAAACTAAACTAGAACTTTGATTTATAAAACACACAGATGGCTCTAAAATGAAAAGGGAAAGGCTAATGATTATACACTGAACATACAGGCCCCGGTTACTTTCCAGTCTCTACATTCATTTATGTCAACGTCATTGTCCAGGTCGACCTTTATTCTGCCACTGTGGGCTTGGTTGTTGAAGGTGATCTGTTAACCAGAGAAAGATACACGGCTTTTAAATAAGGATGAGAGTTAATGTTTAACTGGCCAAGTCCTAGCTAGCATTCCAGTCACACCTAATACTTTCCTCAAGTTTCAAACAATTAACTACCAACTTTGAAGAAAACAGTGGAACTCGAATGGATAAAAATGGGAACAAACTTCTAAATGCAGAGAACATTCCGTCATACTGGGAATAGGTCTATAATCTGCCTAACCAATAAGTGAGGTGAGGTAGAGAAACAGCCTGGAGTCAGATGACATACCGTGACATCAAAGTCATAGCAGTTTGGCAGCTCTCTGTTTCTAACTGTTTGTAGGTTTATGGCCTTAAGAGTGAACTTGATCTTCACATTTAACAATCTGCAAGTCAAAGATAAATACAGTATCGTAATCACTGACAAGTACAACAACCTACAATTAGGACAAAAACATGAGGGTCTCAGTTATGAATATTATGTAATGTGTTTGTTTAAAGAGCTGTCACCCCACACCCATGTACTATAAGCAAAAACAAAATACTATGTTTTTGTTAAAAGTATACAGTTCTATTACTCATGATTATGCATTGAAAAATTCTAAGTTTAATATCACGGCCTGATACCTTTTGAAATGCACAACGAAATTCAACAGATCATCCTCGGTTGTGCTTCCCATGGGGAATAGTGGAACAATCTCAAGGCATTCTGTTGTGGGGTAAATAACCAAAAGTTGACTTTTAAAAACATTTCAGCAAGAAAAATCAAATCTGAATTTAAAAAGATTCCTATTCAAAACCTCCTCAGTCCAAATCATAACATTCTGTTCAGACCATTCTGATAAAGTGATTAAAGCATGTCGAACATCTTAGACTTGCCTGGCTACTCAAACTCCTTGCTCTGGCCAAACGATACACCCATGGCCATTAGTTTCTTCTCCGCATTGAGTCTGGATTGGAATGCCTCTCCAACGATTTCAAGAATGGAAATCCATTCTAGACCGTCTGATTGGTCCCAGAACACACGTGTGTAAAGCAGCGTTTTTAAAATGTGTCATTGGCTTTGATACTCTGATTGGTTAGAGATGATCCAATTGCTGATTACTTTGTACAACACCGCTCATTTTGATGTCACCACAAACAACTTCAATAATGGCAGTCTCAGACTGACGTATGCAGCGAACAATAGAGCAGTGGAAGAATTCAGTTTGAGTCGTCAGGCAACTCTTACACACCACTGAAAGCTAAACTGCAAATGACATATAGCATACAGTGACCATTAGCTTACCAGTTTCAATCTGTGCGTCTATATCAAAGGTCTCATTGGCTGGTGAAATGCTTCCATTCCTGTAGAACTCTTGGCACAGAGACAGAGGGGAATAGGTGTCCCCCTTCTTCTCATAGGCATGGTTACCAACGGTGATATTTCGCAGACGGGAATACTACAATTAGGACATAAAAGAATGACAACTGTAACATTAAAAAGTAAGCAATCACATACTGTATTTACTCAAATGATGTTTGATTAACAAGGGATGACATGAATACTGCACAATTTTAACACTTGCCCCCCAATCCCCCCTTCCTTGATACATGTGTAAATACTGGATTCTAAATTGTGCCTTCCTGTATTATACTTATGCTAAAAATGTTTATTCTACTGAGCCATTTACTTTATGTTCATATTCTAATTGTTTTATTTCTTATTGTTGTTGCATTGTGGAGAAGGAACCTCAAGTAAGCATTTTGTTGGACTGTGTATACCATGTGTATCCTGTACATACGACTACTACAACTTGAAAATGTTAGTGAACTATCAAGCTACGACAGAACAGAAGTTGGAAGCTAAACACAAATAAAAATACAGACATTGGGTTGGTATTTCATTGGAATCATGCTCCATAAACACTACCTTTACACAGCAATAAGCCATCGAATATGAAAGGAGCTAGGTACAGTACAAAGTCCTCTAAGAGGACAGAACTATACAAGCTACTTTACCTATAAAACGCAACCAATGATTGACAGTAATGTGACAAAACAAAGGAGTAAACCAGGATGCAAAATATCGTTATCTCGGTGGTGGGACTAGGGGGAATACACCTGGTAAACAGTATTTTGAGTTCTCGGGACACAGAGTCTCACAGGATGATGAGGGAATGGTCAGAACTAGCTTTTGATTTCCAGGCAACAAAAACAGGTTACCATCTCACAGGTTTGACCTACTGTCCTCAATTAGAAACCAAAGGCAATACAGAGGAGATATCCCTGTATATCATTAATTTCCAATCACATGTTTGCTAGAATGTGATAGCAGCTGTTGACTGTCCTTACCTTATCGACTATGTAAGAGATGTGTTCATACACCTCATCCTGCCTGTACACAGCATAAGAGTCCCCACGGCTATCCACGTAATCTTTGAGGAAGAGATGCTTGAATGTCATGAGGTTCTCCTCTTTGAAGGTTACCACCATCTGATTGCTCAGTCCAAAAGACACCAACTGGGAAGAGAAAGGTTATGACACACGGAGGATGCATTCCAACAAAATTCCATATATAGTGGCTTCCATCACTATGTATGAAAAAGTTGGTGACCACTGTCAATGAGTACTGGGATATGGCCTACATCTGGTATAGTTGGGATGGTTTAAAACTATGACACTGCTTATTCGCGTGATCAGGAAATGGCTGTGTCTGTCTCTCTTTATTTCTATGTTGGGTCTTTCTAGGTTTGGATACGGAATAGTTCAGAAGTAAACAACAGAAAAGTACCCAGTCTCTGTTGACTGTTCGCTCATTGGTCAGTACCTGGATGGTAATGATGGCGATCTTGATGATCTGGAGCATCAGTTTCCATGGTTTCCGTCCGCGGGCTTTGTATTTCTCACAGGGGTTCATGAAGAAGTACTTGATCTTCCTCCTGAGGTTGTCCGCTGTCTCCTTGTCCTGATGCTGCTGGTCGGTTGCCCAGGCGGCATGCCCATTTGGCTCGTACACAGAGCTGTACAAACCACCCGAGTGCTCCATCTCTAAAGGAAATAGAAACAATACGTGTTTAATCATAGACATATAATCTATTCCCATTCTAGTGATTCTATTTGTGTTCAACAGTGTTCACTTTTACACAATTGATAGCCAGACTGTAGACAATTCACAAATCCTTTCCAAACATGCTGTGGAATAAGAACCTGCTCACCAGGCAAGTGGTTTACTTTATCTTGATAAATAGCCTAACTTAAATGCTGTGCAGTGTGTCTGTTCCTCATTCTTGGTGACCCTGACAACTGTAATTGTGTTGGACTAGTTTGCACACCCAGGTGAGCAAATTGGACAAGGACACCTTGCAGAAATTGTGGCACTGGCAAGATTGGCATTTTACGAATAGGCATTCAGTTTGTTCAACACGGTATGTGCGTTGTGTTTACTGGTAGCATATCATAATGACATTGTTTCACTCCCTGTACATTCGTCCTGCGTTTGTCATCATTCATTCTGAAAGTAGTTAGCGGAAGACAATGAGAGAATGGGTCAGGTTAGCTCGCTTTCTTACCTGAGCTTTGACCCGAGCAGTGCTGAACAACAAACCGCATCTCACATTCTGACACATGATCACTTTCCACCATTTCGCTCAACAACACAAAAACAGCACACTAAGCATGCAGCATAGTGGAGGACAAGCTAAAAAAGTATGCTACCCAACGTGCCCAACTGGACCCGTCCCGAGCACACTTGACTGGGATCAATCATTTGAGAAATGGTCCTGATAGGCTCCTTACCATCTACTTTTGGTTGCTGGCTAATTGGCTGTTATTGATGTCAGTTGATGAATGGTCAGTCACATTTGCGATCCAAAATGTATCCAAAAATGAGTCCCCAGTCCACTTGAGATGGGATACAGTAGTAACCAGTATATCCGATGATTAGATTTATTTCATCAGACAATTATCTCAACATTATCCAATTTTAATTGTATATTCAAGTATTCAAGTATTGCTGTAGCCTGGATAAATATGATTAATATTTTCCATGTGAAGAATCAAATCCTGAGCTGTCCCGTCCTGACAATAATAGTCCATAAAAAAATCATAATGAGTCATGTCCCAATTGTCAATATAATCAAGAGTCCCAGAATTAAAAGCGCGAGTGAGCAACAGGTGTCTTTTGCGGGGTGTGTGGTAAAATATGCGCGGCCAAGTGGGAGGCTTCATTTCAAGTGGCAGCGACTGGCTGTTCAACCTGTCCATCAGCTAATTTGCTCAAGTAACTACTAGCAACCAAACTGATGCAGGAAACTTGTTCTTGAAGCTGAACAGCGAAAGTTGGGGATTTATTTTGGTCGCTGAGAATGAGGGAACCCCGAAATTAATGTACGGTAAACATAAGGGAGGCCTTTGTGGTTATTTTAACATGTATATTAACATCTAGCTAGCTACATAGCTAACACGATTAACAGCAACATTTAGCAGTCAGACGAATACAGGGCTGTCTATCTCGAATAATGTTGTAGCTAATGTTAGCCAGCTAGAATGAGCTGTAGCTGACGTTAGCTAACTAGCCAGCCAGAGACCCAACCAGCTAGCTAATTCCACCAACTCGTTTACACACTTTATAGTTCCTATTCTATCATCAATGTTTTTTTCTGAACACAGTTTAGTTTTGCCCTGTGTAACCACTGTCTCTAAAAATAGAAGAGTAGCGAGTATGTGCCACCGGATGTCGCCACAGCATATGTTTTGGCTATCCGGCTCTAAACTAGGCAAAAAATCACAGTGAACAAGCCTCACTCCATTTACATAGATGTTTATTTTTAGATTAGACACATCTAATTTATAGACAAAAGAGAGTAGGTGTATACGGCTGTTTGATACAGCACAGTAACTCTCAATATCTTAATGCCCCACAGCAAATATCTCTGTGATTAGGCTTAACTGCAGAGATGTCCACAAAGAGACCCAAGAGCACAACCACTACCAGTAAGGGGAAAGGTATGTATGATTCCTTCAGTACATCTGACTTCTTTTGTATCATACTTCACCTGTCATGTTTATTTTCCTCATTTTAATGATACTAATGCAAATGTACATGAAAAGTAATATAAAAATACATCAAGTATGACAATTCACATTTTCTGCTGTTTTGAATCAATGTAGACAAAAAGGCTGATGAGTCGTCTGCAGGAAGTGTTGCAGGGTCTGGTAAGATTTATTTGATGTATTATATAACTATTTAATCAAAAATGTTCCTGAATATTCCTGGCTCTTTTGCTGTATATCAAACTTATGATACTGCAATGGCTATAACTTCGATATAGAACGTTAAGTGTAAACTACCCCAGCATGAGTTCAGTGAGTTCCCTGGATTTTTGGCTGCTCCAGAAATGTAGACCGCCGACACTGTTCCTCTGCTGATTCCCATGAAATTTCATAAACCATTAGCAACCTGAACTCTGCTTTCTGAATAGGCCGGCGATGGGTCCCTAACAAGGTTTGGGAGTAACCGATTACATGTTATCAGTTTTTATTTTTACTGTAACTGTAATCAGTTATGTTACCAGCAAAAATATTGTAATCAGATTACATTAAAATACATTGACTGTTTTCTCAATGACATTTAATTCAACATTGAAAAATGCCGCAAGTTTAAGTTTGTTCCAACTGAGCAAGTCTGACCACAAGTCAGAAACCACTATGTTGACACCAAAAGTATTTGATAGACCCATTTAGGTTTCTAACACCTCTTAATGGGTAGGTTATCTAAACGTAACTTTAAGTAATCAGATTCCGTTACTGAGTAAAATTTTGGACAGGTAACTAGTAACTGTAACAGATTACATTAGAAATAAACCTACCCAATCCTGGTCCCTAACACAAAGGGTCATGTGAAAACTATTTTCCTTAATTACTGCAGCCTCTGCCATAGTAGAATATGACTATAGCCTTACAACGTAGTCCTAAGGCACTAATTCCCCTCTTGTGAACAATCAGGTCTGTCTGATAAACACCTGCATGATCTACATCTGGCCTCTCATCACATTACCATCGTAGCAGAAAGAAACACAGTACACAAATGTGTTCCTGTTCCACAACAAACAAGACAGAAAACAACATCTTTCGGCAAACTACCCTCCTGATTGAATGATAAGCCTGTATTTGATTGCTTCCATCTGTGTAAGAGGGGCTGTATATCCTATGCATGCTTTTCATGTGAGCGTGGGTGTACTGTTGCAAACCCTGTGGACATACACATAACTGTTGGTATATTTCTCTACAACTCAATCTCATACCTTCATTGTCAGAGGGAGAGCTGCTTTCATGTGTTTCAGCGCCACCCCTGCAAACATGCTTTTGGTCTTCCATCTCAATTTGAAGTCTTATCAAATGCCGGCCAGACCAGTAGAAGGAAAGGGGTATCTTTTTACTTTAGATTAGGTCATCGGCTATCATGTAAAGGGAACATGATAGCATTATGCACTTGGGAGGGTTGTCTCACTTGATGCAGTATGATACAGCCCTATTGAATGTAATGTGTTGAAGAATAGTTGGAGCTATATGCTTGGTCTATCTTCTGTCATTTAAAGAGATGTCTTAGACAAACTCCAATACATGTACTGGATTCAAAATGTGTGGTGTTGGTGGTAACAATATGATTCACAAACACTTAATGGATTTTACCTTGAAAGGGGATAGCACCTGTTTTTCATATGTTACATTTAACCTCTCATCATCACTCAAGCATAACATATTTTCCATAATTACCACATAGCATGTTTAACACATCACCCACTGTAAATGAATGGTGTGAGTTTCCACTACAATAATTTGGCATGGGCGCTGGTGGTCTGAATACAAAGGGAAGACACACCTAGTTGGGAAGTGGTTACTTAAGTTGTACTTCAGCATTCTCTGGGTCTCCTCAGCCTCAACCCTGTGGAAAGGCTTTGATGCAGGCCACAGGTGAGATGAGAGCTATAATTATGCAAAGCCCTGTTTACTATAGTATGCAATGCACTGTAAGCCTGTGTTTATGTCCAAGATAAGTTTATTTTCGTAAGTATACAAGAGACGCTTCCTAGCCTGTTTACCAAAAGGCTTCAAAGGGAATACTGTTGTGCTCTGGTGTTATACACATGGCGTTACTGGAATCATGTTGTTCTTTTGATTGTTTGTAGGCTGGTGATGATGTTTGTATTATGCTTTTTTACAATCAGATAAAACACAATTAAGAACAGTGCTGTACGTTTTTGTATTTGATCTTTTCTGGTTATGGCAACTGGGAATTGGAGATACACTCTAGGGTAGGCCACAGCACAGCAAAATGTATTGCAACAGAAAACAGAAGTATGTGTTCTTATTGGACAAATTCCCTGAACAGTCTGACCCTTGTCCCCCTCACATCAAGGTCATCCTAATGACATCTTGCCCTTGACGTTGACCTCGGCTACCCAGGAGCTGTTTGGGTGTCGCTGTGACGAGGACGTCACGGGGGACAACCCCTACAAGATCCTGAGGAAAGAGGACATTGTGCAGGACATGAGGATGAGGGCAGCTGTGTCTGATTTCAGCCCCATGAAGCAGCTGGTGCTGGTAGGCTGATCTCTATGTCATTGTTATTGTTGTCATACAGAGGAAGCATAAAGGCAATCCCGTGTGGCTCAGTTGGTAGAGCTTGCAAAGCCAGGGTTTTGGGTTTGATTCCGACGGGGGACCAGTATTAAAATATATTAACTCACGACTAAGTCACTCTGGATAAGAGTGTCCGCTAAATTACTAAAATGTCATATCCTCCCAACCAATATGACGATTGATTCACATGGCCTCATGTTTAGGTTGAGGGGTCTGGGGGAAAAACACTGCCTCAGTTCCTAGCCTGGTCCCATACGTAGAATGTATGCACACATGACTGTAAGTCGCTTTGGATAAAAGCGTCTGCTAAATGGCATATATTATTATTATATATATCTGTTTATGCTGTCTTTAACCATAACAAAACGGTCGCA
Organism: Oncorhynchus gorbuscha; assembly: GCF_021184085.1. Lineage (NCBI taxonomy): Eukaryota > Metazoa > Chordata > Actinopteri > Salmoniformes > Salmonidae > Oncorhynchus > Oncorhynchus gorbuscha. The sequence continues at coordinate 17,578,110 of NC_060187.1, read as the reverse complement.
CCGCCTCTGTTTTAGTAAAAAGCTGATGGATGGGCCTGGAGAAATGTAACCACTCTTAGATTAATAGATGCAAGGACTGACCCTCCATAATATCAACATTATTGTTTTAACCATGCTATTACATGTACAATGTTTACAAACATTGGGGGAAACAAGCTTATATTTTGGGTCCTCATGGAGTGTGACAGTTGAACTAAGCTCATGAGGCATTTCTGAGTTATATTCTTCAAGAATCAATGGATTGGCATTTTTCCTATTTTTGTTGCCTTACAACCTGGAATATTTTTTTGAGGGGGGGGGGGGGGGGTTGTATCATTTGATTTACACAACATGCCTACCATTTTGAAGATGCAGAATATATATTTTTTGTTAAACAAACAAGAAATAAGACAAAAAACTGAACTTGAGCATGCATAACTATTCACCCCCCCCCCCCCAAGTCAATACTTTGTAGAGCCACCTTTTGCAGCAATTACAGCTGCAAGTCTCTTGGGGTATGTTTCTATGAGCTTGGCACATCTAGTCACTGGGATTTTTGCCCATTCTTCAAGTCAAAACTGCTCCAACTCCTTCTAGTTGGATGGGTTCTGCTGGTGTACAGCGATCTTTAAGTCATACCACAGATTATGAATTGGATTGAGGTCTGGGCATTGACTAGACCATTCTAAGACATTTAAATGTTTCCCCTTAAACCACTCAAGTGTTGCTTTAGCAGTATGCTTAACGTCATTGTTCTGCTGAAAGGTGAACCTCTGTCCCAGTCTCAAATCTCGGGAAGACTGAAACAGGTGTCCCTCAATAATTTCCCTGTAATTAGCTCCATCCTTCATTCCTTCAATTCTGACCAGTTTCCCAGTCCCTGCTGATAAAATACATCCCCACAGCATGATGCTCCTACCACCATGCTTCACTGTGGGGATGGTGTTCTCGGGTTATGAGAGATGTTGAGTTTGCGCCAGACATAGCATTTTCCTTGATGGCCAAAAAGGTACATTTTAGTCTCATCTGACCAGAGTTTCATATGTTTGGGGAGTCTCCCACATGCCTTTTGGCGAACACAAAACGTGCTTGCTTATTATTTTCTTTAAGCAATGGCTTTTTTTTCTGGACACTTTTCTGTAAAGCCCAGCTCTGTGGAGTGTTTGGCTAAAAGTGGTTCTATGGACAGATACTCCAATCTCCGCTGTGGAGCTTTGCAGCTCCTTGATCTTTGGTCTCTTTTTTGCCTCTCTGATTAATGCCCTCTTTGCCTGGTCCATGAGGTTTGGTGGACCCTCTCTTGTCAGGTTTGTTGTGGTGTCATAGTCTTTCCATTTTTTAGTAATTGATTTAATGGTGTTCTGTGGGATGTTCAACGTTTCTGATAGTTTTTTAGAACCAAACCCTGATCTGTACTTCTCCACAACTTTGTCCCTGACCTGTTTGGAGAGCTCCTTAATCTTCATGGTGCCGCTTGCTTGGTGGTGCCCCTTGCTTAGTGATGTTGCAGACTCTGGGGTCTTTCTGAACAGGTGTATATATACTGAGATCATGTGACACTTAGATTGCATACAGGTGGACTTTATTTAACTAATTTTGTGACTTCTGATGGTAATTGGTTGCACCACATCTTATTTAGGGGCTTCATACCAAAGGAGGTGAATACATATGCACCACTTTTCTGTAGTATTTTTTTTTCAAATTTTTGGAAACAAGTTATTTTTTTCATTTCACTTCACCAATTTGGACTATTTTGTGTATGTCCATTACATGAAATTCAAATAAAAATTCATTTAAATTACAGGTTGTAATGCAACAAAATAGGAAAAATGCCAAGGGGGATGAATACAATTGCAAGGCACTGTATATATATATATATATATATATAATTTATAAATCCAAAAATGGATGTAGCAGCTACAGATTGCCCCTTTAAGTCTATCAAAAGTGTGCAAGTTTGAGCATATTTTTCTCCTCACAAACATCCTTTCTGAGTTTAAGTAATCATCTAGTTTTTCAAAAGAATCTGTAATCTGATTACAATATTTTAGCTGGTAACATAAGGGATTACAGTTACCATAATCCGTTATTCCCCAACCCTAATCATCAAATATCACTCCGCTGTGTGGGGTAGTGCTGTTTCCATGGTGACGTGTGTGTGGTTGTTTGTCCTCGCTAAGACCTTGAGACAACAATTCAGGTTCTCACTGACCAAGACCCCCCCAGCCCTTATAAATGATCTACTAGTTCATGTTTCACTCACAATGGCACTCATTAAGAGTAAAAAAATCTGGTTTTGAAAATAAATCACTGTTTTAGTCTAATTGTACTTACATGTTATGCCAACCTGCTAGTCTCTATGTGTGCAGTGCACTGTGCTCTCAATACCCTCTCTCCTATGTGATACAACAGGACTACCCTGAAGATGAGCTCCTCCTGGTCTACGACAGAGACTTCATCTACGGATCCAGCTTCTATCTGGTTCTAACAGCAGATGCCAAGGAGAGGCACCTTAAGGTGAGTCCATTTACCACCAGTATTCTCCTCTTCAGAAGAATAAAAAAACATTTTAAAAACAGTACTATGTGACATACTAGGAGAAAAACGCCCTTTACTACTGTATATGAACGATAAAGTGATTATAAAATAAGTAAAGAAAGTAATGATTCAAATTCAAAACATCTAAAGAAGAATATCATTCATGTCTTCAATATAATCCCTATTACTCATTACAGTGTTCTCTGTATGTCTTGCCCATGTAGCCTGTAGTGGCTTTGGGAGTTGAGGTAGCTTTGGAGCGGGAGCCGTCGGAGGTGTTTGCAGCACAGAAAACCTCTGAACCCCAGCCCTGGATCTCTCTGGGCAGCGAACAGGAGATAGAGGAAGAGTCTGTCACTGACTCCAGACCCAGGGTAAAACACCGGAACAACATTTAGGGCCCTAAAATATAATTCAAATATCAAAACAGAAAATATAATTGTTACTAAATGATTGTTCTGAATGAATTAGATAATGATCTAATGGCTAAATTCTCTCTCATTCATTATTCTTTCTCCTCCTCTGTCTCAGTTGAAGTATAGGATCTCCAGGGTGCGGAGGGAGTTTGGGGCACCGATCTTCTTCTCTGACCGTAATGCCATGGAGACCAAGGATGGCTTCATTGAATGTACCCCCTACCAGGACAAGAACTTCAGCCTCAAGCAGATGGAGAGACACACTGGGGTGCAGACTATCCCCAACCTCAAGAGCTCCAGCACCCAAACACAGTGGTAGGTCATGTTGTAACTAGAGCCAGGTAGAATAGGGGAAGAACATAGACCATGGTACAGTCCTGTAGATACTAGTCCACATTGGCAGTACCTAACAATGTCAGATGTGTTGCAATGATTCATCACTTTTTTTTAATGAATCATTACAATGAATCATCAAATGCTTTATCGTTTTAGAATGACTATACCCTATACTGAAAGATTATCTGAATTGAACATTGAAGCAAAAGTTTGCTTACTTTATCCATTATTGTTCTGTTCCATAGGACATATCCAAGGAGTATGTGCACGCAGTACGAACCCAGAGAGTTCAGCGAGGAGAAGAAAGAGAACTGCCTCCAATCTGAGAAGCTGAAGAATTTTGTCAACTCTGTGGCCTCCAGGTAAGAGATCATTTAAATTATGGATACGATCGAGTCTCTGGGGCTCAATGGGTGCATTTTAATGCATGGAATGACTGAAAGCCAACCAGAGTTATACATTATAGTGTAGCCTTGAGGCCTTGAGGAATCCACTCTCATACATTATGAAAGCCAAGGCCTGATCAAGATATGCACAAAGTAACTTATGGAGACTTAACTTTTCTTCTGGCAATTCTCCATGGTTTATGCTGATGTATGTTTCCTGCTCATTATCTAAGCTCTAATGTTTTTAAAAGTCAATCTAAAATAACATTTTATTGACGAGCATTCGATAAAGACCTATCCTATCTGTATACCATCAATCTATTACATATTCTACATTACATCCTGTTCTGTACATCAGACTAGTCTGGTTACCAATATTTTTAGCTAACTTTCCACTCCTTGCCATTCCTGAATATTTGACAAATGACAGGAGTGACAAGGAGTGGAATGTAATAGCTGAGCAGAGACAGGATCCAGGCTAACATAAAACATAAAACATCTGAGAAGGAGAGATGAGAGTATTACTTCAAATATATATATATATATATATATATATATATATATATATATATATATATATATATATATATATATATATATTATCTTTCGTTAGTCAGCACCTCACCTGACGGCCGAGATATACTGTAGATGGGTTAGCTGACAATGTCACAAAAATTGTTTTATACTCTACAGCAGTAACTCGCCTAACCACGCTATGGCCGCCTGCATGTGGGTGCTGACAAGCTAGCAAGCATGCTAGGTAGTGCTACATATCAACAGCCATTGTCAGCCAATCCAGTAGGGGTTGGAAGCTATGGTGAGCTTCGATTGGTTACTTGCGCCGTAATATCGCTGTAGATTTGCATAAAGTTCAGCTTTGCCCAACTTTAGTCCCGCCTTGTTCAGCTCCCTCGCCCATGCTCGCATCGCCCAACGGTCCCCCCGCCCACTCTACTTCTCACAACTTTCCTTCCATTGAAAATGAATGGGAAGCCGCTGTTCCACCGCGCGATGCCGTCTCGAGTGTATACGCCCTGTAAAGATGTGTGTGTTCTTTATTAAATGAACTTCCCAGGTTTGAGATGGCCATCCAGCAGAATGAAATCATGGATGTGTTCTTTGACGACTGGAAGGCCCTGAGTGAGGAGGACAGTGGCTACGGACGGAAGGCTGACCCACACCTGAAGGAGTACCAGTCCTTCACTGACCTGCACTTCAGCAAGGAGAAGACCATCAGCAACATCAACTGGCACCCCACCATCAACGGTAAGGGACAGGAACATCATAGAAATAGAGTTACTAGAAGTCAATGAGGCTTTAATGGGTTGGCCAGTGGAAGTACAGCAGGAAGCGTCCTCATTAACCAGGAGGTAGTAATCATATTTATATGAGGAACCTGGACACGGGGTCGAGACAAGGGGAACAGTACAGGTGCCTACTGTGACATAGAGTCATTGGACACTGGTCACTTTAATAATGTTTACATACTGTTTCAACCACTTTATAAGTATATACTGTATTGTAGTCATGGCTCCTCCTATATAATACATTTTTTCATTTTTTGGGATTATGCGTGTATTGTTATTGTATTGCTAGGTATTACTGCACTGTTGGAGCTACTAGAAACACAAGCATTTCACTGCACCTGATAACATCTGCAAATCTGTTTAAACAACCAATAAACTTTGAATTGATTGTAACACCCATACAGTAACCCATACAGTAACTGATGATAATAAGTATTCTGTATGTTCTGTTCAGTAGCGGAACATTACCGTTCCTTCATTTTGACAGACAGTCACCCCTGTATATCACTGTCTGTCTGCTAAATGTAAATGATTGCACTGATCTTTTTTTGGGCCACAGTAACAATCATTCATAACCACAGTCACACTGCAGACCCTTCAATACAGGAGGTCTGTGGAACCTTGATTGGGGAGGATGGGCTCGTGGTAATTACTGGAGCGGGATGGTATCAAATACATGTGTATGGTTTTGACAGTGGTTATATGTGGTTGTGGGAGTTTCTGTATGGTTCTGTAACATTATGACAGTGTTTATCAGAATCACCTTTAAGTACATTTACATGTGCCCGGAATTTGAGCTGGCGAAATAGTGCTAAACAGAATAAACAGACAGAAGGTACAGGCAGAAGGTACAGGCAGAAGGTACAGACAGAAGGTATAGACAGAAGGTACAGACAGAAGGTACAGACAGAAGGTACAAGCAGAAGGTACAGACAGAAGGTACAGACAGAAGGTACAGACAGAAGGTACAGACAGAAGGTACAGACAGAAGGTACAGACAGAAGGTACAGGCAGAAGGTACAGACAGAAGGTACAGACAGAAGGTGCAGACAGAAGGTACAGGCAGAAGGTACAGACAGAAGGTACAGACAACATCCACATACAGATGGGTGAAAAGACACAATCTGTATTAAACATAGTAAGAAAGAATATGTGGTTGTGTTTAGGTGTGATAGCGGTGGCTGTGACAGAGAGGCTGTCCTTCGAGGACAGGATCAATGGCTCCACTAAGCTGCTCCTAAACCCCTCCCTCATTCTCTTCTGGAGCTTCTCTGATCCCATCAACCCACAGGTATGGTATGGCAAAGTCTTCTCTTTCATTTCATCCTCTTCTACCTCTCTCTCTCTGGGTAAATCCTCACTGACAGCTTACAAGCAATATCTCTCTTCTCACCCTTGACTCACGTCAGATCTGTTTGAGATGAGCTCTCTTAAAAAGAGAATGGCTTTAGAAGTTGCTTTGAACTGTCATTCAACGCCTTTGTTTGGTTAAGTTGAAGTAAGAGCCTCTTAATTAATTACAATTGAGTTGAGCAGTCAAAATTACCCAAGGATAATAGAGCCATTATAAAGTACTATATATGAGGTGGTTTAGGGATTTTAAAAAAATACTGCAATACATTTTCAGCAGATTCAGCTCTGCTCTTGTTAGTAATATACCAAATTCAGCTTTGCACTTGTTAGGAATAGACCACATTTAGTGCTGCACTTGAACATAATGTAGCCTAACTCATTGTTTTGCATTACAAAGCTGTTTCTCTGTTATTTTTTTGTTTGTTTTATGTTCAGTGAAATGGAATCATTTGCACATGAGATTAGCCAAGGCCATAGATTTAAAATGCTGAGTGTATTGAATGACTAGAATAAATAAATACATTCGATGGCAAGGGACCATAGTACTTGAAAGTCTCTCTCTGCTTTGAAATGTAATGCCTCAGCCCACTGTAACGCTGTGGGTTTCTCTTTTTCTGCTGTTTGCAGTTGCTGTTGGAGTGCCCAGACGACGTCTTCTCCTTTGAGTTCTGCCCTTCCGACCCAAATATTATTGTTGGTGGCTGCATGAACGGCCAGGTTCTGACTCCACTCTCTCTCTCTCTCTCTTTCTCTCTCGCTCTCTCTCTCTCTTTCTCTCTCGCTCTCTCCATCTCTTTACTGCTAAGTTAACATATTTCTATTGCCCTCTTTGGTGCTGCTGACCAAATGTTTCTCTCTTGATGTTAATACTCCTCTCAACTACGTTCTCTCTCACTCAGGTTCTTTGTGCTGTTGCTGTTATCTCAGGTTGTGTTATGGAATATGGGATATATCCACCCACGTATTTCCCCCTCTCTCTCCCTTCCCTTTCCCTCTCCCCCTCCTGCTCCTTCTCCCTCATCCTCTCTCCCTTTCCCTCACTCCCTCCTTCTATCCCTCCCTTCCTCGCTCCCTATCTACCTACCTCCCTGTCTCTGTTTCAGTGCCCACTAACTGTCAGCACTGTGGAGTTTTTCTTATGAGGCCGTATTATATAACCATCTCAGGAGTAGATTTCATTTCCCATGTCCTCCTCCGTCCCAGGCCTCACTGGCCTCACTGGCTTCATTTCAAGGGAATCTGATAAAACATAAATAGCTGTTTATAGAAGGTGCAGCTTTCTTTTCGTTCTCTCCTTGTTATCTTTATCCTCTTTGGCCATTATCCTCCATTGTTTTCTCCATGGTTTTCTTTCATGAAATGTTCATATTAAACTGAAGCATTAATAATACGTTAAAAGGAGAGGGTTTTATGAGAGGTGAAGGTGTAGTTGTTGATCCACCCTGAGTAATACACGTGTTGTTGTCATCTCAGGTTGTGTTATGGGATATATCCACCCATGTAGAACAATTACAGGGCACACGCACCAGTGGTGGAAAGAACATAGCAGCAAACACCAACGCTTTAGTAAGTACTAATCAACGTTCTGTCCTGATCACACTGATCATCCCAATGGCATGCTTCTGCATATGAGGTCATTGCAAGTCTATGAGGGGTCCCAATTCTGGTTCATAATATTATCTTCAATCTAGATGCCCAGTTCTAGGCTAAGTTTTAGAGTTAAAGCCCTGTGACGCAGTGAAATGATGACACATTGGCTTGCCGGGTTTCTCTTCATCCTCAGCCTTTAATTAAAGGGGAATGCAGCGGTCCTGATGGTCCTTTTCAAGCCAACCCTGGCGATCACAGCAAGCCAGACCTAACCCATATACTTAGGCAGCTTAGCCCCACAAACCTCAACTCTGTCCAGGTCAGACCTAACCAAAGCCTGTTACAAGGGCAACATTACTACAACATTATAGACCATCTCTGACCTAACCTAACCATATACCATGGCAAAACCAGCCTTAACTAGTAAGCAGAAAACGTGGAACCCCAAAGCTGCTGCCTGCCACATCCAACCCATTTCCAATGGGGTGGGACGTTTCCAGTATTGTGATATTCATTAGTCTCGTGGCAAGGAAACAAAACATGAAGCGGATTTCACTTCTTTAAGAAACAAACATGGAAACAAATATCATTATGTTGTCATCCAGACTCACATGTATTTATTTTCCAACCTATAGCACACAATATTTTACAGCAGGTTTTTAAAGAACTAAAGAGTTTGGTCAACTTCATGTTTTCATGTTTGCAGTGGAAAAATATTGCGATACTGTTATCGTCACAGCCCTAATATCCAACCTTCATTAGTCTCTATCTCAGTTTATTCTTTCTTTATTACCTAGTAGAATATGATAGCAGCTGCATCCGTCTTCCTTCCCTCCATACACTGTGTCCCTGTTCACTCCAGAGCCAACATCCAGTATCCAGAGTCAACAACACCAACATACACCACACTCCAGTTGTTGCCTAACCACTCTATGCCCTTCATAGGTCTTTCATGGCCTAAAACACACACACACACACACACACACACACACACACACACACACACACACACACACACACACACACACACACACACACACACACACACACACACACACACACACACACACACACACACACACACACACACACACACACACACACTCCAGTTGTTGCGTAACCCCTCTATGCCCTTGATAGGTCTTTCATGGCCTAAAAAAACACACACACACACACACACACACACACACACACACACACACACACACACACACACACACACACACACACACACACACACACACACACACACACACACACACACACACACACACACTCCAGTTGTTGCGTAACCCCTCTATGCCCTTGATAGGTCTTTCATGGCCTAAAACACAAACACAACACACACACACACACACACACACACACACACACACACACACACACACACACACACACACACACACACACACACACACACACACACACACACACACACTCCAGTTGTTGCGTAACCCCTCTATGCCCTTGATAGGTCTTTCATGGCCTAAAACACACACACACACACACACACACACACACACACACACACACACACACACACACACACACACACACACACACACACACACACACACACACACACACACACACACACACACACACACACACACCTGATTACAGCTATGTGTTTTCAGAACAAACAATGGCAGTTCTATCAGCTAAAGATGTCCTTTACTAGCACCTGTTAATGCCTTGTAAACCCCCCGTACGGTTTTAAGGGAACGTGTGTATGTCCTAACCTGCCATATTCACACCTTTTGTAGAGACAGGCTATGTCCCAAATGGCACACTATCCCCTGCATAGTGCCCTACTTTTGACCAGAGCCCTATTGTCCCCGGTCAAAAGTAGTGCGCTACAGTATAAAGGGAAAAGGGTGCCATAACCCAGTAGACATGCACAAACAGTAACATATACAGCACTCTCCAAGCATGCAGCTTTACTGCTAAGTCTACATCTCTTTCCAATCAGCCAGTGATCTCAGTCTTAATGAGAAACAGAGCCAACGACAGCGGTGGCCAAAGTGCAAAGTGAAATCACATGCACTGCTCCAGGTCCTAAACCATTTAGAGCAAAAAACTAAAGTCCTTCTGTATATAATATAAACCACATTCTTAATTTCCACTGTTAGCAAAGCAACTAACTGTATATTATTTGAATTCTGTCTTTAGTAGAATAGAAAGGACAATTCTGGGACATTAAAGTATTTCACTCTGTATCCTCCATAGTGCTATTATGGTATGGAACCTGTTGATTGACCTGACCGTGCTTATGCCACCCTGCTGTTTGCTGTTTGCTGTATTGTGTGACTAACACCCTGCTGTTTGCTGTAATCCTTGTGTGTTTGTCACCCCAGCAGGGCTTTGAAGACAAGCGGGAGAATGAAACCCCTGTGGTGCGTTACTGTGCTGTCTCAGGCATAGAGAATGGCCACAAAGCACCCATTACAGACATCCAGTGGCTGCCGGGAACCTTTGAGGTATTGAGTTACTGTAGGGGGATGAGGGGAGGAACTGTAGGGGGATGAGGGGACGAACTGTAGGGGGATGAGGGGACGAACTGTGGGGGGATGAGGGGAGTTACTGTAGGAGGGTGAGGGGAGGTACTGTAGGGGGATGAGGGGAGGTACTGTAGGGGGATGAGGGGAGGAACTGTAGGGGGATGAGGGGAGTTACTGTAGGAGGATGAGGGGAGGAACTGTAGGGGGATGAGTGGAGGAACTGTAGGGGGATGAGGGGAGTCACTGTAGGAGGATGAGGGGGAAACTGTAGGGGGATGAGGGGAGGAACTGTAGGGGGATGAGGGGAGGAACTGTAGGGGGATGAGGGGAGGAAATGTAGGGGGATGAGGGGAGGAACTGTAGGGGGATGAGGGGAGGAACTGTAGGAGGATGAGGGGGGAACTGTGGGGGGATGAGGGGAGTTACTGAAGGAGGGTGAGGGGAGGTACTGTAGGGGGATGAGGGGAGGAACTGTAGGGGGATGAGGGGAGTTACTGTAGGAGGATGAGGGGAGGAACTGTAGGGGGATGAGGGGGGAACTGTAGGGGATGAGGGGAGGAACTATAGGGGGATGAGGGGAGGAAATGTAGGGGATGAGGGGAGGAACTGTAGGAGGATGAGGGGAGTTACTGTAGGGGGATGAGGGGAGGAACTGTAGGAGGATGAGGGGAGGAACTGTAGGGGGATGAGGGGAGTTACTGTAGGGGGATGAGGGGAGGAACTGTAGGGGGATGAGGGGAGGAACTGTAGGGGGATGAGGGGAGTTACTGTAGGAGGATGAGGGGGAACTGTAGGGGATGAGGGGGGAACTATAGGGGGATGAGGGGAGGAACTGTAGGGGGATGAGGGGAGGAACTGTAGGGGGATGAGGGGACGAACTGTGGGGGGATGAGGGGAGTTACTGTAGGAGGGTGAGGGGAGGTACTGTAGGGGGATGAGGGGAGGTACTGTAGGGGGATGAGGGGAGGAACTGTAGGGGGATGAGGGGAGTTACTGTAGGAGGATGAGGGGAGGAACTGTAGGAGGATGAGGGGAGGAACTGTAGGAGGATGAGGGGAGGAACTGTAGGGGGATGAGTGGAGGAACTGTAGGGGGATGAGGGGAGTCACTGTAGGAGGATGAGGGGGAAACTGTAGGGGGATGAGGGGAGGAACTGTAGGGGGATGAGGGGAGGAACTGTAGGGGGATGAGGGGAGGAAATGTAGGGGGATGAGGGGAGGAACTGTAGGGGGATGAGGGGAGGAACTGTAGGGGGATGAGGGGAGGAACTGTAGGGGGGTGAGGGGAGGTACTGTAGGGGGATGAGGGGAGGAACTGTAGGGGGATGAGGGGAGGAAATGTAGGGGGATGAGGGGAGGAACTGTAGGGGGATGAGGGGAGTTACTGAAGGAGGGTGAGGGGAGGTACTGTAGGGGGATGAGGGGAGGAACTGTAGGGGGATGAGGGGAGTTACTGTAGGAGGATGAGGGGGGAACTGTAGGGGGATGAGGGGGGAACTGTAGGGGGATGAGGGGAGGAACTATATGGGGATGAGGGGAGGAAATGTAGGGGGATGAGGGGAGGAACTGTAGGAGGATGAGGAGTTACTGTAGGGGGATGAGGGGAGGACCTGTAGGGGGATGAGGGGAGGAACTGTAGGGGGATGAGGGGAGGAACTGTAGGGGAATGAGGGGAGGAAATGTAGGGTGATGAGGGGAGGAACTGTAGGGGGATGAGGGGAGGAACTGTAGGGGGATGAGGGGAGGAACTGTAGGGGAATGAGGGGAGTTACTGAAGGAGGGTGAGGGGAGGTACTGTAGGGGGATGAGGGGAGGAACTGTAGGGCACATATGTCAGAGTCAAGGCCCGCGGGCCACATCCGGCCCGCGAGAAGGTTTTTTACGGCCCCTGGGATGATCTTGATTTATTATTAGAACCGGCCCGCAGACCGCAGCAAGCCGGCAGCCCGCAGATCTTTTACACGCACCAATACTACATTTCCCACAATGCAACGGTGACGCACCGAGCAGTAGGCTGCTTCATTTCAATATTTATTGGCACAGCAGTTGTCAGTATCACAGTAAAATTAACTTTCAGATACCCATCAAAAATGGCAAACGGAAGGTGGACACTGAGAACCGGGGTTTCAAACAAGGTGGGAGTCGGAGTATTTGTTCACGGAGGTAGCTGGAAAACCTGTGTGTCTTCTGTGTGGAGAAAGTGTGGCGGTACTGAAAGAGTATAATCTGAGACGACATTATGAAACGAAACACGCGGACAAAAACAAGAATATGGACATGGAACAAAGGCTACAAAAGGCAGAGGAATTAAAACGAGGCCTCAAATCTCGACAGGCTCTGTTCAAAAAAACCAAATCACAAGGCCAGGCTGCTGTCAAGGCCAGTTTTATTTTGGCAGAAGAGATCGCTAAATCAGCCCGGCCATTTACGGAGGGGGATTTCATCAAAAACTGCATGATTAAAGTTTGTGACGAAGTTTGCCCAGAAAAAAGGCAACTCTTTTTAAATGTGAGTCTGAGCAGAAACACCATTGCCGAGAGAGTAGACCAGTTGTCCATCAATCTAAAAGAGCAGCTTGTGAAAAAGGGAAAAGATTTCATTGCATATTCCTTGGCTGTGGATGAGAGCACCGACATTTCTGACATTGCCCAGTTGTCAATTTTCATCCGCGGAGTGGACTCCAGCCTAAGCGTGACAAAGGAGTTTTTGGCTTTACGTCCTATGCATGGCACAACTACGGGGCATGATTTGTATGAAGAGGTGTCAAGATGTGTAAATGAGATGGAGCTGCCTTGGGAAAAACTCGTGGGTTTGACAACCGACGGAGCACCTGCGATGTGTGGACACAGGAGCGGACTGATGGCGAAGATACGGGAAAAGATGCAAGAGGAAAACGCGACAGGTGAGCTGACAGCTTATCATTGTATCATACACCAGGAAGCGTTGTGCGGTAAAGCCTTGAAAATGGAGCATGTAATGAGCATCATCACGCGCACAGTTAACTTTATCAGAGCCAAAGGTTTGAATCACCGCCAGTTCAAGGCATTTCTGACGGAGTTAGAAACGGAGCATGGTGATTTGCCTTATCACACAGAGGTGCGATGGCTAAGCCAGGGAAAGGTGCTTCAAAGATGTTTGGAGCTTCGTGAGGAGATTTGTCTGTTCTTGGACAGCAAAGGGAAAGACACAACACAACTCCGAGACGAAATGTTTCTGTGTGAAATGGCTTTTCTGTGTGACATTACGAGTCATCTGAATGCAATGAACTTGCAGCTGCAGGGTCGGGATCGTGTCATCTCTGATATGTACAGTACAGTGAAGGCATTTAAAACCAAACTGACTCTGTGGGAGACGCAGATGCGGAAAGAAAATTTGAGCCACTTTCCCAGCTGCCAGACCATGAAAGAGAAGCTCTCTACCAGTGCGTTCCCGAGCGCACAGTTGGCTGATAAAATAGGTATGCTTGCCGCTGACTTTCGACGCCGATTTGCTGACTTTGAAGCACAAAAAAGCAGGTTGGAACTGCTCGGTAACCCATTTGCTGTTGACGTGGAAAGCTCACCACCAAACCTCCAAATGGAGTTGATTGACCTCCAATGCAATGATGCACTGAGGGCAAAATATGTGGCAGTGGGTGCTGCGGAGTTCGCCCGTTTCCTCCCCGACACAATGCCCCAGCTGCGCATCCAGGCTGCTCAAACGTTGTCTATGTTTGGCAGCACATACCTGTGTGAACAACTGTTTTCTTTGATGAACTTGAACAAAACATCACACAGAAGTCGACTTACTGCTGAACACCTCCACTCAATTCTGAGGATTTCCTCAGCTCAGAGCCTTACCCCGAACATTGATGAACTTGTGGAAAAGATGGGACACCACCAAGTATCACCCTCAACCTCAAACAAGTGAACATTACTGTGCAATCACATATTTAGAGTTTTTACTCAGTTCAAGTTTAAAAGTTAAAGTTTAATATTTGTTTTCACTGCATGTTACTTCTCCTTAAACAAAGTGTTGTTTTTGATTAATAGATTTTTGCACTTTATTTTATTGTATTTCAATCCAATTATATTTTAAAAATATTTCAGTTGAGTGGATGATAGAAAATTGCTATTATTGTTTTTTTCTTTGAAGTAAATTTAGCCCACTTTTGCTAAAATAGAAAATATAGGCTACTGATGGTGCCTTGAATACCGGTTTCTTTCATTTAATGTTCATGTTATGGGGATTTTTATATAAAGGAAATTTGTCTTTTGTGTCTGTTGAAAATTAAAGATTACTGACAGAGCCATAAGAAAATATTGCTTTATTTATCTGATCATATTGGAATATATTTGTTAGGTTTTCAGTAGGTTCAATTAGGTTCACTAGACTATATGCGTCATTTAAAAAATTTTCAATGAACATTCGAACAGTCCGGCCCTCGGCTTGTAGCTAAATTTTTTATTTGGCCCTCCGTCCATTTGACTTTGACACCCCTGCTGTAGGGGGATGAGGGGAGGAACTGTAGGGGGATAAGGGGAGGAACTGTAGGGGGATGAGGGGAGTTACTGTAGGGGGATGAGGGGAGGAACTGTAGGGGGATGAGTGGAGTTACTGTGAGGGGATGAGTTCGATGAACTTGTGAATATTTCTCTCCATCCAGTATGAAGGAAGTTAGTGGCTGCAAAAATCCTGAACTATCCCTTTAAGATGTTTTATTAGCTAATTATTTGATTGTGATTTCTTACCATGGGAAAATACTAATGTGATATGACTTTTCTGTTTTTGTCCAAATGAATCATTCTTGAAAGTTTTGGTCTCAACACACTCGGCTCTCACCACAAATGTTTTACCCCTTTTTTCACCCCAATTTCGTGGTCTCCAATTGGTAGTTACAGTCTTGTATCATCACTGCAACTTCCGTACGGACTCGGGAGAGGCGAAGGTCGAGAGCCGTGTGTCCTCCAAAACACAACTCAACCAGGCCGCACTGCTTCTTGACACAATGCCCACTTAACCCGGAAGCCAGCCGCACCAATGTGTCGGCAGAAACACTGTAGTGTCAGCGTGCACTGTGCCTGGCCCACCACAGGAATCGCTAGTGCGCAATGGGACAAGGACATCCCTGCCGGCCAAAACCTCCCTTAACCCGGATGACTCTGGGCCAATTGTGAGCCGCCCCATGGGTCTCCCGGTCGCAGCCGGCTGCGACAGCCTGGACTCTAACCAATAATCTCTAGTGGCACAGCTAGCACTGCGATGCATTGCCTTAGACCACTGCCTTAGACCACTGCATCACTCACCTTATGAGATCTAAAGTAAATACACTTAACAAAGTACCAACCTACCAGGGTCCAATGAGAACTGACATTTTTTAGCCTTCACACCTAATTTACACACTGATATTCAAACGCTTACGTTAAAAGGGTTAGCTAGGTCCTCTTATCACACTAATGATTTCTGAGTCTAATTTTGGTATGATGATCCTGTTTAATTTACGATCCAATCTGACTTAAAAGCACTTTGACCATTACACAATACATTTTTAGCAGGATCTGAGATAGATGATCAATGAAAGTAGTCACAGTAGAGAAGGTCTATAGGAATAGCTTTATAGGAGTGGTCAAGGGTGAATGTCACAACAGGCTTTTAGACATAATTGCTGTGGTCCATCTACGTCAGGAAGCACCATAGAGATCATCTCTATGTCAGGGATCTTGTCAACACAAACCTCCCTAACAGGTCAGAGCAGGAAATGGTAACTCGTATCTTCAAGTGACTTGTCGTGATGCCTATATAGTGCTGTCTTAGTAGTAATATCACTACAAGCCTTTCACACTAGCCTGGGTACCAGTGTAATATTGAGCATGACAATTCCAGAAGGAGTTGGCAGGAGAGCAGAAACAGACTTGACACCCAGGCTACATTTGCATGGTTTTTATTAAAGAGGTGGATAGTAATGAAGTTATCCCTTCCTCAATCTCCTTGTATGCCCTGTGTGAGTGAACATTTATTGGTTATACCATCTAATAAAGTGTGTCTTTTGTCTTATGTCTAAAGAAGCGTGTGGGTGGTGCAACGCTTCGTTGCAATCCACAGACAGTCGTTGGTTTAAGTGAAACCAGGCAATTATCAAAGTGTCCCCAGGGAGCCAAACCTGTAAAACAATAGAGGGAGGGATAGCATTATTCTAGGACTAAAATACAGCTGCACAATGGTCTATGCTCCCAAGTGCTCCCTTTTATTAGGACAAGGTTCCGACCCTAAATGGGATATCATTACTCACCGTGACAAGGACTGAAAAGCCTACCTGTGGTATAGTAGATATTCATTCATTTTCTCTCTTTCATTCTGATAAGGTCTCTAGAATGGGGGTACCGATGGAGAACAAGAATGGAATATGTGTTCAGATCGTCACCTGCGCCCCTGATTGGTACAAAGTGACATTAATATTAAATGACTGACTAAATGCAATCGTTTTATAAAAAATAGAATATTGAATGAAAAACAATACAATTATAATTTAGATGTATCAAATGTTAGGTCCTGTCTCTTTGTTGGTGTTTTTGTTTGTTTATTTTGTTCTCCCTGTGTCCGTCTCTCTCCCTACCAGCTGTGTGATGTTCTGGGATATTCGTGCTCCGAGGGTACTCCAGACCATGGCCGACCAGCGGAAACAGAAGGTGGAGGAGAAACCCCTGGAGAATCCTCACGGTGTTCCCAACACCTTCAAACACCTCGACCTCACATGGAAACCACTCATCAGGGTACAGCATATATCATACTGTACCATTACTGATTTATAACAGACCCCTTGGTTAAATGGTAACACTCCTGGTATGACCCCAGAAACCAAGGTTCAGTCTCCACTTCAACCCCTTTATCTACACTTTAATTTTCCCCTACACTTCTGATCTGTCGGAAATACACATAGAAAATATAAAGGGAGAGTGGTGTTCCTAGTGTTGCCTATTTTTGGAATGTACTGTGTGTTTGACAGTTCTCTAAAGGCATTAGATAGATGTCAAAGCTATCGTCTTGTCATGTGTCAGGTTTCCCTGCCTAAGATT
Organism: Oncorhynchus gorbuscha; assembly: GCF_021184085.1. NCBI lineage: Eukaryota > Metazoa > Chordata > Actinopteri > Salmoniformes > Salmonidae > Oncorhynchus > Oncorhynchus gorbuscha. The sequence goes on along the minus strand of NC_060187.1, from coordinate 17,560,653 downwards.
GATACCAGCGGGGAATACAGCCCTTTGAAAATCAGCCTGCGAGACAACACCTGTGACAACCATACAGGTAGCAACGCAGGTGAGTATTTACCTTCTTCCTCTACCGTTTTTCTCTCTCCTTCTCCTTCAGGTGCAGGTGAGCATCTCCCTTCCCTCTGTTTATTTCTCTTGCTGTCACTCTTTCTTTTCCTATTTTCATTCTCCCTTTTTTCTAACCCCTTGAAGCAACACAGATGAGCGGAACACTAAACAGCAAGCCAAAACAACATCTGTCTTCAAATCAAGACTCTTAGGAGATAAAGATATAAGAGACTAGTTACTCTTTGTAATGGACCCGCAGGGCACACACTGTCTGTGGAGTGTATGATGTGTTTGTCAGTGTGTCTGTACATTGCGTTCGACATGCTTGTGTATGTGTTTGAGTGTGCCACTGTCTTAGATTCTACTTTGGATCAGTGAGCACTATGATCAGTGGGGCATGGCCGTCTCTCCCTTCACCACCCCCCCTCACCCATCTCACCCTTCTCGCCTCTGGTTTCATACTGCTTTATTAAACGATCGGCCCCAGACCTAGACAAGGCTCTCATAGTCAGGGGGCATTAACCTTGTTGACTGTCAGCTGTTTGCAATATGCTGCTGAGCCCCTGGGGCCAAAAGATGTTCCTGTGTCTCGGGTGGTACATCAAGAAGAAAACCTGCCTTTGTCTTGCTGCTTTAAGATCTGCATTTATACACACAGCTTTCTTAGTGGTTATGGAATGAATTCATTTTCAGTTACTGAACCTAAAAGGTGCTGAATTTTTGGGGCGTTTTTTTGGGCATGTCGTGGGCTGTTTCGATATGATCTATGTAATGAATAGGGTCAGCTGTCTTGAGTTAAGGTGGGTAGCGGCTTTGTCTGTTAGAGAATGGAAGGTCAGGTAGAGAGTCTTGATTGGAAGGTGTTACCTGTCCTGTCTTAAAGACTCCTCCCTACAATCCTCCAACCCAATAGTAACACTAGGTTTAGATTGTAGAAGGTGGTGATCTTCGTGTCATCAATGACGCTATGATGATCAATGTCATCAGTCATCACTGGAACGTTTGTTAGTGTAACCCAATTTGATCTTAACCACAGTTCTAATGAGTAGCCTACATCTCCTATAACTAATAGTGTGTAGTGATCATACCCTAGAGATAGCTAATATAATATGGCGATAAAGGGCTGTGAACATGCTGTCGAGTCCTGCACTATCACTGCAGACAGTGGGGCTTTTGTCACTGAAAAGGCTGCGCCTCTCCTTCTCCCTCTCCTGTTGGTGGTGGTCAGATGACTGAGCTGGTACCAAGCCTTACAGAGCCACAGCCCCACGTGCTCTCCGGTCAACTGCCCTGGCTGTTTCACTCACAGAGTAACAGTCATTAAAGAGCTACAAAAGGCTATCTGGAATAAATGCCCTAACTATGATGTTTAACTGCATAACAACACTGCTCACTCTGTGCTTCCCCCTATTAACCCCTGACAGACAGGGCCCACCTGAATGCAGAGAGGTCAGAGGTTGCTCCAGAGTACGCCCTGCTCAGAGTGCCTTCAGCCAAACAACTCAAACCGCTGGAGGACATCTGCACCCGGTTATACGCAGGGACCGAGGTAACGTAGCCTTTCTTCTCCATAACTATTATATGGATGGATGGAAGGAAGTTCCAAGGGGGAACCATTATCAAGTAACTGAAAAGTGCGTACTACTAGAGGTGGAATGTGTTTCATTGATGAGTTATGGAGTTAATACTTTTCATGAAGAACTCAATTCAAGTCACAGATCACTTCATACTGTATGCCAACTGTAAACTATCCATCCTGGGGCTTAGTTACACTAAGGTAAAACTCAGCTACAACTTGTTCTTTCTACCACTTTTTGCACTCAGGATGGAGAGCTTGTGTACACAGACTGGAAGTTGGAGAAGGACAACGACTCTGGACGACTGTTCAGTAAGATCATCATAAATGAGAGGGGCTATAATATCATTTAAACTATACTCTTACAGTTAACATGTCCGTTGGTTCACAGCCAAGGAAAATACATCATCTCCTAAACCTCTAGAGCTCTGAGTAATCAGGGAGATTGGTTGCTTGTTTCCTATATCTTAAGTATCATGAATGTAACTGCTCTACAGATTCCATGGAGACTCAAACAATGCCTTCAGGATCTCCTATTCTCCTCCTAATCATAGTTTGTTTAAGCACAAGAGATTTGAGGCAGTCAAGAAACAAAACAAGGCATTTACTGTCTGGGAAATAGATTTAATATCATGGCTGCTAGACTACAATAGTATCACTACTAAAGTATTGAGCCATTCAGCAATTTATGACCAATTACAGGAGATTAAACTTGGTTCCCTCATCTTGTTTTGGCAGGGCACAGGAATGTGATTACTTAATAATAAACTGTGTCTCGTGTCACAACAGCGTCAGGGTAGACAAAGGTTATTTGCTTGTACATTAATGGTAAATTGCTCCCTATAAAGCACTTTCCTCATGTTAGTTAATGGTAAAGGGGGAAATGGTTCCCAAGGGAAATGACATTATTATAGTATAAAATGTGCTCCTAGTGGTCAGTAGACTGTTTATTTAGCTTTAACATTATTACTGTATCCCAATAGGAAGATACTGGTCCTTGGAAATGGCACCACTGTGGATTCAAATCTTGATGAAACATTCAGACACAGACACACATACTTACCTCAGACTCATTTTCCATGTGTGTCACGACTTCTGCCGAAGTCGATGCCTCTCCTTGTTTGGGCGGTGTTCGGCGGTCGACGTCACTGGTCTTCTAGCCATCGCCGATCCATTTTTCATTTTCCATTTGTTTTGTCTCGTTTTCCCACACACCAGGTTTTCATCTCCCAAATACTGGTCATGTATTTAACTCTCTTTTCCCCCATATCTTTGTGTGTCATTGTTTATTGTTCATGTCGGTACATTTCCGGCTGGTTTTGTGCGGGTGCTGTTTTCACCCGTGTTTTGTGGCAACCGTTATTGTTCGCACATTGGTACTGTTACTTGTGCTATTTTCTTGAGTAAAGTGCGTTGTTCACTCATCTCTGCTCTCCTGCACCTGACTTCATGCACCAGCTACACCCACCGCCTGACAATATGGTTCATCTCCTATGTGGTTGAGCTGGGGTAATCTCTCTCTCTCTCAATTCAATTTCAATTCAATTTAAGGGGTTCATTAGCATGGGAAACAGATGTTTACATTGCCAAAGCAAGTGAAATAGATAATAAACTAAAGTGAAATAAACAGTAAAAGATTAACAGTAAACATTACACTCACAACAGTTCCAAAAGAATAAAGACATTTCAAATGTCATATTATGTCTATATACAGAGTTGTAATGATGTGCAAATAGTTAAAGTACAAAAGGGGAAATAAATAAATAAAAATATAGGTTGTATTTACAATGGTGTTTGTTCTTCACTGGTTTCCCTTTTCTTGTGCCAACAGGTCTTCTCTTGAGAGCCAGGTCTGCCTTCAGTGGCCTTTTTCAATGGCAAGGCTATGCTCACTGAGTCTGTATATAGTCAAATATTTCCTTAATTTTGGGTCAGTCACAGTGGTCAGGTATTCTGCCACTGTGTACTCCCTGTTTAGGGCCAAATGGCATTCTAGTTTTCTCCGTTTTTTTGTAAATTATTTCTCAAAGTAATTATCTTTTTGTTTTCTCATGATTTGGTTGGGTCTAATTGTGTTGCTGTCCTGGGGCTCTGTGGACTCTGTTTGTGTTTATGTACAGAGCCCCAGGATCCGCATACTTAGGGGACTCTTCTCCAGGTTAATTTCTCTGCAGGTAATGGCTTTGTTATGGAAGGTTTGGGAATTGCTTCCTTTTAGTTGGTTGTAGAATTTGTCTCTTTTCTGGATTTTGATAATTAGCGGGAATCGGCCTAATTCTGCTCTGCATGCATTATTTGGTGTTTTACATTATACATGGAGGATATTTTTGCAGAATTCTGCATGCAGTCTCAATTTGGTGTTTGTCCCATTTTGTGAATTCTTGGTTGGTGAGCGGACCCCAGACATCACAACCAAAAAGGGAAATGGGTTCTATAACCGATTCAAGTATTTTTACACAGATCCTAATTGGTATGTTGAATTTTATGTTCCTTTTGATTGCATAGACGGCCCTTCTTGCCTTGTCTCTCCGAACGTTCACAGCTTTGTGGACATTACCTGTGATGCTGATGTTTAGGCTGAGGTATGTATAGTTTTTTGTGAGCTCTAGGACAACGGTGTCTAGATGGAATTTGTATTCGTGGTCCTGGCAACTGGACCTTTTTTGGAACACCATTATTTTTGTCTAACTGAGATATACTGTACGGGTCTAGGTCTCACAGAATCTGTGCAGAAGATCTAGGTGCTGCTGTAGGCCCTCATTGATTGGGGACAGAAGAACCATATCATCAGCAAACAGTAGACATTTGACTTCAGATTCTAGTAGGGTGAGGCCGGGTGCTGCAGATTGTTCTAGTGCCCTCGCCAATTTGTTGATATATATGTTGAAGAGGGTGGGCTTAAGCTTCTCCCCCATGTCACCGCCCGGCCCCGTTGAAAGAAATGTGTGTGTTTTTTGCCAACTTTAACCGCACACTCTCTCTCTCTCTGTCTCTCTCTCTGTTTCTGTCTACTTCTCTATGTTTTTCAGGTGCGAAGCCCTCTCATCGGTTTATAATCCATGATGGGCAGGTGAACACTGTTCGTCGGTCTCCCTTCTTTAAAGATATCATTCTGACCGTGGGAGGATGGACCTTTGCCATCTGGAAGGAGGGCGTCACGGTAACAACAATAGCAACATTTGGTCAAACACAGACTCATTAAGATAATTTGGTATCACTTAACTTAAACCCTGCGGGTATAATGCATTCTAACTTGTTGTAAGTATATATGAGCCTTTATAAGGTTTTATGATAAGGCTTATAAAATGTTTTTAAGCATTTGAACTTGTTGTGATCTACGACCTATCAGAATGGCCCCATCATCCAGTCATCGTGTTCTCAGAAGAAGTGCACTGTGGGATACTGGTCCCAGTCACGTCCAGCTGTGCTCTTCATCGGTAAGGAGGACGGGAACATTGATGTGTGGGACCTTCTGGAGAAGACCCATGAGCCCTCCCAGACCCAGAACATCACTGCCACCCAGATCACATGCATCAAACCCTGGATCGTCTCGTGTGAGTTGCCGCTGATCTTGGTGCTGCCAACATGGTCCCAGATCTGTTTGTGCTGTCTTGCCAACTCGTATGGTCATTGTGGCAGTAGGAATTGACAAGACAGCACAAACAGATCTGGAACCAGGCTATGTTGCTAATGCTGCTGCTGGATCCCTGTATTTATTTATTGTTCGATTCAGAAAGTTCTGTATTAATCTGATTCACTTTTTGTTTGTTATACAAACAGCAAAGCAGCATCTCCTGGCTGTGTCTGATCACCTGGGCACTCTGCATATTCTGGAGATCCCATGGACACTTCGCAGCCCCTCCAGCAATGAGGTTTGTACTGGAGGTGGCCTCTAGGACAACAGGATGTATTCAATTTTACCATCTGTGTTTTATTTTCTCCAATGCGTTTTATATAGCTCTACCATCCTCCGTCTGCGTGCGTGCGTGCGTGCGTGCGTGTGTGTGTGTGTGTGTGTGTGTGTGTAGAAGCTGAGCATGAGTAAGTACTTTGAGAAGGAGGTGGACAGGCTGGTGTACTTTGAGAAGAGGAGGGAGATGAGAGCCAAGGAGAAGAAAGACTACGAGGCAGAGGAGCTGAGAAAGAAGACGGTGAGATACAGTATATAGAGATGATTATTAACTGATGGAAAACATTATCTGTGTATAATGTCACATGGTCAGAACCGATTCAAACTGGTTCTAAAGTTTTGCCATTTTTAGCTCATACGTTTAAAGCCAGAGCATCGAATATTGCCTGCTTAAAGTTGGACTGTCTGCGCATTTAAAAATATATATATACAGTGGGACAAAAAAGTATTTAGTCAGCCACCAATTGTGCAAGTTCTCCCACTTAAAAAGATGAGAGAGGCCTGTAATTTTCATCATAGGTACACTTCAAAATGAGGGGAGAAAATCCAGAAAATCACATTGTAGGATTTTTTATGAATTGATTTGCAAATTATGGTGGAAAATAAGTATTTGGTCAATAACAAAAGTTTATCTCAATACTTTGTTATATACCCTTTGTTGGCAATGACAGAGGTCAAACGTTTTCTGTAAGTCTTCACAAGATTTTCACACACTGTTGCTGGTATTTTGGCCCATTCCTCCATGCAGATCTCCTCTAGAGCAGTGATGTTTTGGGGCTGTTGCTGGGCAACATGGACTTTCAACTCCCTCCAAAGATTTTCTATGGGGTTGAGATCTGGAGACTGGCTAGGCCACTCCAGGACCTTGAAATGCTTCTTACGAAGCCACTCCTTCGTTGCCCGGGCGGTGTGTTTGGGATCATTGTCATGCTGAAAGACCCAGCCACGTTTCATCTTCAATGCCCTTACTGATGGAATGAGGTTTTCACTCAAAATCTCACGATACATGGCCCCATTCATTCTTTCCTTTACACGGATCAGTCGTCCTGGTCCCTTTGCAGAAAAACAGCCCCAAAGCATGATGTTTCCACCCCCATGCTTCACAGTAGGTATGGTGTTCTTTGGATGCAACTCAGCATTCTTTGTCCTCCAAACACGACGAGTTGAGTTTTTACCAAAAAGTTCTATTTTGGTTTCATCTGACCATATAACATTCTCCCAATCTTCTTCTGGATCATCCAAATGCTCTCTAGCAAACTTCAGGCGAGCCTGGACATGTACTGGCTTAAGCGGGGGGACATGTCTGGCACTGCAGGATTTGAGTCCCTGGCGGCGTAGTGTGTTACTGATGGTAGGCTTTGTTACTTTGGTCCCAGCTCTCTGCAGGTCATTCACTAGGTCCCCCCGTGTGGTTCTGGGATTTTTGCTCACCGTTCTTGTGATCATTTTGACCCTACGGGGTGAGATCTTGCGTGGAGCCCCAGATCGAGAGAGATTATTATTATGTATGTCTTCCATTTCCTAATAATTGCTCCCACAGTTGATTTCTTCATACAAAGCTGCTTACCTATTGCAGATTCAGTCTTCCAAGCCTGGTGCAGGTCTACAATTTTGTTTCTGGTGTCCTTTGACAGCTCTTTGGTCTTGGCCATAGTGGAGTTTGGAGTGTGACTGTTTGAGGTTGTGGGCAGGTGTCTTTTATACGGATAACAATTTCAAACAGGTGCCATTAATACAGGTAACGAGTGGAGGACAGAGGAGCCTCTTAAAGAAGAAATCTTGCTTGTTTGACCAAATACTTACTTTCCACCATAATTTGCAAATAAATTCATAAAAAATCCTACAATGTGATTTTCTGGATATTTTTCTCATTTTGTCTGTCATAGTTGAAGTGTAACTATGATGAAAATTACAGGCCTCTCTCATCTTTTTAAGTGGGAGAACATGCACAATTGGTGGCTGACTAAATACTTTTTTGCCCCACTACATATTTTTTCCCCAAAATCATTTAAGACAGCCATGACATAACAGATTGCTAACAGATTGCTTGATGCATAATGTGTGTGTACTCCTGAGTACCTGTTTCTAAGTTATTCTCAACGTCTTGAGCCAGAAGGTGACAATCTGCTACACACTGTAAGTCTTGCAAACGGATTTAATTGACCCAAAGTTACAGTTGAAGTCGGTTGGAATCATTAAAACCTGTTTTTCAACCACTCCACAAATGTCTTGTTAACAAACTATAGTTTTGGCAAGTCGGTTAGGACATCTACTTTGTGCATGACACAAGTAATTTTTCCAACAATTGTTTAGACAGATTATTTCACTTATAATTCACTGTATCAGTGAAGTTTACATACATTAAGAAGTTTACATACACTAAGTTGTCTGTGCCTTTAAACAGCTTGGAAAATTATGGAACATGAAATCATGGCTTTAGAAACTTCTGATAGGCTAATTGATATCCTTTGAGTCAATTGGAGGTGTATCTGTGGATGTAGTTCAAGGCCTACCTTCAAACTCAGTGCCTCTTTGCTTGACATCATGGGAAAATCAAAAGACATCAGCCAAGACCTCAGAATTTTTTTTGTAGAACTCCACAAGTCTAGTTCATCCTTGGGAGCAATTTCCAAGTGCCTGAAGGTACCACGTTCATCTGTACAAACAATAGTACGCAAGTATAAATACCATGGGACCACGCAGCCGTCATACCTCTCAGGAATGAGACGCGTTCTGTCTCCTAGAGATGAACGTACTTTCGTGCGAAAAGTGCAAATCAATCCCAGACCAACAGCAAAGGACCTTGTGAAGATACTGGAGGAAAAAGATACAAAAGTATCTATATCCACAATAAAACGAGTCCTATATCGACATAACCTGAAAGAAGCCACTGCTCCAAAACCGCCATAAGAAATCCAGACTACAGTTTGCAACTGCACATGGGGACAAAGATCGTACTTTTTGTAGAAATTTCCTCTGGTCTGATGAAACAAAAATGTAACTGCTTGGCCATAATGACCATCATTATGTTTGGAGGAAAAAGGGGGAAGCTCGCAAGCCGAAGAACACCATCCCAACCGTTAAGCACAGGGGTTGCAGCATCATGGTGTGGGGGTGCTTTGCTGCAGGAGGGAATGGCGCACTTCACAAAATAGATGGCATCATGAGGATGGAAAATTATGTGGATATATTCAAGCAACATCTCAAGACATCAGTCAAGAAGTTAAAGCTTGGTCGCAAATGGGTCTTCCAAATGGATCAATTTTGCCACAACTTCCAAAGTTGTAGAAAAATGGCTTAAGGGCAACAAAGTCAACTTATTGGCCATCACAACGCCCTGACCTCAACCCTATAGAAAATTTGTGAGCAGAACTAAAAAAGCGTGTGCGAGCAAGGAGGCCTACAAACCTGACTCAGTTACACCAGCTCTGTCAGGAGGAATGGGCCAAAATGCACCCAACTTATTGTGGGAAGCTTGTGGAAGGCTACCCGAAACGTTTGACACAGGTTAAACAATTTGAAGGAAAGCTACCAAATACTAAGTGTATGTAAACTTCTGAGTGTATGTAAACTTCTGACCCACTGGGAATGTGATGAATGAAATAAAATCTGAAAATAAATAATTCTCTCTACTTCTGACATTTCACATTCTTAATATAAAGTGGGGATCCTAACTGACCTAAGATAGGGACTTTTTACTAGGATTAAATGTCAGGAATTGTGAAAAACTGAGTTTACATTTACATTTAAGTCATTTAGCAGACGCTCTTATCCAAAGCGACTTACAATATGTGTATGTGATGTCTGGACAGCGGTTATCAAACCTTTCAGGCCAAGGAAAGCATTCCTTGCCAAACTAGTTAACTGGTTTATCAAACCTTTCAGGCCAAGGAAAGCATTCCTTGCCAAACTAGTTAACTGGTTTATCAAACCTTTCAGGCCAAGGAAAGCATTCCTTGCCAAACTAGTTAACTGGTTTATCAAACCTTTCAGGCCAAGGAAAGCATTCCTTGCCAAACTAGTTAACTGGTTTATCAAACCTTTCAGGCCAAGGAAAGCATTCCTTGCCAAACTAGCTAACTGGTTTCACATAACCATTAGACCCACTATCTGATGCTTGAGTGGGCAATTTATGGCTGTGATTTCAACCAAGGTTACTGGAAAAAATACATATACTTCCCCTTGTGTCCCCCTGAAAGAACACCTTGCCAGTTTGGTTCTAGTTGTTGTTGAGCAAACATTGAGTTTGTTTAATTCACCTTTAATTCACTCAGTCTTTAAATGCTCTCATTCTCATTAAACAGTATTTAGTCTGTAACCATTTAAGATCATTCTAAATCATCAGATTTAAATGATCTTTGCCACCCACCATGGAATGTCTACTCCCAATCTAAACTATACACCATCTACATATAAGGGAAAATTACAGTGATTATGATTGAAAAACAGTTTTATATCTTTGTGCAACAATGATAGCGCATTTGTCCCAGAGCTCATGTATATTTATTCTGTCTTTCTTCCCAAACAGACAGAACAAAATGACTGTTATGGCACAAATGAAAGTTTAGAATAAATCCCCTAACCCGCTGACTTCTGTCAAGATGATCGAAGACGATCTTAAGGCTAGTGAATACATTTCTTTTCAAGTAAACAACCAACATTCAATTCAGACATGTCTCCCAACCTATTATTTTGCACTCATTTGGAGAGAAACACACAAATTAAATTCCATCCAGACCAAATACTTTTATGAGTAGGCTACAAAGACGCAGACCTCAAGAATTTAAAACCAAACACGGTGATTACTGTTTTCACAAATGTGTGTTTAGATTTTCTCCCGTCTGGCTCTGATAAGACAGAAATTCAAAATGGCCATTATATATTTAAAAAACATTCACTTTGTTATCCTCTCACTTTCTCACACCACACGCTGAATTTTTGTACTTGCTAGTCCTGGCCTGTTGCTAGGGAGACCACAAACTCTGATGTTTTAAATGAGGTTAGGTTTAACCAAAGAAGGATATTATGAAAGACAATACAATGGGTTGGTTGACCTTCTTGATATAACTGATCTTAGCATTTCTCTGACGAGGTAGAGTAGTTACTGATCACAGAGATCGAGTTCTACATTTTCTCTATGATGGAAAACTATCTACAGCTGGAAATCTGTCTCTGTGAGGTTGTTGTGAGAGGTCTCACAATTGGTCTGAAGGGTTGAAATAAATTGAACAACATACGACTGTCGTTGTTATTAATTTCTCTTTTCCAAGATGAACCAAAAGCATGTTTCCTTGGTCTGTCCCCCTCCCAGGAACCCATCATACCAGAGAAGCAGGTGGAGCAGATCTTGGAGGAGGCCATGAAGGAGTATGAGGACTACTTGTCCTTGGAGACGGTCATCCTGAAGGAAATGGGGCTGCTGCCAGACACCGACAAGGTTGACATCTGACATCTGAAATCGTAACCCTAATCCACTGTTCAGTCTGACACCTGATATCACACCTTGTGTGACCAGCAGGGTTGGGGTCAATTTCACTTCAGTTTACTTCTTGGAATTGACCCCAACCCTGGTGTCCAGTGTTCAGGCTGATGTCTGATGCTCCCTGAAACCAGAGGCCTACCACACAACTGATTTAACACAGTACTACAAAGTGTCTATTCAATTGAAAATGGAATTGTTACACTTTTTATTTTCTATGTACAGTATTAAAAGCTCCATTTGGTTTTAGTAAATTGTTCAGAAAACTGTATGCATCTTGTTTTGCTTGTACATGTAGTGAATGGAGAGATTCCTCAGAGTTGAGTGAGTTTTTCACACACACAAGTCAGCTGTTTTTTTGTTATGATATTTGTGTTTCTTAATGTAATATGTAGTTGTTGTTCTGTATGTTTGTCTATAGTTTTGTTCAATGTTGTGTTAAGTGTATGTAAGTTGTTTTGTCTGAAACATTGTTCTCCCTGCTGCTGTTGGACCAGGTCTCTCGTGAAAAATGTAATCTCAATGAGAAAAACCTGTATAAAAAAAGGTTAAATAAAATAAAAAATATATACACATACATACATGTTTGTCTGCGTGAACTCTGGTTACTGTGTAATGCCTGCCATCCTCCCTGGTTCATCATTGGTTCCCCAGAGCCCCTGATAATGAAATACATTGTGAGTACCCAAGGATTTGAACTCGGCAGGAAATCATTTCACAGGTCTTTGGTTTCATGGTTCTGCTCTCATATGAAGTATTGATTACTCCTTGTCCGCCTGATATTGATTAAACAGTATTGATCCACACTGCAGCACTCAGCAGATACTCTCAGCACTACAATAGAGATTATAATTAGCATGCCCATTGTACTGTAACTCATCGCCATGAGAGGATATATAGCCGCTATAATTGTGATCCCTACGGCATGGTTATTTCAAGAGTAGCTTGAATTATTTGGACAATTTACTTCAACAGTTCAATTTCAAATATTGCACATTCCAGATAACAATTGTTTCTAAAATATTTGGAACTACCAGAGTTTACCCTCTGCAGAGGCTGGGTTTGAGATTGACAGTGATGAGTTAAGGGTTGAATAGAGTGAGTTTGGTCTAGGTTGTTATGGGGGCACCTAGGCTTGCTCTTCCCTGGGGGAGTCTGAAAGGAGAGGGACAGGGTCCATTAGAGGTCGAGAGTGGGTAAACAGCTCCATAGTCACCAGTGACGGCTGGTGGTGGTTACCATGAAAGAGATTGGTGGAGGGTAGGGAGAGAGGATAAGAGGGAGGGATGAGGGGAGGGAGGATAGTGCATAATGCAGAGGCAGCTGCCTGTTGCCAGGTTGTCATGCCGTGGGTCAGATGCCAATGTAAGAGAAATACACAGAGTATGAGAGAAAACATGGAGAACACCAGGGAAAATGTGGAGAGAGAGGGATGAATGAAAGAGGTACTGGTTAAGAGGAGAAGAAAGTATGAGATATATAGAGATAAAGAATGAGAGGTGAAGTAGAAAAAGTAAGAGAGAGAGAGGGTAGTGGGTTAGCGTCAGTGGGGAAGTCTGAATGCGAGCGTGAAAGGGTGCGAGAGAGCGAGACCGAGCGATAGAGAGGGAGAGAAAGAGAAGAGAGCAAACACTGGGCCTCTGAGCGGAAATTAGATGCTGCAGTGTCGGACGGATTAAACGCCACACGGGTGACTTCACTCTCTCCACGACTCACTCACATGGACCTGTCAGAGAGAGGAGGGGTGAGAGGCATAGGGGTGTATGAGGGGGGACAGAGGCAGGCATCCATATGGCCCCCAGGAACCAAGGGCAGGGTGACAAAGGACCCCCCATCTCCCCTCCCCTCTGTCCCCTCCTTAACGCTCACTGGGACCTGATCTGACTGGAACACCCCTCTTGCCCCCTGGAGCCACTTGTTCACTCCACACTCCCAGGCTGGCTATGGAATGTGCTCAAACATGTCATCTCTGTGATTATAAGACAGTTATAACACTATCACAAGATAGTTCTGAAGCCCGTGAGGGCATATTTGATATAAATATAATATAAAAGCATAAATGGGTTGGTGATTGTAGTCTTAGAAAGTATACATTGTTAAAGTGCAAACCCTCTCTACAGTCACACAGACAATATGGGACGGCAGGTAGCCTAGAGCGTTTGGCCAGTAATGCTGGTTCGAATCCCTGTACCGACTAGGTGAAAAATCTGCCGATGCCCCCTTGAGCAAGGCATTTAACCCTAATTGCTCCTATAAGTTGTGCTGGATAAGAGTGTCTGCTTATTGACTAAAATGTAAATGTAATGCTGCTGTAGGCTTTTATCAAGACGGTCTCACAGAACAGTGAACAGCAACTCCAGAACTCCACCACTACCCCTTTAGGGGGAGGCTATTCATGTTGTCAGATTTTCATCAGTTGATTTCTTCATCTAAGAGATTTCCCAAACATAAAAAGAGGAGATCTTTAACTGTGGGACGTCTGACTACGGCGGGATGCCTAGCGTAGCCTGGGCTGGAATGGGCTGCATTCCTATTTTATCACTGCTAGCCACTGCTTGAGATTTATCCTCCAAATCCTGGGAAACAATGGAAGCAGGTGCTGGGCAGGAGGCCTGTAAATCTGGCCTGTATAATTAAGCCATTGGCTGGGCATTGTGCTGGCCTGGCCCTAGCTGCTAGCTACTCAGTGGGGGTGTGTGGGGGTGTGAGGGAAGGGTAAGGGTGTGGGGGTGGGGTACACAGGGAGGTCTAAATCTCTCTGTGAGGGGGCACTCCACACATTTCACACATGTTCATCTGAGCTCTTAGGCACAGCTGCAGGGGCTAAAGAGTGTTTTCTGGAGCTCACACACTTAACACAAACACTCTCCCGCCCGCCAGCCCGCACGCACACACACACCCACGTTTATCTTCACACACACATTCACTCACGTAATGTGTTTATCTTCACACACACACACACCCCTGCTTGGAGTGGATGCAAATACTAAAGTGGCAGCGTGAAATGTCACATGACATGAAGGCAAATATGAGCATATGACTGCAAAGTCAGAAGGAGGCAGCTGTGCTGTTCTGGGAGGAGGACAGCAGGATGTAACATAATGCCAGTGTTGCCATGGACATGTTTTCCTCGAGAGATTCTAATTTCTCACACTGCTACAGGGACTAGTTTCCACACCCCGGTTCAATTCTAACCCTAGCTTCCACATCGCGGTTCAACCCTAACTCTAGTTTCCACATCCCGGTTCAACTCTAACCATAGCGTCCACATCCCGGTTCAACCCTAACCCTAGCTTCCACATCTCGGATCAATTATAACCCTAGTTTCCATATCCCGGTTTAACCCTAAATCTAGTTTCCACACCCCGGTTCAATTCTTACCCTAGCTTCCACATCCCGGTTCAACCCTAACTCTAGTTTCCACATCCCAGTTCAATTCTAACCCTAGCTTCCACATCCCGGTTCAACCCTAACTCTAGTTTCCACATCCCGGTTCAATTCTAACCCTAGCTTCCACATCCCGGTTCAACCCTAACCAAAGCTTCCACATCCCAGTTCAACCTTAACCCTAGCTTCCACATCCCGGTTCAACCCTAACCCTGGCTTCCACATCCCGGTTCAACCCTAACCCTAGCTTCCACATCCTGGTTCAACCCTAACCAAAGCTTCCACATCCCAGTTCAACCTTAACCCTAGCTTCCACATCCCGGTTCAACCCTAACCCTAGCTTCCACATCCCGGTTCAACCCTAACCCTAGCTTCCACATCCCGGTTCAACCCTAACCCTAGCTTCCACATCCCGGGTTCAACCCTAACCCTAGCTTCCACATCCCGGGTTCAACCCTAACCCTAGCTTCCACATCCCAGCGTTACAGTGTGAACTAAAGGCAATGTTACCGCGTTAACAGAGACTGCACTCATGGTTTACACTGCATATGCTCAATCTGAAATGACCTTTACATTTCTGTTGCGCAATCATAAATGCTTGCGATCCAGATTGAATAGAGCCCTAACACTTTAGCCTATTTTACAGACTGATTGTCAATTTGCTGCTTCATAACAAATGTGGCCACACACCTAAATCGCTCAGGTTTTCTTTAAAGTCCCCTCAGGGGTGGGGGGTGAATTTCATTAGTTGACCTTTGACCC
The DNA here is from genome assembly GCF_021184085.1 of Oncorhynchus gorbuscha. Lineage (NCBI taxonomy): Eukaryota > Metazoa > Chordata > Actinopteri > Salmoniformes > Salmonidae > Oncorhynchus > Oncorhynchus gorbuscha. Next base: position 17,545,458 of record NC_060187.1, on the reverse strand, counting down.
CATAACAGATCAGGTAGCCAGGGTATTGGAATGGAATGTTACCTCTTGACTCCTATAATTTTCTCAATTGAAAGCTATGTTGAGTTTTGACCCAAGTCTAGTCTAGGCCTACTCTCTCTACCAAAAAGCTGAAGTTTGAGGGACATACCACAACTTGGCAATGGGAGGTATCTGAAGGTGTGTGTGTGTCTGTGTCTGTGTGTCAGGTGTTTGGAACTGTAATATCAACATCCCCTCAAACATTTTTTAGTTTTAGAATGATCTCAGAACACTCTCCAATTCTCCAATGACCTACGGGGGGATTCTAGAATGAGCGACGCCAACCTCTAAGCCACCGCCCCCATCTATGCCGAGGAACAGGAAGCAATCACGACAGTCTTGCCTTACAGTCCCAGTGCACTCTGGGTAGCCTGAGTTGAGATGATTTAAGTAGAACTTTGAACTTCGCTTCTTCCTCTGAGGATATAATCATCACCACAACCATGTCCTGTATAAATAAAACCAAAGGCAAATGTAGGAGAAAACATTGAAGGTTGGTTTTGGAATGAAAGTGGTTGCTAGTTGAGATCTGTCACCTGCCAATAGAAGGAGCCACAATCTCAAATGAGAGACCGACACAGCTGTTAAAGCTGACCTTTCACTTTTCTGTCCCAGGACCTCATCCTGAGATTGCGCTCTCCTGAAGATGGGAGAGATGGAGAGAGAAAGAGAGGGAGAGCAGGTGAGAGAGCAAGAAAGAGAGGAGCGAGAGAGAGAGAGAGAAAGAGAGAGAGAAAGAGAGAGGAGAGAAAAAGAGAAAAAGAGAGAGGGAGGGAGGGAGGAGGGAGAGTGAGTGAGAGAGCGAGAAAGAGGGGGATTGAGAGAGAGAGAGAGAGAGAGAGAGAGAGAGAGAGAGAGAGAGAGAGAGAGAGAGAGGAGGGATAGTTTAGACTGAGAGAGAAGGGGAGGCATGAAGAGAGGAGTTACACTGTATAACTACCGTTCAAAAGTTCGGGGTCACTTAGATATTTCCTTGTTTTTGAAAGAAAAACAATTTTTTTGTCCATTAAAATAACATCAAATTGATCAGAAATACAGTGTAGACCTTGATAATGTTGTAAATGACTATTGTAACTGTAATATGGAATATCAACATAGGCCCATTATCAGCAACCATCACTCCTGTGTTCCAATGGCACGTTGTGTTAGCTAATCCAAGTTTATCATTTTAAAAGGCTAATTGATCATTAGAAAACCCTTTTGCAATTATGTTAACACAGCTGAAAACTGTTGGGCTGATTTAAAGAAGCAATAAAACTGTCCTTGAGACTAGTTGAGTATCTGGAGCATCAGCATTTGTGGGTTCGATTACAGGCTCAAAATGGCCAGAAACAAAGGACTTTCTTCTGAAACTCGTCAGTCTATTCTTGTTTTGAGAAATGAACGTTATTCCATGCGAGAAATTACCAAGAAACTGAAGATCTCGTACAACGCTGTGTACTACTCCCTTCAGTGCAAACTGGTTCTAACCAGAATAGAAAGAGGAGTGGGAGGCCCCGGTGAACAACTGAGCAAGAGGACAAGTACATTAGAGTGTCTAGTTTGAGAAAAAGACACCTCACAAGTCCTCATCTGGCAGCTTCATTAAATAGTACCCGCATAACACCAGTCTCAACATCAACAGTGAAGAGGCGACTCCGGGATGCTGGCCTTCTAGGCCGAGTTGCAAAGAAAAAGCCATACCTCAGACTGGCCAATGAAAAGAAAAGATTAAGATGGGCAAAAGAACACAGACACTGGACAGAGGAACTCTGCCTGGAAGGCCAGCATCCCGGCGTCACTAGTATGTCACTCTATCATGAGTAAAAGAGACTCCTTTACTGAACTAAACCCCTGTCATTCTCCCAGCATGTTGCATTACCCCTACCTACAGTGCACTCGGAAAGTATTCAGACCCCTTACCTTTTTTTCACATTTTGTTAGGTTACAACCTTATTCTAAAATTGATTAAATAAATGTTTTTTTCTCATTAATCTACACACAATACCCCATAATGACAAAGTGAAAACACAAATAACTTATTTACATAAGTATTCAGACCCGTTGCTAGGAGACTTGAAATTGAGCTCAGATTTGCCGAAAGGAGGGCGGGGGAGGGCCTTGTTTGCATCCCGGAAGTTGGTGTAACAGTGGTACTCCAGATGATATGTTGATAGAACTTTGGCAGCCTTTTTCTCAAATTTGCTTTATTAAAATCCCCAGCTACAATAAATGCAGCCTCAAGATATATGGTTTCCAGTTTGCATAAAGTTCAGTGAAGTTCTTTGAGGGCCGTCATAGTATCGGCTTGAGGGGGGATATACATGGCCATGACTGTAACCAAAGAAAATTATCTTGAGAGATAATTCAGTCGGCATTTGATTGGGATATGTTCCAGGTAGCTTCAGAGAATAACATCGACATATATACTGACACGGTGACTGAGTTTATCAGGAAGTGTAGAGGCGATGTTGTACCCACTGTGACTATTAAAACCTACCCTAACCAGAAACCGTGGATAGATGGCAGCATCATGAAGTACTTTGAGAGACTAGTCAAGGATCATATATTCTCTACCTTACCTGTCAGCCTAGACACACTTCAATTTCCTTACCCCCCCCAATAGATCCACAGATGATACAATCGCCATCACACTGCACACTGCCCTATACCAACTGGACAAGAGGAATACCTATGTCAGAATGCTGTTCATTGACTATAGCTCAGCATTCAACACCATAGTACTCTCCAAGCTCATCATTAAGCTCAAGGCCCTGGGTCTGAACCCCACCCTGTGCAACTGGGTCCTGGACTTCCTGACGGGCATCTCCCAGGTGGTGAAGGTAGGAAACAACACCACCACTTCGCTGGTCCTCAACACTGGGGTCCCACAAGGATGCGTGCTTTGCCCCCTCCTGTACTCCCTGTTCACCCATGACTGCATGGCCAAGCACGCCTCAAACTCAATCACCAAGTTTACAGATGACACAACAGTAGTTGGCTTGATTACCAAAAATGACGAGACAGCCGATAGGGAGGAGATGAGGGTCCTGGGAGTGTGGTGCCAGGAAAATAACCTCTCACTCAACATCAACAAAACAAAGGAGATGATATTGGACTTCAGGAAACAGCAGAGGGAGCATCCATCCACATTGATGGGACCGCAGTGGAGAAGCTGGAAAGCTTCAAGTTCCTCGGCGTACACATCATTGATAAACTGAAATGGTCCACCCACACAAACAGTGTGGTGAAGAAGGTGTAACAGTGCCTCTTCAAGAAGGCTGAAGAAATTTGGCCTGGCAACTAAAACCCTCACAGACTTTTACAGATGCACAATTGAGAGCATCCTATCAGGCTTTATCACCATTTGGTATGGCAACTGCACCGCCGCAAACGCTGGGCTCTCCAGAGGTTGATGCTGTCTGCCCAACGCATCACCGGGGGCAAACTAGCTGCCTTCAAATCAAATCAAAATCAAATCAAATTTTATTTGTCACATACACATGGTTAGCAGATGTTAATGCGAGCGTAGCGAAATGCTTGTGCTTCTAGTTCCGACAATGCAGTGATAACCAACAAGTAATCTAACTAACAATTCCAAAACTACTGTCTTATACACAGTGTAAGGGGATAAAGAATATGTACATAAGGATATATGAATGAGTGATGGTACAGAGCAGCATACAGTAGATGGTATCGAGTACAGTATATACATATGAGATGAGTATGTAGACAAAGTAAACAAAGTGGCATAGTTAAAGTGGCTAGTGATACATGTATTACATAAGGATGCAGTCGATGATGTAGAGTACAGTATATACGTATGCATATGAGATGAATAATGTAGGGTAAGTAACATTATATAAGGTAGCATTGTTTAAAGTGGCTAGTGATATATTTACATAATTTCCCATCAATTCCCATTATTAGAGTGGCTGGAGTTGGGTCACTTACAGCACCTGATGTCACAGGAAGGCCAAAAAGATAATCAAGAAAAACAACCACCCGAGCCACTGGCTGTTCACCCCGTTATCATCCAGAAGGAGGGGTAAATACAGGTGCATCGAAGCTGGGACAGAGAGACGGAAAAACAGCTTCTACCTCAAGACCACCAGACTGAAATAGCCATCACTAGCACTTAGAGGCTGCAGCCTCTATACATAGACTTGAAATCACTGGCTACTTTAATAAACGGAACACTAGTCACCTTAATAATGTTTACAGACCTTGCTTTACTCATCTCATATGTATATACTGTATTCTATACTGTATACTATACTACTGTATCTTAGTATATGCCGCTCTGACGTTGCTCATCCATATATTTATATATTCTTAATTACATTCCTTTACTTAGATGTGTGTGTATTGGGTATATGTTGTGAAATGGTTAGATATTACTTCACTGTCGGAGCTAGAAACACAAGCATTTCGGTACACCTGCAATAACATCTGCTAAACATGTGTATGTTGCCAATGAAATTAGATTTGATTTGAGGTGCATCCTGTCTCCATTGATCATCCTTGAGATGTTTCTACAACTTGATTGGAGTCCACCTGTGGTGCATTCAATTGATTGGACATGATTTGGAAATGCACACACCTGAAGATATAAGGTCCCACAGTTGACAGAGCATGTCAGAACAAAAACCAAGCCATGAGGTTGGAAGGAATTGTCCGTAGAGCCCTGAGACAGGATTGTGTCGAGGCACAGATATGGGTAACGGTACCAAAAACTGTATTCAGCATTGAAGGTCCCCAAGAATACAGTGGCCTCCATCATTCTCAAATGGAAGAAGCTTAGAACCACCAAGGCCCTTCCTAGAGCTTCCTGCTGGCCAAACTGAGCAATCGGGGGAGAAGGCCCTTAGTCAGGGAGGTGACCAAGAACCCGATGGTCACTCTGACAGAGCGCCAGAGTTCCTCTGTGAAGATGGGAGAACCTTCCAGAAGGACAACCATCTCTGTAGCACTCCACCAATCAGGTCTTTATGGTAGAGTGGTCAGACGGAAGCCACATGACACCCCACTTGGAGTTTACCAAAAGGCACCTAGAGGAGTCTCAGACCATGAGAAACAAGATTCTCTGGTCTGATGAAACCAAGATTGAACTATTTGGCCTGAATGCCAAGCGTCACATCTGGAGGTAACCTGGCACCATCCCTACGGTGAAACATCGTGGTGGCAGCATCATGCTGTGGGGATGTTTTTCAGAGGCAGGGACTGGGAGACTAGTCAGGCTTGAGGGAAAGACGAATGGAGCAAAGTACAGAGAGATTCATGATGAAAACCTGCTCCAGAGTGCTCAGGACCTCAGACTGGGGCGACGATTCACTTTCTAACAGGACAGCAACCCTAAGCACACAGCCAAGACAACGCAGGAGTAGCTTCGGGACAAGTCTCTGAATGTCCTTAAGTGGCCAAGCCAGAGCCCGAAATTGAACCTGACCGAACATCTCTGGAGAGACTTGAAAATAGCTGTGCAGCGACACTCCCCAGCCAACCTGTCAGAGCTTGAAATTATCTGCAGAGAAGAATGGGAGAAACACCCCAAATAGAGGTGTGCCAAGCTTGTAGCGTCATACCCAAGAAGACTCGAGGCTTTAATCGCTGCCAAAGATGCTTCAACAAAGTAATGTGTAAAGGATCTGAATACTTATATAAATGTGATATTTCAGTATTAAAAAAAAAAAATATATTTTTTGCAAAAAATGTTTAAAAAACGTCTGTAGATTGATGAGTAAAAAAATATGTAATCAATTTTAGAATAAGACTATAACAAAAATTCAGAATACTTTCCGAATGCACTGTACATGTACATATTACCTAAACGAACCTGCACCCCGCACATTGACTTGGTACCGGTACCCCCTGTGTATAGCCTCATTTTTGTTATTTTATTGTGTTTCTTTATATTTCTTTATTTGTATTTCATTTTTTAGCAAGTCTTTTCTTACTTAAATAAACTGCATTGTTGGGCTTGTAAGTAAGCATTTCACTGTAATTTCACGGTAAGGTACACCATACACACCTGTCCTATTCTGTCACATCTGCTCCTGCATCACCCTCCACTGCTCATCTTGTGTCTTCTTGACCTGCCGCTACTCCTCCAGTACTCTCTCCCTCGCCCTCTAGCTCTCTCTGTGTGTTTGTGTGAGCGGAGACAGGTGTGCTGGAGTCAGAGCAGATCCCCACCAGCTGCAACCTGTTCCATAATCAAGACCTCTACAAATACTCAGCCCTGCTACTTCCACGCTGCCAGATCGTAATCTCTGCTCAGTCAGTCTACGGTTCTAGCCATTTGTTACTATTCAGATCCTGTTGTGCCAGTTTTCCTTGCCTGACACTGTTTTCCTCTCCGCTACAGTTCTGCCCCCTCTGACTCTGGTCCCTGTCTCCAATCTCATGTCTCGTCATTCTGCTGATCTGTCCTGGATTCCCCACTCTGCTACTCCCTTGGATTCCCCTCCGGACCCACTTACCTTGTCTCAACCCCTCTTGCTCCAGCCTCAGCACCTGGTTTCCTGCAACCCGCCCAAGCTTCCCTTGACCTGCACTCCATCTCCCCCTGTGTTTCAATAAATACCTTGGTTACTTCATTCCAGTCTCCTCGTCTGAGTCCTTTCTTGGGTTCCCCTGTTCCACTCCGCGTAACAATATTCGCCGCAAATATTTGTCTTTGATTTATTTGTCTTTGGAACTGTTTAGGCCTATACTAGATTAAATTCAATAATTTTCATACAAATAGCTAGCAATAAAGTGCAGAATATATCTAAACTGATGTGTAAAGGCGCATAGCTTTTTTTGCAAACAAGGCCACAAGACGAAGGACTCTTTAGGCTACTTTAAGATTGACACTTTATTCCTTTATCAATCCATAGCATTTGCTTTACAAACGTGCTTCTCTCAATTTGTATCCATTGCCGCTTTTATCCAATTTTATAATTTCACCACAGTTATATTAAAGGTTCTTCGAAATACAAACTTCTGATACGCTAATTATTTGTATGTCTTGCCTAAACACAACCAAAGCATCTTGGCTTAGCTGTTTTACTTATTTTTTAAACAGGAGGATATGAAATATCTCGCATTTTTTTACCCCCTTTTTCTCCCAATTGTTAGTAGTTACTATCTTGTCTCATCACTACAACTCCCGTACGGGCTCGGGAGAGACGAAAGTCTAAAGCCATGCATCCTCTGAAACACAACCCATCCAACCCGGAAGCCAGCCACACCAATGTGTCGGAGGAAACACCATACACCTAGCGACCTGTTCAGCGTGCACTGCAAACGGCCCGCGCGATGAGACAAGGATAACCCTACCGGTCAAGCCCTCCCTAACGACACACATTGTGCATCGCCCCATGGACCTCCCGGGCGCGGCCGGCGGCGACAGAGCCTGGGCTCGAAGTCTCTGGTGGCACAGCTTGCACTGCGATGCAGAGCCTTAGACCACTGCGCCATCCAGGAGGCCTCCTAATATTTTAATAATTGGATAACAAATATAGGTTGTAATGATGAGTGTAAAACTATAAAAGTGTGCTGTTTTCTGTTAATTTATACAGATTTTGTGATAAGGGAGTTGTTAAGTTCCCCAATTTCTGTGTTGTCGTTTGTGAATTTGAGTGTGTTTCAGGAGAAAGCTTCCTGAAATCCCCCAGCAGTTGATTGGTCGACTCCACGATTAATTGGAGAGCTGACCCCGCCCCCTCGTCAGGATGTCTCCAATTTCCAATGCCTTCTGAAGCTATAAAAGCCAGTGTTCTGTTGTTCAGGAGAAAGATTGATTTTGATATAGATCATTGCTGAGAGAGGAGGTTGATGGCTGAGGGGTATAGCATGTTGATGGCTGAGGGGTATAGCATGTTGATGGCTGAGGGGTATAGCATGTTGATGGCTGAGGGGTATAGCATGTTGATGGCTGAGAGGTATAGCATGTTGATGGCTGAGGGGTATAGCATGTTGATGGCTGAGGCGTATATCATGTTGATGGCTGAGGGGTATAGCATGTTGATGGCTGAGAGGTATAGCATGTTGATGGCTGAGGGGTATAGCATGTTGATGGCTGAGGGGTATAGCATGTTGATGGCTGAGGGGTATAGCATGTTGATGGCTGAGGGGTATAGCATGTTGATGGCTGAGGGGTATAGCATGTTGATGGCTGAGGGGTATAGCATGTTGATGGCTGAGAGGTATAGCATGTTGGTCATTGGTATGTACTATGTTAGTTGTTATTGGTAGCAGCTTTGGTATGTTCTGTGTTTGTTGCTTCTTTAATGGGGTGGCAGGGTAGCCTAGTGGTTAGTGTTGCAAGTTCAAACCCCCGAGCTGACAAGGTACAATTCTGTTCTGCCCCTGAACAGGCAGTTAACCCACTGTTCCTAGTCTGTCATTGAAAATAAGAATTTGTTCTTAACTGACTTGCCAGGTTAAATAAAGGTTAAAAAACATATACATATACGGGCATACATATACCCGTAGTATATTCACTGTCTAGGCACACTAGATAAGACCTGGGCGGACCACCCCCTGTATTTTGGTTAGCGCTCCAGGTGGTGGTAAGTGAGATAGGTAGTGGGTAGGCAGGTTATATAGGAAAGGGGGGCTTTGACATTTACTTTCTTTGCTTTGGTTCCGTCCAGCCCCTTTTCCCCATATTACTGTGTGACGGAATAAACTTTTGTCATCCTTACTCGCACCTACAGTCCATACCTCTTTCACTTCATGGGGAGTTGAGGTGTAGCAGGGTGTTGCATTTCCTCTTCACAGAGGGGTGTGTAATAGGAGGTCCAAGGCGAGTTGGAGTCATATGCATTCAGGGAGGGACCAGGGATCTGGTCACAATGCAGAGGCAGTGGGCAGATAAGAGATGTGTTTTAATACCATGTGAAGACAAATCTTGATCAGATAGTGATCAGATCATGTTGATCAGATGACGACAATCACACATTAATGCAAGGTGTAACCACGGCTAGAGAGAAGGGGAGGGTGGTTAATTTAGACAGAGAAGGGCTACTCTGCTCTGCGTTGAGGCCCCAGCCACAGGATCAGAAGCACCGGTTCTCTGTTTTCATCCTCTCACCTTTTTTCACTTTCTCCTCTCCCTTTCCTCTTTTCCTTATCGTCTCCCCGTATATAACCCCCTCTCCTCTTCTTTGTTCTCCCTCTTGTCACACTGCTTCTCTGTTCTCCCCCTCTCCAGTCTTCACTTTCACCTCTTTCTCCCTCCTCTCTTCTAAACCTCCTCTTATACCCCCTCCTCCCTTCTCATCTCATCATTCTGGCCCTGAACACAGCTAGCTACCAGAGGAATCTGTCAGTGATTTGTCTACCGGCTTCAGATGAGCTGCCAAGTAACAGGGCCGCCACCGGCAGGAACAAAAGAGAAATACATCAGAAGGAAGCAGGACTTTGGGTAAAATGTGATTAATATCATCTTATTGAAGGACACCACATGTATGGAATGTCTGTCTTGGCTGGGGTTGTTTTTGAATCTAAAGGTTCCCAGCAATTATGGAGGCTTAGCTCCAACTAGTAACTCTAATGACTCACATTAGTTAGTACGGAACATTAAAGACGAGTTAATTTCCTTGATGCTATATCCACCAATTTTTCACATTGGTGTTTTTTTAATAGAAATTATAGTTTATGGGTAACTTCATGTGTGTGTAAAATATTACTGTGTATGACATGTATTTTTTTTACATTTGCAAAACGCTACTGTATATACCATTGTTTAGCTGGAATGGAAGGATGAGGGGGAGATTGAGAGGGAGGTTGAAGGACAGGGAGGGGGGATGATATTAGACGGGTGGAGTAGATCTAGTTTCACATGCTTACCGTAAGAGACCCATATCTCTCTCTCTCTTGCTTACCGTAAGAGACCCATATCTATCTCTCAATTCAAGGCGCTTTATTGGCATGGGAAACATATGTTAACATTGCCAAAGCAAGTGAAATAGATAATAAAACAAAAGTTAAATAAACAATCAAAATTAACAGTAAACACTACACTCACAGAAGTTCCAAAATAATAAATACATTTCAAATGTCACATTATGTCCATATACAGTGTTGTAACGATGTGCAAATGGTTAAAGTAGAAAAGGGAAAATAAATAAGCATAAATATGGGTTGTATTTACAATGGCGTTTGTTCTTCACTGGTTGCCCTTGTGGCAACAGGTCACAAATCTTGCTGCTGTGATGGCACACTGTGGTATTTCACCCAGTAGATATGGGAGTTTATCAAAATCTGGTTTGTTTTCGATTTTTCGTGGATCTGTGTAATCTGAGGGAAATATGTGTCTCTAATATGGTCATACATTTGGCAGGAGGTTAGGAAGTGCAGCTCAGTTTCCACCTCAATATGTGGGCAGTGTGCACATAGCCTGTCTTCTCTTGAGAGCCAGGTCTGCCTACAACGGCCTTCCTCAATAGTAAGGCTATGCTCACTGAGTCTCTCTTTCCAATTACAAAATGAACATGTTCAGTTGAGTTCACTACAACAGACAGGCTGTTATCAATTGGCAACTTTTGTTGGATGACATGAAAATAGAGCTCTTCACCACACACAGCAGTGGTGGGTTTGGGATCAAAATTCAAATGCATGGGCCTCCCGAGTGGTGCAGTGGTCTAGGCACTGCATCGCAGTACTAGCTGTGCCACTAGAGATTCTGGGTTTGAGTCCAGGCTCTGTTGCATTCGGCCGCGACTGGGAGACCCATGGGGCGGAACACAATTGGCCCAGAGTCATCTGACAGGGATGTCCTTGTCCCATCGCTTACTAGTGACTCCTGTGGTGGGCCGGGTGCAGTGCATGCTGACATGTCACCAGGTGTACAGTGTTTCCTCCAACACATTGGTGTGGCTGGCTTCTGGGTTGAGTAGGCATTGTGTCAAGAAGCAGTGCGGCCTGGTTGAGTTGTGTTTCGGAAGGATGCATGGCTCTCGACCTTCGCCTCTCTTGAGTCCGTCCGGGAGTTGCAGCGATGAGACAAGACTGTAACTACCAATTGGATCCCACGATATTGGAGAGAAAAGGGGGTACAAAAAAAGTGAATGCATAAGCAGAAAAGAACCCCATAACTCCTGTACAATATGGTGGTGGATCTTTGATGTTATTGAAAAGACTGGTGTCAATCATTTTGAATGCTACCCTTTAGAGAAAGAAAAGTATTATTTGTTAAACAAAATCTCTTTCTGAGCAATAGTATTTTTGTTTTTACATATTTTTCTTCGCATATCTCTTTAAAAACATTTTGCTAAACCTAAGCTTCCAAATACTCTCCTGCAACCCGCCTCACCCAATATAGCTATTTTTCCTAAAGTATTTATATTTACTTCGGAACCGGAACCCCTCAACTGAAGCTAGCCAGCTATGCTAGCGGTCTTCAGCTAACCGGTCATCAGCTAACCTTTAGCTCGGAAAGCTCTCGCCAGTTCGAACAACGCGACTCTAACCAGAGCATAACGGACCTATTTATTTTTCATCCCCGGATTCCCACCGCAAACGGAACATTTTTCAGATGGATCTTCACAACTAGCTATCTAGCTAAACCGCAACCCCGGATGATTACTCCTGGCTAGCGTTTCCACCCACTTAGCTTGAAGCTAGCCCGGCCAGAGCACCTGTGCTACCACCGTAGCATACTCCTGGGCTACAATACCCGGGCCCACGACCGGTCTATCGATGTCACCGCATGAAGAGGAATAAACAGACTCAGCCCATCGCGACGTACCCCAAAGGCTAACTCTCTAGCCCTTGCTATCTCCTTGCTTGCTAATTCGGCCTGCTAACTGCTAGCTTGTTTAGCTCTGGTCCGCTAACTGCTACCTTGTTTACCCCAGGCCTACGAACTGTTAGCTTGTTAGCACAGGCCTGCTAACCGTCTGAATCGCCGTGTCCCAAACACTCATTGGACCCATATTTACTTTCTATCTCTTGTCGATTTTTAATTTGTTTATACCTTCCCAATGCCTCACCCAATGTGATACGGAATCGCTATTATTTTAAATTTTTAGAACACACTCAAGAACCTCCAGAAGCTAACCAGCTAACTAGCTACAAGCTATTTAGTCACCGTTAGTTTTTTAAAACCTGGATAACACTCGCCAGTCCAGCTTTCCATTAATCCATTAATCACGGTACTCCATTCTGCTTGTTTGTTTTATCTGTCGGCCCCGTTGCCTAGTCAACGCCATTTTACCTGCTGTTGTTGTGCTAGCTGATTAGCTGTTGTTGTCTCACCTACTGTTTTAGCTAGCTTTCCCAATTAAACACCTGTGATTACTGTATGCCTCGCTGTATGTCTCTCAAATGTCAATATGCCTTGTATACTGTTGTTCAGGTTAGTTATCATTGTTTCAGTTCACAATGGAGCCCCTAGTTCCACTCTTCATACCCCTGATACCTCCTTTGTCCCACCTCCCACACATGCAGTGACCTCACCCAAATCCAGATAGCAGATGTTCTGAAAGAGCTGCAAAACCTGGACCCGTACAAATCAGCTGGGCTTGACAATCTGGACCCTCTATTTCTGAAACTATCCGCCGCCATTGTCGCAACCCCTATTACCAGCCTGTTCAACCTCTCTTTCATATCGTCTGAGATCCCCAAGGATTGGAAAGCTGCCACAGTCATCCCCCTCTTCAAAGGGGGAGACACCCTGGACCCAAACTGTTACAGACCTATATCCATCCTGCCCTGCCTATCTAAGGTCTTCGAAAGCCAAGTCAACAAACAGGTCACTGACCATCTCAAATCCCACCGTACCTTCTCCGCTGTGCAATCTGGTTTCCGAGCCGGTCACGGGTGCACCTCAGCCACACTCAAGGTACTAAACGATATCATAACCGCCATTGATAAAAGACAGTACTGTGCAGCCGTCTTCATCGAATTTGCCAATGCTTTCGACTCTGTCAATCACCATATTCTTATTGGCAGACTCAGTAGCCTCAGTTTTTCGGATGACTGCCTTGCCTGGTTCACCAATTACTTTGCAGACAGAGTTCATTGTGTCAAATCGGAAGGCATGCTGTCCGGTCCTCTGGCAGTCTCTATGGGGGTGCCACAGGGTTCAATTCTCGGGCCGACTCTTTTCTCTGTATATATCAATGATGTTGCTCTTGCTGCGGGCGATTCCCTGATCCACCTCTACGCAGACGACACCATTCTATATACCTTCGGCCCGTCATTGGACACTGTGCTATCTAACCTCCAAACGAGCTTCAATGCCATACAACACTCCTTCCGTGGCCTCCAACTGCTCTTAAACGCTAGTAAAACCAAATGCATGCTTTTCAACCGATCGCTGCCTGCACCCGCATGCCCGACTAGCATCACCACCCTGGATGGTTCCGACCTTGAATATGTGGACATCTATAAGTACCTAGGTGTCTGGCTAGACTGCAAACTCTCCTTCCAGACTCATATCAAACATCTCCAATCGAAAATCAAATCAAGAGTCGGCTTTCTATTCCGCAACAAAGCCTCCTTCACTCACGCCACCAAGCTTACCCTAGTAAAACTGACTATCCTACCGATCCTTGACTTCGGCGATGTCATCTACAAAATGGCTTCCAACACTCTACTCAGCAAACTGGATGCAGTTTATCACAGTGCCATCCGTTTTGTCACTAAAGCACCTTATACCACCCACCACTGTGACTTGTATGCTCTAGTCGGCTGGCCCTCGCTACATATTCGTCGCCAGACCCACTGGCTCCAGGTCATCTACAAGGCCATGCTAGGTAAAGCTCCGCCTTATCTCAGTTCACTGGTCACGACGGCAACACCCATCCGTAGCACGCGCTCCAGCAGGTGTATCTCACTGATCATCCCTAAAGCCAACACCTCATTTGGCCGCCTTTCGTTCCAGTACTCTGCTGCCTGTGACTGGAACGAATTGCAAAAATCGCTGAAGTTGGAGACTTTTATCTCCCTCACCAACTTCAAACATCAGCTATCTGAGCAGCTAACCGATCGCTGCAGCTGTACATAGTCTATTGGTAAATAGCCCACCCATTTTCACCTACCTCATCCCCATACTGTTTTTATTTATTTACTTTTCTGCTCTTTTGCACACCAATATCTCTACGTGTACATGACCATCTGATCATTTATCACTCCAGTGTTAATCTGCAAAATTGTAATTATTCGCCTACCTCCTCATGCCTTTTGCACACATTGTATATAGACTCTACCTTTTTTTCTACTGTGTTATTGACTTGTTAATTGTTTACTCCATGTGTAACTCTGTGTTGTCTGTTCACACTGCTATGCTTTATCTTGGCCAGGTCGCAGTTGCAAATGAGAACTTGTTCTCAACTAGCCTACCTGGTTAAATAAAGGTGAAATAAATAAAAAATATAAAAAATAGTATAAAATAATATCATTTTCCCATTTTGAGCATAACATATAGCTCAGTATTTTAATTATTTATTTTATACAGTTATTTTTGCACATCTTTATTAAAGGTGTCAATAATTTCAGACCCCACTGTACATCTTTAAATTCTCAATGAAAAGTTGGCTCACTTTGGAATTTGAAAGTTTGGAATTCCATCCAAATCCACAGGTTGGTAAAAGGCATACCCACAGGCTACAGTAAAACAGTCACCGGTGCTATACACTCTGTACCCTAAAGCTTCACTAGTTCATAAGAAATCGTAAAAATGCCACAAGAACACTAGTCTCCCTAGGCAGACGGGTTGACTCCCACAATGTATCCAATGTTCCAGCATAGGGACGGGTTTACATGCTGAATACCCATCACAACCAAAAAGTTACAAAACCATTTACAGCTCAAATGGCTCTGGATCGTTTGGAACTCTATGTTCACTTACTGCTGAAGGTGTTTATCATATGTTTTTTATCATTATTATTATTTGAAAGTGATTGTGTCCCACTTGTTGTTGATTCTTCACAAAGAAATACAGTTTTATATCTTTATGTTTGAAGCCTGAAATGTGTCAAAAGGTCACAAAGTTCAAGGGGGCCGAAAACTTTCGCAAGGCACTGTATATATATACACATAGTGGGGCAAAAAAGTATTTAGGCAGCCACCAATTGTGCAAGTTCTCCCACTTAAAAAGATGAGAGAGGCCTGTAATTTTCATTATAGGTACACTTCAACTATGACAGACAAAATTAGAAAAAAAATTCCAGAAAATCACATTGTAGGATTTTTAATGAATTAATTTGCAAATTATGGTGGAGAATAAGTATTTGGTCACCTACAAACAAGCAAGATTTCTGGCTCTCACAGACCTGTAACTTCTTCTTTGAGAGGCTCCTCTGTCCTCCACTCGTTACCTGTATCAATGGCACCTGTTTGAACTTGTTATCAGTATAAAAGACACCTGTCCACAACCTCAAACAGTCACACTCCAAACTCCACTATGGCCGAGACCAAAGAGCTGTCAAAGGACACCAGAAACAAAATTGTAGACCTGCACCAGACTGGGAAGAATGAATCTGCAATAGGTAAGCAGCTTGGATTGAAGAAATCAACTGTGGGAGCAATTATTAGGAAATGGAAGAACACTGATAATCTCCCTCGATCTGGGGCTCCACGCAAGATCTCACCCCGTGGGGTCAAAATGATCACAAGAACGGTGAGCAAAAATTCCAGAACCCCACGGGGGGACCTAGTGAATGACCTGCAGAGAGCTGGGACCAAAGTAACAAAGCCTACCATCAGTAACACACTACGCCGCCAGGGACTCAAATCCTGCAGTGCCAGACGTGTCCCCCTGCTTAAGCCAGTACATGTCCAGGCCCGTCTGAAGTTTGGAATTTGAAAGTTTGCACGTCCACGTCCTCCATCCACATCCTCAGACATGGATGGACATCTAATACTGACTTCTATTATGGGTGCCCTGGCTGTATTTTCAAACAAGACAAAACAAAACATACAAATACAAAAGATAACATACTGATGCACAACAACATCATCAGTCCTGCCCAGACCCACCTGTTCTATCTCCAGTGCCTGCACTCCTCTCCACCACATGTCTTCACATTGCACCATTTTGTTCCTCTTCGTCGCCCACGCTCTTTCAATATTTACAGAATGAATCATCTGCTTTTTCTATTGTCTTAACAATGGAGGATTGGTTCCAGTTTTTAAGAATATGTTTTTTCAAGATAATTGATGAGAAGAGTGTCGTCCAACACATGGGACCATATGCAGACAGACGGATTAACAACTTTCATTACTCAGGCCATCATTTTGAACTTCATAGCATTCCCAGAAGGCATGGATTATTGACTAATTGTTAGTCTTATACTTAAGACATGACTCTCAGTTTTGCTGTAGAATTTATTAATAATTAATAATGATTTGTCTCTTGTATAATAAATTCTATCCATGGGATTAAGCGTACTTTTTCGTTAGATGTCATTTTGTTTGCTATGCTCCCTCCAACTTGTGCCGATATCAGTTATTTTTAAGTCTTGGTTCAAATAGTTCATATTTGAACCAAGAGGTTGTCAGTTGAATAGGTTCTCTGCAAGGTTTTGTATATCTTACCTATCATATGAGTATAATTGTTTGACTCAAATAGAATTTTGAGATTGCTCTGATGTCCAAAAGATTTATAATCAAAACTTTTAATTTGCATATATTTTAAAATATCTACAATGGTATTTTTAATTCTGTCATGGAACTTAATATATTTCCTAAAACCAATTATTTTACCATTCCTATGCTTTTAGTTTTCCAAATTATTGGTGTATTCTGAAACGCTATCTAAGGATTGTAACATAGGGTTGTGTTTTGGGAGTGATATTGGTTCTTGCAGAATCCGTTTAATGTTCTTCCATGTTGTTATGGTGTTCTTAACTATGAAGTTGTTAATGTTCTTCCATATTGTTATGAGGTTCTTAAGTATGAAGTTGTTAATGTTCTTCCATATTGTTATAGTGTTCTTAACTATGAAGTTGTTAATGTTCTTCCATATTGTTATGAGGTTCTTAACTATGAAGTTGTTAATGTTCTTCCATATTGTTATGAGGTTCTTAACTATGAAGTTGTTAATGTTCTTCCATATTGTTATAGTGTTCTTAACTATGAAGTTGTTAATGTTCTTCCATATTGTTATGAGGTTCTTAACTATGAAGTTGTTAATGTTCTTCCATATTGTTATGAGGTTCTTAACTATGAAGTTGTTAATGTTCTTCCATATTGTTATGGTGTTCTTAACTATGAAGTTGTTAATGTTCTTCCATATTGTTATGAGGTTCTTAACTATGAAGTTGTTATTGTTCTTCCATATTGTTATGAGGTTCTTAACTATGAAGTTGTTATTGTTCTTCCATATTGTTATGAGGTTCATAACTATGAAGTTGTTAATGTTCTTCCATATTGTTATGAGGTTCTTAACTATGAAGTTGTTAATGTTCTTCCATATTGTTATGGTGTTCTTAACTATGAAGTTGTTAATGTTCTTCCATATTGTTATGAGGTTCTTAACTATGAAGTTGTTAATGTTCTTCCATATTGTTATGGTGTTCTTAACTATGAAGTTGTTAATGTTCTTCCATATTGTTATGAGGTTCTTAACTATGA
This sequence comes from Oncorhynchus gorbuscha, assembly GCF_021184085.1. Taxonomy (NCBI): domain Eukaryota; kingdom Metazoa; phylum Chordata; class Actinopteri; order Salmoniformes; family Salmonidae; genus Oncorhynchus; species Oncorhynchus gorbuscha. Next base: position 17,527,869 of record NC_060187.1, on the reverse strand, counting down.
AGTTGTTAATGTTCTTCCATATTGTTATGAGGTTCTTAACTATGAAGTTGTTAATGTTCTTCCATATTGTTATGGGTTCTTAACTATGAAGTTGTTAATGTTCTTCCATATTGTTATGAGGTTCTTAACTATGAAGTTGTTAATGTTCTTCCATATTGTTATGAGGTTCTTAACTATGAAGTTGTTAATGTTCTTCCATATTGTTATGGTGTTCTTAACTATGAAGTTGTTAATGTTCTTCCATATTGTTATGGTGTTCTTAACTATGAAGTTGTTAATGTTCTTCCATATTGTTATGGTGTTCTTAACTATGAAGTTGTTAATGTTCTTCCATATTGTTATGAGGTTCTTAACTATGAAGTTGTTAATGTTCTTCCATATTGTTATGGTGTTCTTAACTATGAAGTTGTTAATGTTCTTAGCTTAATCTTTTGAAAACAAACACGTAAAAAGATTCTGAGGATGAGCATCTTCAATATGTACCCATTGTTCCTCTTTAGTGCATTTAACTATATGTCTGTAGTAAAAGCCTTGGGTGGCGAGTTGATATAATTCCAAGTCTGGATGTATTAAATCAACCTCAGACTTAGGAAGACGTAAAACTTTCCATTTTATTCCATGAGTTTTATTTGCCCATATAAAGTCTGTTATGGAAGAGTATACTTTTTAAAAGAATGTCCCTCAGTGGGGTAATTGTGTTACGGAGCGTAAAAAGAAAGAAAAGAAAGGTAGCAGGCTACTCCACAGAGTTAAAATGATGAGGGCTGTCGTTCTGGAATGTCCCCGAAGCTGTGCCAAGCACTGGGAGATTCCCACATCCTAAAAAGATTCCCAAAACTCTGCAGAGCCAGGAAAACTTCCCATCTTTCCTGTCTTTTGTTGCTTTGCTCTAACTTTTCCATAGCAAAGATAGATTAACCCTAATACCTTGGAAATCCATATTTGAACCCTAACACCTTGGAAATCCATATTTAAACCCTAACACCTTGGAAATCCATAGTTGAACCCTAATACCTTGGAAATCCATATTTGAACCCTAACACCTTGGAAATCCATATTTGAACCCTAATACCTTGGAAATCCATATTTGAACCCTAACACCTTGGAAATCCATATTTGAACCCTAATACCTTAAAAACCCTTATTTGAAATCCCTTCTAACTTAAAGGCAGGAAGTCACAGCACAGTAGCGGATTCTGAAAGCAACATCGGTAGAAACCAAGGCCCAATAAATAAGTGACTGTTAATGACTGTTCATGTTAGAAATGTTAATACTGGTCTAAAGTGAATAGCAAAAAGACATAACAGACATTACATCTCAAAATGGGATGCTTTGAGTGTTTGACTTTACTCTCATCTACCGGCCGAGGATTTGGCAGCAGAACATGGTTGAATCAACTTGACAAAATGTAATAACCAGAAAGACGCAAGGCCATGTGAAATATATACTTTAATATGACCATACATTTCTCAAGATCAGTACAAAGTATTTAGGGATGCTTTCATCATAGCTTTATGTTTCCAAGACAGACATACAAACAGGACAGAGATGAAACAAAACAACTATTACAGAAACACGTTGACCGTATGACACTTACTGTACACGCAAACAACGATGTGCACGTGCTCAGACACAATGTGGACATGTGACACACTGATTAAGAGGGAAGGAGGGAGGGGGTTAGAGAAAGAGTGAAGAGGGAGGAATGCATTGATAGATACAGTGCTAGGCCAGCCCCGGAGGAGAGGAAACAGGGCCAGGCCAGGCCCGGAGGAGAGGAAACAGGGCCAGGCCAGGCCCGGAGGAGAGGAAACAGGGCCAGGCCAGGTCCGGAGGAGAGGAAACAGGGCCAGGCCAGGCCCGGAGGAGAGGAAACAAGGCCAGACCCGGAGGAGAGGACACAGGGCCAGGCCAGGCCCGGAGGAGAGGAACCAGGGCCAGGCCCGGAGGAGAGGAACCAGGGTCAGACCCGGAGGAGAGGAACCAGGGTCAGACCCGGAGGAGAGGAACCAGGGTCAGACCCGGAGGAGAGGAACCAGGGCCAGGCCCGGAGGAGAGGAACCAGGGTCAGACCCGGAGGAGAGGAACCAGGGCCAGGCCCGGAGGAGAGGAACCAGGGTCAGACCCGGAGGAGAGGAACCAGGGTCAGGCTAGAACCAGAAAAACATCCTTATATAATGAAAGCTTCACTGGATAGTTTCCCATCACCATAGGAAACTACTGCACTGCAGTGCAATCGCCTTAGGGACTAGCTAGCTGAATGATTTTCCTTTCTTTTAGTCTTTCAATGAAATGTTCTTTTGAACCTGGTTGTTAGTCTGTGTCAGCAGCTGTCAAAGGGATGACAAACAGTGGGATAGGAACAGATAGAAAGAATCTCCATGTACACATAAATATGATACGATAACCTCAGGTGGGAAATATACTTGTTTAAGTTAGTAATAAAGCTTTTGACCATGCAACAATGTTCATCAGTACCTTTTAAACACAACTATGAACTCAGATTAGACCAACCGGCGACAAAACAGATGCCAAATATGTACAAAAAAATATAACAAAAATAACAATATCTCTCTTTCTGCAAGAATGTATTTCTATGTCATGTATATTACAGCTTAAGTTGTACCATTAGTCCAGCACGTTTAAGATGTGTACAGGTAGCTTAAGTTGTACCATTAGTCCAGCACGTTTAAGATGTGTACAGGTAGCTTAAGTTGTACCATTAGTCCAGCACGTTTAAGATGTGTACAGGTAGCTTAAGTGGGAGGAAACAAAGCAACACAGACGGGTTAGGTGACAACGTCACGAAAACCATGCACGCATTTCAATGGGGCAGAAGGCCGTGTGTTGTGGTCCTGGATGGCCAGATAGCTAGCAACAATGACAATAATCTGCCATGTGGGGAAATGTAGGTGGCTCGTTTCAGCTTGTTTTATCTTGTGCTTGATACCATGTCTTGTTTTGACTGATGTCACGTCTATGCTAATATGGCGAATATTCTCTAGCTAGCTAACCAACTGTAACAATGTATTTGAGAGACAAGTGCTCATTGTGCAAATGTATTTGATTTCAATGAACGTTAGAAACAAAATATAGTTGACATGTTATCAACAGTCTAAGCCAACCCCATCTGTTTAACCCCATAGTTGCACATGTGTTGGTTTTGTTGCTAAACAACCAATCCGTCTATATAGTCTATCATGGGTCAACACTACAAGGTTATGGTGAGCATTTAAATATGCCTGTATGGAAATATATATATAAGCTGTAAAAAATAATATATATACTCCAAATACATTTATATATACATAAATATGTTAAATACTGATCATTCTGAATCCCTGGATTTCTGAAAACTTTCTTTTATCTATTTAGGTAGTGGACTCACATGTCGTACTAGCCAGAGCCCTCTCCACACAGTAACTGTTTCTATGAAACACGTGAACTGCTGTTCTGCAGTCAGTATGTACCAAACGTAAGTTTCCCATATTTGACTTTTTCCTCTTTAAACCCGCAGGTGATCACTGTCTGTCTAGATCATGGGTCTGAAACTCATTCCATGGAGGGCCTAGTGTCTGCAGGTTTTTGGGATTTTCCATTTCAATTAGGCCCTAGACAACCAGGTGTAGGGAGTTCCTTACTAATTAATTACCTTAATTCATCAATTAAGCGCAAGGGAGGAGCGAAAACCCGCAGAACCCTGGGCCCTCCGTGGAATGAGTTTGGTACGTGTGGTCTTGATCAGGGGTTCTGGGGAACCCCTGGGTGCACATTAAGACCAAACCCTGGTCTAGATCATGTGGGAGGTTGGGGAAGAAGGGCTAAAAGAAAACCAGATGTTAATGGTTTTCACCCATGTCATATTCACTTATTCATTTTTCAAATACATGACATCACTTTAGTTATTTTTTCTATCTCTCTTTGTTGCTACAGATTAGCTGCTCTGTTCTAGCAGGTAGAGAGAAACACTTATCACCCATTATCTCCTTGTTTATGTGTTTCTCCATGGTATTGGAGCAGGTATGTATGTGACTGTATGATACGTTTGTACTCGTACCCGAGGAGGAGGAGGGTTCAGAGGTCTAGCCCCCTCCCTGGTTCTCCTCCCAGTCCATAGCCAGCTATACTGTATGTACCATATACCTAAATGACTTGTACTATACACTAAAGCCTGCCTCATAAGTGCATTGCTGTACGTCATAATGTTTCGTACCTCAATAGAAAAGCTCTCCCCTGCCTTAAAGTCCCACCTTCACACAATTAAGGCACCGTTTACACCCCTGGGGGTCAATGGGTTCTTCTAATAAGAAGAGAAGCAACAACAACAACAACAACAACAACAACAACCGGATAAGAACAACAGAACATGAGCGACATGTAAAAACAAGTCATCAAAAGCAAAACATTAATGAAACATCTAATAATGTCTTGTGGGTAGGTGCTAAATGAAGTGTCCAGCCAATCACGCACCAGAGTTCTAAACACCAGAGTTCTGCAGGGGCGCACGACACGGGTGCACGTGCCACTGAGTCGTCTTTATTAAAGGTCACCACGGCAACCCTGGAGCCAAATTCCTGAACCCCAACAACTCTCCAGTCTCGAAGCCCTTAGAATTAGCTAAGCCTTTTCTATCTTCGGGGGCTGTGTGTTTGAGTCAGTAGCATGTTGGGCTGAGTGTGTGTTGAGTCAGTAGTCTGTTGGGCTGTGTGTTGAGTAAGTAGTCTGTTGGGCTGTGTGTTTGAGTCAGTAGCTTGTTGGGCTGAGTGTGTGTTGAGTCAGTAGCCTGTTGGGCTGTGTGTTTGAGTCAGTAGCCTGTTGGGCTGTGTGTTTGAGTCAGTAGCCTGTTGGGCTGTGTGTTTGAGTCAGTAGCCTGTTGGGCTGTGTGTTTGAGTCAGTAGCCTGTTGGGCTGTGTGTTTGAGTTAGTAGCCTGTTGGGCTGTGTGTTTGAGTCAGTAGCCTGTTGGGCTGTGTGTTTGAGTCAGTAGCCTGTGAGGCTGAATGTGTGTTGTGTTAGTAGCTAACTTTGAGATTGTTCTTGTTGAGCTCTCTCTCCAGGTTGCCTATGAGCGTGTCGATGCTCTCCTGCAGGTCTCGCAGGTTGACCCTGTTGCTGAGAACAGGGCTGATGTCCTGGATCTTCATGTAAGCCTGGTATGTGTGCTCTTTGGGGTTGTGGAGGGGCAGGATGCGCTCATCCTCATCATCACACACCCTATCGTCTGATGGCTGACCGTCACTGGAGACATCGCTCTCCTCCTCTGCTTCTCTCTCCTCTTCCTCCTTCTCGACAGGTCCCTCCATCACCTCCTGGAGTAGTGGGGGTTCCTGTTTTGCTGTAGGTGGCTCTGCCTGTCCTTCCTCCTGTCCACTGTCCAGTAATCCTTCCGGTCTTAGCTCCTCTCCCCCTTCCTTCCCCCTGTCCTCTCCTTCCTGTCCCTCCTCAGTGACCTCCATATCCTCAGAAGGAACATCATCATAGTCATTTTCCTCCTGGGCCAGAGGAGGGGGGAGGTAGCGCTCTCCACAGCGACTCCAGTCACCGGCGTAACGGTTGCTAGGGCTGTCCAGTCGGCCCGGCCTAGGTCGCAGCACCCCGGCCATCTCTGCATCACTCAAGTTCAGCACCTGGGGACGCTCCTTCCTCCGACGCAGGGGTGGAGCGGCAGGCTGGTCGGCTGGCCCGGGGTGCTCCAGGATGGGGGATGAGGTCTTTCCATGTGGATCCACCACTATAAGGAGAGATGTAAAGACAGGAGAGAGAAAGAAAGAGTTAGTTAAAGAGTAAACAGGAAGCTATTTAGTCAGTGCCATAGTCCTGTAGCTCTGTTAACTCCTGGTATATGGCACAAGCTGTTCAAGCACTGTTGGTGCAAACCAATTAAAAAATATAATATAAAATATAATTTTCATTTCAAGCACACTGTATACACAAGGTCCTCCTGGAGTACAGCCACGGTCTAAAGGTGGTAGTTTAGACATTAACCCATGCCATGCTGCATAGAAATATGCCAAAGCCACTCCAACACACTCTACTACTTCACTTCTACAGCTGTACATTTGACCTAGTCTTCAAATGTCTGTGAACTAACCTAACACACGTCCCTTCTGTGGGGTGAAGAAGGGTTAGGAGGGAATCACATGATATGAGCATGTCTGAGCTAGGAAGATGAACAGAACACTGAGCAGGCCAACACTCCAACCACCACAGCCCAGTTACCTGTCTGTCTCTCTGTGTTCCTACTACACGGTGTCCCCCACACCTTTACATACCTCCTACAGTCAGTGGCAGAATAAAACAAAACAAACAAAACACATTTCAGAGGTAAAACTGATATGTCCATCCACTGCAACAAAAAGCAACCAGTCAAGCGGCCAGTTGACATGAAAGACCTTGAAACTCGACTTTACTGTTACAGCTATTTCATGCTGAAGGTAGAAAGTCAAGTACACAAGCCCCACAGTGGAACAGCAAAGCCAACAGCTGATTTTGATATCATACTGTATGAATGGTTTCAATGAGTACCACCATAACGCCAGCACGGTGTGCAGGGTATTTCCTCAAAAACGTCTGTAGAGTCCGGATGGTTTGACTAATTAAAAGCTGAGACTCCCACGAACACGTAACATGTTTTGCTCTATGACTTCACAAGCTACACAAGAGTTGTTAGAAGGTATGGGATTCTTCTACATAGGAAATCCCAGGACGAAGTGTCTATAATACTGTAATAAGCTCACATAGTTGCTGTCTCAAATTCCAAACTGTTGTCACTGTCATTTCCCAGTGTGCAAACAATTTCTGTACTTACATTCGTATAAATTCATTTTTTTATCAGGTGTTTGCTTTGTTGGACCTTCTTTTTTGTATTGACATTTGTCAATAAATCATGAATGCATTTGTTTATATCAAATTGATTTGTGATCTACTTGTAGCCCTGGTTGTCCTGAAAATAAAATGTTAAAACACTTCATTGTGAGGCTAAATATAAGGGCTGGACATACAGATAAATTAAAGTCAGATAAATGAAATGCCGATTTTTGCCGGGGTAGCGTGACTGAGAGGGATGAGAAATTGTTGATGAACAGATGATGACTGTGTTACAGTGTGTTGTAGATGAACAGATGATGACTGTGTTACAGCGTGTAGTAGATGAACAGATGATGACTGTGTTACAGCGTGTAGTAGATGAACAGATGATGACTGTGTTACAGAGTGTAGTAGATGAACAGATGATGACTGTGTTACAGCGTGTAGTAGATGAACAGATGATGACTGTGTTACAGCGTGTAGTAGATGAACAGATGATGACTGTGTTATAGCGTGTAGTAGATGAACAGATGATGACTGTGTTACAGCGTGTAGTAGATGAACAGATGATGACTGTGTTACAGCGTGTAGTAGATGAACAGATGATGACTGTGTTACAGCGTGTAGTAGATGAACAGATGATGACTGTGTTACAGAGTGTAGTAGATGAACAGATGATGACTGTGTTACAGCGTGTAGTAGATGAACAGATGATGACTGTTACAGCGTGTAGGAGATGAACAGATGATGACTGTTACAGCGTGTAGTAGATGGACAGATGATGACTGTGTTACAGAGTGTAGTAGATGACCAGATGATGACTGTGTTACAGAGTGTAGTAGATAAACAGATGATGACTGTGTTACAGCGTGTAGTAGATGAACAGATGATGACTGTGTTACAGAGTGTAGTAGATAAACAGATGATGACTGTGTTACAGAGTGTAGTAGATAAACAGATGATGACTGTGTTACAGCGTGTAGTAGATGAACAGATGATGACTGTGTTACAGCGTGAAGTAGATGAACAGATGATGACTGTGTTACAGAGTGTAGTAGATGAACAGATGATGACTGTGTTACAGAGTGTAGTAGATGAACAGATGATGACTGTGTTACAGAGTGTAGTAGATGAACAGATGATGACTGTGTTACAGCGTGTAGTAGATGAACAGATGATGACTGTGTTACAGCGTGTAGTAGATAAACAGATGATGACTGTGTTACAGCGTGTAATAGATGAACAGATGATAACTGTTACAGCGTGTAGTAGATGAACAGATGATGACTGTTACAGCGTGTAGTAGATGAACAGATGATGACTGTTACAGAGTGTAGTAGATGAACAGATGATGACTGTTACAGCATGTAGTAGATGAACAGATGATAACTGTTACAGCGTGTAGTAGATGAACAGATGATAACTGTTACAGCGTGTAGTAGATGAACAGATGATAACTGTTACAGCGTGTAGGAGATGAACAGATGATAACTGTTACAGCGTGTAGGAGATGAACAGATGATAACTGTTACAGCGTGTAGGAGATGAACAGATGATAACTGTTACAGCGTGTAGGAGATGAACAGATGATGACTGTGTTACAGAGTGTAGTAGATGAACAGATGATAACTGTTACAGTGTGTAGTAGATGAACAGATGATGACTGTTACAGCGTGTAGTAGATGAACAGATGATGACTGTTACAGCGTGTAGTAGATGAACAGATGATGACTGTGTTACAGAGTGTAGTAGATGAACAGATGATGACTGTTACAGAGTGTAGTAGATGAACAGATGATGACTGTGTTACAGAGTGTAGTAGATGAACAGATGATAACTGTTACAGCGTGTAGGAGATGAACAGATGATGACTGTGTTACAGAGTGTAGTAGATGAACAGATGATAACTGTTACAGCGTGAGGAAGATTAATAGATGATAACTGTTACAGCATGTAGTAGATGAACAGATGATGACTGTGTTACAGCGTGTAGTAGATGAACAGATGATGACTGTGTTACAGAGTGTAGTAGATGAACAGATGATAACTGTTACAGTGTGAGGAAGATTAATAGATGATAACTGTTACAGCGTGTAGTAGATGAACAGATGATGACTGTGTTACAGAGTGTAGTAGATGAACAGATGATGACTGTGTTACAGAGTGTAGTAGATGAACAGATGATGACTGTTACAGCGTGTAGTAGATGAACAGATGATGACTGTGTTACAGAGTGTAGTAGATGAACAGATGATGACTGTTACAGAGTGTAGTAGATGAACAGATGATGACTGTGTTACAGAGTGTAGTAGATGAACAGATGATAACTGTTACAGCGTGTAGGAGATGAACAGATGATGACTGTGTTACAGAGTGTAGTAGATGAACAGATGATAACTGTTACAGCGTGAGGAAGATTAATAGATGATAACTGTTACAGCATGTAGTAGATGAACAGATGATGACTGTGTTACAGAGTGTAGTAGATGAACAGATGATAACTGTTACAGTGTGAGGAAGATTAATAGATGATAACTGTTACAGCGTGTAGTAGATGAACAGATGATGACTGTGTTACAGCGTGTAGTAGATGAACAGATGATGACTGTGTTACAGAGTGTAGTAGATGAACAGATGATGACTGTTACAGAGTGTAGTAGATGAACAGATGATAACTGTTACAGAGTGTAGTAGATGAACAGATGATGACTGTGTTACAGAGTGTAGTAGATGAACAGATGATGACTGTGTTACAGCGTGTAGTAGATGAACAGATGATGACTGTGTTACAGAGTGTAGTAGATAAACAGATGATGACTGTGTTACAGCGTGTAGTAGATGAACAGATGATGACTGTGTTACAGAGTGTAGTAGATAAACAGATGATGACTGTGTTACAGCGTGTAGTAGATGAACAGATGATGACTGTGTTACAGAGTGTAGTAGATAAACAGATGATGACTGTGTTACAGCGTGTAGTAGATAAACAGATGATGACTGTGTTACAGAGTGTAGTAGATAAACAGATGATGACTGTGTTACAGCGTGTAGTAGATAAACAGATGATGACTGTGTTACAGCGTGTAGTAGATAAACAGATGATGACTGTGTTACAGCGTGCAAATAACCCCGAAACCCATCACCTCAACCCCTGAACTCCCAGCCTCCCCATCCTGCCTGTGCCACACACCCTCATGAACACTTCCAAATCCAGGGCTGCTCCCACTGTGCTGTCCCTGACCAGTTAAAAATATCCAGAGCCTCCCTCCCCTCCCCTCACTCCACACTCTGCCATATTGTGATCTCTCCCTGACCACCTGCTCTCTGCCCAAACACACACGGCCGCAAGCACACACACAACACACACAAGCACGCCCACACTCACCAGAAAAGCACAGTGGTCACCAAGGCCAAAGTGTCACACACACAATTTCACCTCCTTATGAAATTCACCAAATACCAAGGCTAAGCAGTCACATACACAGACACATATCTGCCCACACACCCCCACCCCCCACCCCCACACACCCCCACACACCCCCCACACACACACACACACACACACACACACACACACACACACACACACACACACACACACACACACACACACACACACACACACACACACACACACACACACACACACACACACACACACACACACACACACACCGTTCATTAACACCCTCCTCCCCCATTGAAGACATAGCAAATACAGAGGACAAGCCAACTCTCCTAATCACATAACCCCAGACACACTCATACAATCCCAGAAACACATTCACACAACCCCAGGTACACTCACACAACCCCAGAAACACATTCACATAACCCAGGTCACACACTCCAGGCCTATGCAACAATGCAGTGGAAGGTGTGGTCCTCGTGAAGAGGCTGGACATATCTCATAATGATTGTGAAATGTTTGGGTGAAGCTGGGAGGGCTAAGAGTTAAGGTTAGGACTGGAATATCCTAGGTGGAGAGGGTACTAAAAGTAATATTTTAACAAAATCGTGCAGTTTGAGGCCATGTGATGGAATGTAATACGGGTGATGGCTAGTGGGTCTGGGTAGGAGTGATGTAGTTGATGGAGATAGGGGTGATGGCTAGTGGGTCTGGGTAGGAGTGATGTAGTTGATGGAGATAGGGGTGATGGCTAGTGGGTCTGGGTAGGAGTGATGTAGTTGATGGAGATAGGGGTGATGGCTAGTGGGTCTGGGTAGGAGTGATGTAGTTGATGGAGATAGAGGTGATGGCTAGTGGGTCTGGGTAGGAGTGATGTAGTTGATGGAGATAGGGGTGATGGCTAGTTGGTCTGGGTAGGAGTGATGTAGTTAATGGAGATAGGGGTGATGGCTAGTGGGTCTGGGTAGGAGTGATGTAGTTGATGGAGATAGGGGTGAGGGCTAGTGGGTCTGGGTAGGAGTGAAGTAGTTGATGGAGATAGAGGTGATGGCTAGTGGGTCTGGGTAGGAGTGATGTAGTTGATGGAGATAGGGGTGATGGCTAGTGGGTCTGGGTAGGAGTGATGTAGTTGATGGAGATAGGGGTGATGGCTAGTGGGTCTGGGTAGGAGTGATGTAGTTGATGGAGATAGAGGTGATGGCTAGTGGGTCTGGGTAGGAGTGATGTAGTTGATGGAGATAGGGGTGAGGGCTAGTGGGTCTGGGTAGGAGTGATGTAGTTTATGTTTGTATGATGTCTGTTTTGTACTCATAAAATATCAAATAAAATCGTATAAAAAATTAATAAAGGTCTTGTTTGGGATTCAATTTGAAGGGCAGGGACAGCGAGGAATATTAAGATCAGCTGCTTGCCTTGCATGTAAAAGCTTAAGCAATACACCATGCAGCGTACGTAAACAACACTATGAAGTTAAATGCAGTTAGTGCAGTTGGAATGTTAGTGATCTGAGGGGGATCAGACAGGTTTAGCCTTACAGGCTTCTATTCTCCATCCTCCTTAGACTTAAACAATAACACAGGCTTTGACATCTAAACCGCCTAGCAACCCAACACTCATACCCCTCTCTCTTTCATATCCTCCCTCTATCCCTGTACTCAACGGTGCGTATCTGTTCTCATGTCACCATGCACACAAAGAAGACAGCTGCTGAGAGCAGAACAGTTGGACAAGGAGACAAATTACCAACCATAGAGCCACAGTTGGTCCAGGATGTCTGTCTGCATCCCAAACAGCAACCTACAGGGTGTATGTCTGCATCCCAAACAGCACCCTACAGGGTGTCTGTCTGCATCCCAAACAGCACACTACAGGGTGTCTGGCTGCATCCCAAACGACACCCTACAGGGTGTCTGTCTGCATCCCAAACAGCACACTACAGGGTGTCTGGCTGCATCCCAAACGGCACCCTACAGGGTGTCCACCCACTCTGCCCAGAGTGGGTGAAAACGCAATTTGGTGAGGAAATTTCACTTCCTTATGTTGTAAAGTACATTTTAACAAGACAAATATGATTATTCATGTTTTGAATAGTTTAGTGGGTTCTTTCTCTAACATATCATTAACATATCATTAACATTACAGTTGAAGTCGGAAGTCGGTTAAGACAACTGCTTTTCAACAATTGTTAACAGACAGATTATTTCACTTATAATTCACTGTATCACAATTCCAGTGGGTCAGAAGTTTACATACACTAAGTTGACAGTGCCTTTAAACAGCTTGTAAAATTTGAGAAAATGATGTCGCGGCTTTAGAAGCTTCTAATAGGCTAATTGACATTATTTGAGTCAATTGGAGGTGTACCTGTGGATGCATTTCAAGGCCTACCTTCAAACTCAGTGCCTCCTCACTTGACATCATGGGAAAATCATAAGAAATCAGCCAAGACCTCAGAAAAACAATTGTAGACCTCCACAAGTCTGGTTTATCCTTAGGAGCAATTTCCAAACATCTGAAGGTACCATGTTCATCTGTACAAACAATAGTACGCAAGTATAAACACCATGGGACCACGCAGCCGTCATACCGCTCTGGAAGGAGACCCATTCTGTCTCCTAGAAATGAACGTACTTTGGTGCGAAAAGTGCAAATTACTCCCAGAACAACAGCAAAGGACCTTGTGAAGATGCTGGAGGAAACAGGTACAAAAGTATCTATACCCACAGTAAAACGAGTCCTATGTCGACATAGATCGTACTTTTTGGAGAAATGTCCTCTGGTCTGATGAAACGAAAATAGAACTGTTTGGCCATATTGACCATTGTTATGTTTAGAGGAAAAAGGGGGAGGCTTGCAAGCCGAAGAACACCATCCCAAACGTGAAGCACGGGGGTGGCAGCATCATGTTGTACGGGTGCTTTGCTGCAGGAGGGAATGGTGCACTTCACAAAATAGATGGCATCATGAAGATGGAAAATTATGTGGATATATTGAAGCAACATCTCAAGACATAAAGCTTGGTCGCAAATGGTTCTTCCAAATGGACAATGACCACAAGCATACTTCCAAAGTTGTGGCAAAATGGCTTAAGGACAACAAAGTCAAGGTATTGGAGTGGCCATCACAAAGCCCTGACCTGAATCCTATAGAACATTTGTGGGCAGAACTGAAAAAGCATGTGCGAGCAAGGAGGCCTACAAACCTGACTCAGTTACACCAGCTCTGTCAGGAGGAATGGGCCAAAATTCACCCAACTTATTGTGGGAAGCTTGTGGAAGGCTCCCCAAAACGTTGACCCAAGTTATTTAATTTAAAGGAAATGCTGCCAAATACTAATTGAGTGTATGTAAACTTCTGACCCACTTGGAATATGATGAAAGAAATAAAAGCTGAAATAAATAATTCTCTCTACTATTATTCTGACATTTCACATTCTTAAAATAAAGTGGTGATTCTAACTAATTTAAGACAGGGAATTTTTACTTGGATTAAATGTAAAGAATTGTGAAAAACTGAGTTAAATTGTATTTGGCTAAGGTGTATGTAAATGTATGACTTCAACTATATATAAAAGGTCAGATTTTGTAACCTAATACATCTGATAATAAGCCCTGAGCTCTGTTGACATCGTGGTGCAGGTTTCTCTTTTCAGGATTTTACATATTGTGGTCGTCGTCTTTAAAGTTGCTTCCATGGGTCACAAAAAGCTAAAATAACACGACACCAGCTGAAATAAATGTAAAATGCTTTGAAAATGCTTGGTGTACGCTCAGTACGCCGTTGTCATTTCACAGAGACACGCTTATTTTTGTGAGAAATCTTTGAAAAAGAACAGGAATGTCGAATTAGTATGAAAAGTGTATAATAAAATATGAAAATACTACACGTCATGTCTCTAAATTGATATCCATCTTACCTCTATATTGTATCTTTATCTTTAATTCTTGCTAGCTGATGCGAAGCAATTTTCCAATTTTTTTACCACTTTGTTTCTCTGGCCTCCATTGATTTAGTCACCCTAATTCTGGCCATGCTACAAGGGTAAAAACTTCAAAAACGTTTGGACGGATTAGGATAGAGACCAGAAGTTTGGACCTTTTGAAAAGTATTCAGAACCCTTGACTTTTTCCACATTTTGTTACATTAGAGCATAATTCTAAAATTGATTCAATTATTTTTCTCATCAATCTACACACAATACCCCACTTAATATAATGTTTACATACCCTTCATTACTCATCTCATATGTATATGTATATACTGTACTCTATATCATCTACTGCATCTTTATGTAATACATGTATCACTAGCCACTTTAAACTATGCCACTTTGTTTACATACCCTACATTACTCATCTCATATGTATATACTGTACTCAATACCATCTACTGCATCTTGCCATGCCGTTCTGTACCATCACTCATTCATATATCTTTATGTACATATTCTTTATCCCTTTACACTTGTGTGTATAAGGTAGTAGTTTTGGAACTGTTAGTTAGATTACTCATTGGTTGCTACTGCATTGTCGGAACTAGAAGCACAAGCATTTCGCTACACTCGCATTAACATCTGCTAACCATGTGTATGTGACAAATAAAATTTGATTTGATTTAATGACACACTTTTGCAAATATATTGAAAATAAAAAACAGAAATACCTTATTGTGACCAGTTTCAGGAAAGTAGGCGTTTGTCACACGTTACTACTTCACAGGAGCGGCATTCGAGCGTAAACATAATTTAAAAAATCAAAATGCGTTATTTAGCAGGCGCTATCAACAGATCAGTTGGAAAAAGTAATGGGCTACTTTCTGCACGCGCCACAGTTAGTGTGAACCAGACCGACTTGACACAACACAGGTAAAACGAGATGAGGCTACAAGCAAAACAAAGTTAAATGGTCCCCAATCTACCGTGAACCGTTCATTTATGTATATGGGTAAGAGTCTAGCTACATTTTCAGATCTACATTTCTCATTTGGTCAGAAAGTCATTTTTATTGCAAGTTAGTTAGCAAACATTAGCTTGCTGACTTGCTAGCTAACGTTACGTGTATGATCTGTGTAGTAATATTATTTGAATCAGATATTCCATTTGCTAGTTATAGCCTAATGTTAGCTAGCTAACATTGAACCTAGTTTGTTAGCTTTATCTACCTGCAGATTCATACTACAGCTATGACAATGTTTGTATTGGTATTTGTATGAGCTGGGATTATGCCGGTTCATTGTTTAGCTAGCTAAATGTCTAAACAAAAGACTCCACTTTGACCGGATTATTACATGACCTGTCAGGATTTGGCCAGGGTTGTTCCGCTTTTTGGTCACTAGATGCCCCCATTGTGCCTTTTGACCTTTTGTTTTCCCTTGATCCCCATTATTATTTGCACCTGTGCCTCGTTTCCCCTGATTGTATTTAAACCCTTTGTTTTACTCAGTTCTTTGCTCTGTGTTTGTATGTTAGCACCCAGCCCCAGCCCTAGTACTCTGTGAGCTCTTGTTGATTTCCTTCACATGACCCATCAATGTAGACAAGTGTGGCGGGTAAGCGTCATCTAATAATGATCAAATATCAGGACACTTTCTGTTTTGATATCGCTACTATGCAAGGTTCCACTTGACTGTACCATTTACACCTTCTGTATCCTCTGCATGTGACAAATAATATTTTGATATAGCATGTGTTTACCACATGGCCTCACATGTGAATCCTTAAAGAGATGGGTGGGGCTAAGCCTTAAGAGGGTGTGAACGATGCTGAATGGGTGTAGACAAAGAAGAGCTCTCCAGTACCAAAACATTCAAGGGCCATTTTCTCAAATGTGGGGTTATAAATGTATCAACTTTCAAACATAATTACGTTCCCATTGTTCCTCAACTGCAGTGTATCATATACCATTTTCTAGCCCTGAGTCTCTACTTTTATCCAATGCAAAAAACACAATTTCAAATGTTTCTACATAAGATCGAATCCAGGTGGTCGTCATATTTATATAGGTATTCAGACCCTTTGCTATGATACTTGAAATTGAGCTCAGGTGCATCCTGTTTCCATTGATCATCCTTGAGATGTTTCTACAACTTGATTTGAGTCCACCTGTGGTAAATTCAATTGATTGGACACAATTTGGAAAGGCACCTGTCTATATAAGGCCCCACAGTTGACAGTGCATGTCAGAGCAAAAACCAAAACACCAAGCCATGAGGTCAAAGAAAATGTCTGTAGAGCGCCGAGATAGGATTGTGTCGAGGCACAGATCTGGGGAAGGGTACCAAAACATTTCTGCAGCATTGAAGGTCCCAAAGAACACAGTGGCTTCCATCATTCTTAAATGGAAGAAGTTTGGAACCGCCAAGACTCTTCCTAGATCTGGCCAGAGCCCAGACTTGAACCCGATTGAACATCTCTGGAGTGACCTGAAAATAGCTGTGCAGCAACGTTCCCCATCCAACTTGACAGACAGAGCTTGAGAGGATCTGCAGAGAAGAATTTGAGAAACTCTCCAAATATAGGTGTGCCAAGCTTGTAGCATCATACCCAAGAAGACTCTAGGTCAAGGCTATAATCGCTGCCAAAGGTGCTTCAACAAAGTACTAAGGGTCTGAATAGTTATGTAAATGTTAAATTTCAGTTTTTTATTTTTAATAAACTTGCAAACATTTCTAAAATCCTGTTTTTGCTTTGTCATTATGGGGTATTGTGTGTTGATTGATGAGGGGAAAAAACTATCCATTTTAGAATAATGCTGTAACGTAACAAATTGTGGAAAAAGTCAAGGGGTCTGAATACTTTCTGAATGCACTGTATCTACACAATTAACATAGTATGTTACCCACTGGTCAAAAGATGTGTTTCTGATTCGACACTTTACACCCTATTCCCTTTATAGTGCCCTTATTTTGACCAGGGCCAATAGGGCTCTGAACAAAATAAATGCAATATATAGGGAATAGGGTGCATATTTTCTCTGGACAGTGATTTATATAAAAACAGCGCTACCCAATGAGCTTGGTTTACAACAAGGCTTTGGCCCTCCCAATATGATGAAGCACTCTGTGGAGCATTTCATCTATGACGATCGAACAGATGGCAGCGAATGGCTAATTGCTGTGTGTGTGTGTGTGTGTGTGTGTGTGTGTGTGTGTGTGTGTGTGTGTGTGTGTGTGTGTGTGTGTGTGTGTGTGTGTGTGTGTGTGTGTGTGTCAGCCAAGCCAAACCACCAGAGATCAAAGCGCCAGCCCAGCCTTTTAAAGTCATGTTTGGAACAGAACCACAGAGCTAGGAGCAATTTGCACTAGAAAGCAGTTCCACCAACATAGTGCCCTTCTAGGAAATGTCTTGCTTTTGGGTGAGTGCTTTTTAATATCTGTAAATGTAATTAGTTGTTTAAGTTGTTGGCTCAGTGATTCACAATGCCCAGGATGTTCATAATCACAGACTGCCTGATCTTAAAGCCTCATACATCCACTGCAAAATAAAGTACCTAGTAATTAAGCTAGTCATTAATGAACTATAAAAATGGATGAAGTTGACTAGATTTTCATTTATCCCTGACCAAGATGGCTTCCATAATCTGCTACATTCTAGAGTTATGAAGGTTTATGACATAGGTCACTCTAGTAATATTGCATTTCTATGGTGGAGGTTACCTGGCCATAGCTGCAGAAGGTAGTGCAGCACCTCGATGTGCTTCTTAAAGTGCAGGGCACTGGCCAGCTCTTCTGAGTCGATGAAGACGCGGTTGCTATGGCAGCTGGCCTCCTGGCGTTGGCTGAGCAGCACGGGACCGAAGCACACTGCCAGGTTCTGACACGTCATCTTGTTGACGTCGTGGTGCGACGCCACCAGCTTCAGGTGGTCCAGCAGCCTCCGCAGGGTCAACTGGGATCACACAGACAGAGAGCATGCTGGGTTAGGGCAGGCTAACACAACTGTACTGCGCTGCCTCAGATATTTTCTTTTTTTACAGCATTTTTCCAGAAACTACAGGGAGGATTCGTAATCAGGCCAGCTCACTACAGCTTGGTTTGGCTCAGGTATGGCTCAGTAGTGTGAAAAGCCCTTAAAAGGATCTTCTCCTTACCCTCTCCACCTCTGGCAGGTTCTCCAGCAGGCTGACAGTCTGCTCTGTGTCCGCCTGGTCGTTCTCACATCCTCCTGCTCCAATACGCAGAGGCCTCTTAGCCATGGAGTCTAACACAGCCTCATACAGGTGCTTAGTGATGAGGGGGTACGGCAACTCACGCAGGTAGTCCTTCAGCACACCTGGAGAGAGGAAGGGATGGACAGAGAGACAGAGGTAAGAGAGAGAGGTGGGCGAGAGAGGGGGGGGGGAGAGCATGAGAAACCCTTTATGGAATGAACAGAATAATAAACTCTGATTATAACAACTCTGGCAACGATGATGACAGCAACCAGATGTTACTTCAGAGGGCAGAAAAGATTTTCACCAGAAAGAAGACCATGAAGAACACCACTGTCTGTCTGTGCCATCTGGACCTGATTCAGGCTCGATCAGCTGGGCTTTAGATGCTTTTTCCACAGCTCAATCGAGTGAAACACACTACCTCTTATGTACTTCACAAGACAGCTTAAATACCTGACAAATTGCTAACAATATAATCTTTATGAAGAGTCGTTATTGAGAAATCAAAGGCTTTTCTTCTCCCTTACTTTTACACAGCAGGCTGGACCTGGTACACACTCTGCTGGCTGCCAAGGATTTTAGGACCCATTGTTGTGGTGGGCTCTGTTCTGGGGGCATCTAGGGCAATGCCTGATTGGAATCGGGCGTGACATGGCAGCCTGAGAATGTTGAAGAGGGGGTGGGGGGGACTCGATTCTGTGATGGTGGAGACTTTTAAACCTGTAACTCCAGCCACATTCAGCCTCCAACAGGCCCAGACAAAAGAGGCGAGCAAACATGAAACCCACACTGTCTGTCTCCACTAAGCCCCCTTAAAAGTATTTTATTTTCCTCAAAGGCGAGGAGAAAATATAACAGACAAATATGGAAATAAAGAAAGACGTCTTGGCAGCGTGTCAATTCTCAGCGGTGGAATGGATTGATATTATAATATTTTTTTCTGTGCGTAACTAGCTATCGCTTTTCAGAGCAGAGCTTTGAGTTGGGCAGTCAGTGGGTCCTCGGTGATTTGGAGACAGAGACTGAGGCTGTTTCAGTTAGTAACTACTACAGGTCCATTACCATACAAAGACAACTTCAGTTCAGACGCATGTACGTGACTAGGTTGACAATAACATCCAGATTAAGCCACTGTAAATAGAGCTGCTTAATCAATTAAGCATGGCATTAAACCAGTACAATCAGTACACTTAATTGGGTTTTTTGCTTTTTTCACAACCGTTCTCCAGAGTATAACTACAACAGTATAAGAAGAACTTTATGTAAATTGTTACCCATATTTTATTTCTAACTCACGGTCTAGTCGTCTTCCCTAACAGCTTTACAGGAGAAATAAGAGCATGAATCAATGTTCACTTTTTAATCCTGTCCAATCCCGTTGTTCACTTAAGGAAGAGGGAGTCATTAACTTAATGCTGTCCAGTCTTTTTCAGACTGCCTGGTATAATCTCTATCCATGCTACCCTCTAATCCAGATAGAAACAAGCATGAAACAAAGAGCAGACTGAAATCATACTGGGGATCTGGGATTAGGCTGCTTTTTAGTGTGTGGAATAACCAGCATTTCCTCCCCAGAGATGGACTAATAAAGTACTATTCTATTCTACATCCAGAGCATGTAGTCTGGCGGGAATGCAGTAGGTGGACTTCTGTTGACAGAGTGATGTAGATTCAGTCCACTGTTGAAAACTCCCAGATGCCCATCAGGCTGAGTTGTGTTTTACTCATCACCAGACTCCTGCAGTTTAAGGATGGGATCTGCAGTAGGGGAAACAGCGCCGCTGGCTGTCCCACTACAGCTGTTCTAGGTTTCGTTGTCCAGCTGAGATTTTGTTGTTGTTGCAGTACATATTGTGCTCTTCAGTCGCGAGTGCAATGATGTCCGAGGTGACAGTGTCCATTGTTTTCAGTAACCTCTTTGTTGTTGTAATATCACAAACCAACATGGCCTTTTCAACATTAAGGATTTTATCTTCAAACACACTGGCAAGAGCATAGTCTAGTGGTAAGACTGATTACAAATCGAATCTAAGGAAATATATATAGTAGGACCCTATGTTAAAGATTTATACATACTGTATGCTCTTTAAAGTTGTTGCTGTGTAAGAAAGGATTTCCCTCCTATATCGCTCCTGACCTACAGTACATAAAACTCAGGGGTGTGACCGTTTCTTTCCCTTCCTCTGTCCCTAACTCAGGTCTGTTTTTCACATCAGGAGTCAGAATCTGAGCCCCCTCCATAACTGTACTCAAGACCCAACATGCCTCAACATAGCAGTGCAGAGGACAGCGTCTGCCGTTTGTGCATTCCTACACCACATAGCCATGGTGGTGCTGCAGATTTGATTCAACTAAAAACCAACTAAGTTTGCTGTGTCAAGCCATTATGGTAGGCACTTAAAGCATCATCCTGTCTCTCTCTCAATTCAATTCAATTCAAGGGACTTTATTGTCATTTGAAACATCTGTTTACATTGCCAAATCAAGTGAAATGGATAAACAAAAGTGAACAGTAAATATTACAATCACAAAAGTTCCAAAAGAATAAAGACATTTCAAATGTCATATTATGTCCTTATACAGTGTTGTAACAATGTGCAAATAGTTAAAGTACAAAACTGAAAATAAATAAACATAAATATAGGTTAAATTTACAATGGTTGTTTGTTCTTCACTGGTTGACCTTTTGTTTAGGCAACAGGTCACACATCTTGCTGCTGTGATTGCATACTGTGGTATTTCATCCACTAGATATGGGAGTTCATCAAAATTGGATTTGTTTTCTAATTCTTTGTGGGTCTGTGTAATCTGAGGGAAATATATGTCTCTAATATGGTCATACATTTGGCAGAAGGTTAGCAAGTGCAGCTCAGTTTCCACCTCATTTTGTGGGCAGTGAGCACATAGTGTCACGGGCGTCGAATGAAGAGGACCAAAGAGCAGCGTGGTGAGTGTAATATATTCCTTTTATTTAGGACAATGACGCAGACAAAAAACAATAAACAATCGTGAAGCTTAAGAGCTATATGCCACAAACAAAGTTAACTACCCACCCTGAAGGAGGGAAAAAGGGCTACCTAAGTATGGTTGCCAATCAGAGACAACGATAGACAGCTGTCCCTGATTGAGAACCATACCCAGCCAAAACATAGAAATAAAGAAACATAGAAAACAAAACATAGAAAGCCCACCCCACATCACACCCTGACCTAACCAAATAGAGAAATAAAACGGCTCTTTGAGGTCAGGGCGTGACACATAGCCTGTCTTCTCTAGAGAGCCAGGTCTGCCTACAGTGACCTTTCTCAATAGCAAGGCTATGTTCACTGAGTCTGTACATAGTCAAAGTTTTCCTTAAGTTTGGGTCAGTCACAGTGGTCAGGTATTCTGCCACTGTGTACTCTCTGTTTAGGGCCAAATAGCATTCTAGTTTGCTCTGTTTTTTTGTTCATTCTTTCCAATGTGTCAAGTAGTTATCTTTTTGTTTGCTCATGGTTTGGTTGGGTCTAATTGTGTTGCTGTCCTGGGGCTTTGTGGGGTCTGTTTGTGTTTGTGAACAGAGCCCCAGGATCAGCATACTTAGGGGACTCTTCTCCAGGTTCATTTCTCTGTAGATAATGGCTTTGTTATGGAAGGTTTGGGAATTCTCTTCCTTTTAGGAAGAAATGTAGAAATGTAACGTCTCTTTTCTGGATTTGGATAATTAGTGGCTTTCGGCCTAATTCTGCTCTGCAGGCATTATTTGGAGCTTTAAATTGTACACAGAGGATATTTTTGCAGAATTCTGCATGCAGTCTCAATTTGGTGTTTGTCACATTTTGTGATTTCTCTCTTCTCTCTTTCTCCCCTCTCCCAGCACCCCACCATTCTCCCCCTTTCTCTTAGGTAGATCTACAATGATGACAGGTCTCTGTTCAGACTGGAGGACTGCATGCCTAGATGAAAACAGCAGATATGAAAAGGACATTTTTGTTCAGGGAGCCTGGTGATAGATAGCACTCCAACCAGCCTGCCAGTCAGTCAGTCAGCCCGCCTGGTTTACTATTGAGCTTTTGAAACATTTGACAAACAGCTACAATGTTGTTTGCTTTTTCATTCATGATGTTTTTCCCCATTTGACTCAGAGGTACCAGGTATTAAAGAGATGTTTAGAATGTGCAGTGTTAGATAAGTACAGATGAAGGAGAGATAAATGTAACAGGGTTTTACTTCTGGCTCTCTGGATACTTCCTTAGACATGCTGATTTCCCAGACAGATAGAAGCAGTGATTGTGAACATCCTCCAGCAAAACCAAAACACAGTGTTCTATCAGTCCTCACAAAAACAAATAGATTCATCAACTTCAGTTTAATCTAGTTATTCCATCGCCAACTAACATAGTGCTGTAGTAGGACCAAGTTTGAAATGCAATGTGACAATGAAAATAACCTTTTGTTTTTTTTACTACTGAGCAAATAATTATAGATTATAGGTTCTCACTTATACCACCTTAATGATCTCTGTGTGAACACAACACACCTATAACTCAATACACACCAATATTCTATGTTCCCTTCCGCAGTAGTTTTGATATAAACACTGGTCCCCCTGTTTGTGTGTGTGTGTGTGTGTGTGTGTGTTGTGTGCGTGTGTAGTGACTCAGAGCAGAGAGAATGCAGCCATTATGTGTGGGGTAAATGATTAGCCTGCTATGACACAGCTCTGTGTTTACTCTGCCGTTGGAGTACCTTAACCCCTTTTGGGGCTTGCCACACACACGCACAAACACGCACACACACACACACGCACGCACAAGCACGCACAAACATGCACACACGCGCACGCACACACACACACACACACACACACACACACACACACACACACACACACACACACACACACACACACACACACACACACACACACACACACACACACACACACACACACACACACACACACACACACACACACACACACACACACACACACACACACACACACACACACACACACCAGGCAAGGTCATGCTCAGTTTGGAACAGGTGGCCTTCCTCTGCAGGTGTTGCCTTTATTTTCACAGCCTGTGATGTGTTAGGCAACAAACACATCATGGAGACGAGGAATGTTGTTGTTCAGGGAAGGTGTTTGTGTTTTTCAGGGAAGGTGTTTTGTTTTTTCAGTGAAGTTGTTTTGGGATTTTCCAGTAGGGGAATTGGTGGCAGAAATGAGCGTTGAGTTGATAGAGAAATGTGTTGTGTTTTTGGTCCAAAGTTTAGTCATTGACAGGCAAATCTTACACATACGGTTTCTCACAACTGAAATTGTAGATTTTTGCAGAATATCTACAAGAAACACTACATGACCCATATGGCAATGGTCCAACACCTTTTTCAAACAAAACTACAGGTCACTGCTGCCGTCGGTCGATGCTGCCCTAAAGAAACAAATAGGGGCTTGTTCTCCCCTTCCAACACCTGCCTTCTCCTCACACTCCCAGACCAGTAGAGAGAGAGTCAGAGGGGCTGTAGAGGACAGGGGGCGGGGCCTTGCCTTGCCCTGCCTGCTTCTCTCTCTGACAACCACCCACTCACACTGGACAAGGACTGTAGGTGTTTGTATGACGGGCCCTTCCTGCCTCCTGTTCGGCCTAGAGTTCAGCTAAGCCACCATGCCTCCACTTAACCAAATACCATCTGTGTGTTCTGCATCAAAGAGAGCACTATTAATGACTTTCCATGTATTCACTGCATGGGGAGGGCTGGACGAGAGGACTGGAAGGGCAGCTAGCTGGGCTACAAACTAGACTCTTTATCCTTGTTAACAAAGGGTGTCTCTTAAATCAGATGCAATTTCTGTTTTTTTTTTTTCTAAGCTTTCGGCTTGTCACACGTACAGACTCTAACTAAGCCCAAACCACTATCTTCCCTTTCACGGAGAGGAGGGAAATTACACTGATTCACCATCAACCCTTGCTCTATTTAATTTAGAACGCATCACTGAGGCTTCTTGTTGTGTTGGCTTCCTGCCAAGAAAGGGTTGATAGATGGGACTCCATGCATTAGCTACCAGGTGGAGAAACACCATCAGTTACATCAAAATGATCCTCGTACAGTCTCATTGCTGTGTTACATAGACTAGAAATATAGAATACTTCAATAATAACTTAAAAATGGCAGATGTTGTGACTGACCTAGTCGGCCTCTCAGAAGCCTCCTTGTGTAAAGCATGGCGTTCTCTGAGATCAGAACCAGAGAAGTCTGAAGTAATGCCTGGCCGGTGACCGAAGCACACCACCATGACTAAAACTAAAATGAGCAGCTTGTCCTTCCATCTGTGCTCCTGACTGAAGGGGCTGGGGGGGCGGGTCTGTGGACACGGGGTCCTGCCAAAGCCCTCACAGCTCTGGAGGAATGTCTCTGAGTCAAAGGGGGCTAAAGAGAGAGAGAGCTCCTGCCCCCCTCCACCACCCTTCTTGATTTAAGTCACATCCCAGCTGTCAACACTAATTAAATTACAGTAGAGACCTACACCATCTAGACTCCTGTTGTCATCCATGTTAACCTACATACAACTTCTGAATGTACTGACAAGTTTTAATGTTAATACCAAAAAAGTCTGTACCTAAAAATACTGTATCGCAATAAAAAAATCGAACTCAGAAATTCCGCTGCCTGAGACAAAAAAGAGCCATTGGCTAAATTCAGTTCATGTATGTTACCATAACTATTCTCTATTCAGAACATGACAATCATGATGAGTTGTTTCCTTTGTCTGGGATCATGGTTTGAAACAAAGTAAGGCTAGGCAGTTCACATGTTTTGCAAGCTTTGGATTGAACTTTGACACGGGGTAATCCCTTTCAATACCTCTGCCTTTTAAATGAGCCGGGTGACAACCCAGACCTCGCCGCCTCCTCTTAGCTCATCCATTTGGCCTGCTTATTAGCTAGTCTCTCTGTCCCTCTCTCTGGCTGACCTGACTACACTCAAACCACCAACCCCACCCCCCTCTATCTATCACTGCTCTCAGCCCAGCCACCCTTCCCCCGCGCTCTCTCTCTCTCTCTCACTCCCTCAGCCCATCTGCAACAGCCACACGCTTGGCAGAGTAAATTTAGACAGCAAGCAAAAACCAACAATCCACACTGGTGCAGGCCCTTTTTTTCTAACCCGCTCAACTGTTAACTGTGTTCTTTGCCCTGCCATGCTAATGCATTTGGATCAAAGCAGGCATGATACGAGGACGCCTATATGGGCCTCTTTCCAAAACCAACAGCAGCTCCCACAATGCCAAGGGGCTTCCATGGTCTTCCTCTTTTTCGGTGGGAAGAAAATAATAATCTGTGAACAAGTATTTTTTTAAATGATTTAAAAAAATCATTGTTGCCCCTCCCCAGTCTATTCCGGAATCTGAATTCATTGGTTAACAAGTGACATGGCAGACATACTCTGGAAGTTAACAGATCATTGGTGTTGTTTAGCTATTTTGATCAGGCTAACATCCTTCTGCAGGCTGCAGCGAAGGGGAATATTGGACATTCACTCCAGTCCCAACATGGCCAAGCAGAACAGTTTAGTCCTAGTTTGTCATTGATAATGATAGAAACCAGTAAGGAATTACATTACTTCAAGCAGAGTGAAACTGGGTTATTGTCCTCTATTTAATGTGTAAATAATGGTAACCCTCAGTGCGTGAATTATGTTCAGGGGTCTGTGTGTGTGTGTGTGTGTGTGTGTGTGTGTGTGTGTGTGTGTGTGTGTGTGTGTGTGTGTGTGTGTGTGTGTGTGTGTGTGTGTGTGTGTGTGTCAGAGTGGGGGTGGTCAGAGCGAGTGGCATGTCTAAACCTGGGGAAGGGAAATGAAGGAATGACCTAAATGCACTTTGGTCTGGATGGTTGGCTGGCTGATGTGAGGGCTCTCCTCTCAGATACACTCACATGCTGGTGGTATGCTGACTGGAATGCTTTTACAACAAACAAAAACATGCAAGTAAGCATGCATGCACACACACATGTACACACACACGCACGCACGCACGCACTCACTCACTCACTCACTCACTCACTCACTCACTCACGCACGCACGCACGCACGCACGCACGCACGCACACACACACACACACACACACACACACACACACACGTAAATGCAAACGCACACACACATGCACAGACACATGTGTGACGTGTGTACAGTGCCCTCAGAGAGCATTCACACCCCTTGACTTTTTCCACATTTTGTTTTGTTACAAAGTGGGATTAAAATGGATTGAATTGTCGTTCTTGGTCAAAGACCTACACAAAATACTCTATAATGTCAAAGTGGAAGAAAAATTATAACATTTGTAAAAAATATATGAAAAATAAAACAGTAATATATCTTGATTAGATAACTATTCAATCCCCTGAGTCAATACATGTTAGAATCACCTTTAGCAGCGATTACATCTTACCAGCGATTAAGAGCTTAGCACACCTGGATTGTACAACATTTGGCCATTATTGTTTTCAAAATTCTTCAAGCTGTCAAATTGGTTGTTGATCATTGCTAGTCAACAATTTTCAGGTCCTGCAATAGATTTTCAAGCAGATTTGATCAAAACTGTCTTCACTGTCTTCTTGGTAAGCAACTTTGTTTTAGGTTATTGTTCTGCTGGAAGGTGAATTCATCTCCCAGTGTCTGGTGGAAAACAGACTGGACCAGGTTTTCCTCCAGGATTTTTGCTGTGCTTAGCTCCATTCTTTTTTCTTCAAAAACTCCTAATCGATCACAAGCATACCCATAATATGATGCATCCACCACTATGCTTAAAAATATAGAAAGTGGTACTCAGTAATGTGTTGTATTGAATTTGGATTTGCCCCAAACATAACACTTTGTATTCAGGACAAAAAGTGAATTGCTTTGCCACATTGTTTGCAGTATTCATTTAGTTCCTTGTTGCAAACAACTTTCTAAAGGCACTGTACATGTCACACACACAGCAATAGTTTTAATAGGTGTTACAGGACAGAGGTTCTGATGCTATTTGCAGTGTAATGTTACCTGTGATGACGTTGATGTCAGGGTAGGTGTTTTCACAGAGCTCCACACCCAGGCTGTCCCTTTCAAAGGCCTCCCGAAGCTCCTTCTTTACTGCCGCTGAACCACACAGACGGTAGAGGCCCACAACCTGCAAAAACACATAGACAGCCAGGTTAAATACACACAACCTGCAGAAACACATAGACAGCCAGGTTAAATACACACAACCTGCGGAAACACATACACAACCAGGTTAAATACACACAACCTGCAGAAACACACACAACCAGGTTAAATGCACACAACCTGCAAAAACACATAGACAGCCAGGTTAAATACACACAACCTGCGGAAACACATACACAACCAGGTTAAATACACACAACCTGCAGAAACACACACAACCAGGTTAAATGCACACAACCTGCAAAAACACATAGACAGCCAGGTTAAATACACACAACCTGCAGAAACACATACACAACCAGGTTAAATACACACGACCTGCAGAAACACACACAACCAGGTTAAATGAACACAACCTGCAAAAACACATAGACAACCAGGTTAAATACACACAACCTGCAGAAACACATAGACAACCAGGTTAAACACACACAACCTGCAAAAACACATAGACAACCAGGTTAAATACACACAACCTGCAGAAACACACACAACCAGGTTAAATACACACAACCTGCAAAAACACATACACAACCAGGTTAAATACACACAACCTGCAGAAACACACACAACCAAGTTAAATACACACAACCTGCAGAAACACACACAACCAGGTTAAATACACACAACCTACAAAAACACATACACAACCAGGTTAAATACACATAACCTGCAGAAACACACACAACCAGGTTAAATACACACAACCTACAGAAACACAAACAACCAGGTTAAATACACACAACCTACAGAAAAACACACAACCAGGAAAAATACACACAACCTACAGAAAAAAACACAACCAGGTTAAATACACACAACCTACAGAAAAACACACACAACCAGGTTAAATACACACAACCTGCGAAAACACACATGGGTCAAAAACAGGCAAACAAAAAAAACTCCAAAAACACAACTAGGTCCAACACAAAGACAAAACCTGCTAAAATCACTCACATGACTAGGTTAAATACTCACCGTCCCAAATACAGAGTGCAGACCCTCTAACATGAGTCATACACAGAGGGTTATACCATTATCTATATACAACAGTGTTTCCCCTAGGATTTTCAGCAGATAGTGGACGGGCGGAGGGAGGCACTTCTGGTGACTTTTAAAAAGACATTCTACTCCAAAATGCATAAAAATTACATGAGGTTGAGAACATCTGAAATATAACTGATGTGCACCACTGCACTGTAGAAATGATGAGGAGCAAGCTGTGGCTGGACGCTCGTGGCTCTCATTCACGCCACTACTTGCTATGTTTGCTATAAATATATGTTGTAACTTGTCACTCTGATCTTAAAGGGATAGTATAAGATTTTGGCAATTCAAATACAAATTGTATCCATGGATTAATCTGACTCTGAAAGTATAAAAAGGGCTTAATTGCCACAATCTGGCACTATTCCTTTAAAAGTGTAAAATATAAATAAACACTTGACTGAATTTGAGAAACCTTTGCTTAGATCATGTATTTCATCCCTCTCATATCGTGCTATGGCGCATTCTTCTGTCTCTTACAAAACAGGTGTAAAAGAAACAGATCGGACACGTAGGCGTGCAATGGATTATGGTCTTTGTAGTTAATTAACATTATTTCTGCGCTAAACTATGTAGAATATTGGCCTGTTGGAAACTAAAACTCCCTACTACATCACAGACTTAGGGCATGATCTGATTTATCTCTACAGAAACTGCACAATGTGTGCATTGAGCTGACAGAATTATTTTTTACAAAATGGAATTCAAAATAATTGAACCGATATCTGTCAATAAGTTGTTTGAAAACCGAAATGTCCGTTAATTGCCCAGCACTAATGACTAGCAAGGATCCCACAGCTGTCAGATCAAACCATGGCAGTCACACACTGTAAACAACCTCTTAGAGTAGCAACAGAGTAGTTACATGACCAGTGAAACCACCATGGAAAACCCTTGGGAACACGGAGCCTGTGTGTACTGGCTGATCACAATGTACACTTAATTACACTGTTATGAACGGTTTGGAACTGTTATGAATAGCTCAATGATACAGCTTCCTAATCTCCGGCCAGGGAACTGCCATGTTCCAGGTAGTGCAGCCCCTATCTATGGTTCTGGGTGGTACGAAGCCTCTTTGCTTTGTTTCTTACTAAACAATAGGTTTAATGAGTACAATGCAGAAACCACGTTCTCTTGCATAACTCTGTACTGCACTTCACAACTGCAATTGGAAGCTAGCTAAACCCCAACAAGCATAAATACCTGTATTTATGGAAAATATGTTTGAAAAGGGTATTCTGTTTATAAATGATATTGTAAATTGAAATGGTAGAGTTATGTCTTTCATGGAGTAATCAGAATTGTATGGGAAGGTCTGCTCAATCCAAGATTACAACTAATTGATTACAGCATTACCCCAAAAACGGCAGATGCAGGTGGCAGTTGGAGAAGGTAGGAAACTGGTCTGTCTGCCCAATATAAAGGATCAAAACTCGTGGAGGAATAAAAATAGTATAAATAGGAAAGTTGAACAGTTTTATTTGAGGTCCGGATGTTTACAGCTGTGCCATACAGATTGCAAAATAGTTGGGAAGAGATTTTTGATGTACCGATTCCATGGTACAGGGGGTATGAGTTGATATATAAAATGACGTAAGATTCAAGACTTAGTGCTCTTCAGCTCAAATTATTATATAGAATGGTTGAGGGGCAACTCTTGGGGAACTGTAGGGGGGGTCTTGGAGGGCTGGTGGGAGATCTGTCAACACGCCCTTGAACAGGGCGTTGACCATGGTTGCTTCTGTGTGTCGCTCAGGATGGGAGGCTGTTAGATGACTAATATGATGTAGTTGTTGAATGGCTTCACTGCAAGTATATTGTATGTTTTAAATGTAAAAATAATTAATGAATTAAATATAATCAGTATATATATATATTTAAAAAATATAATAATAATTTTAAAACAACAACAAGCATGGTGTCACACATTCCAACAACTAGGGGTTAGTTAACTGGACACAGATTATTCCTAGTCCTGGACTAAAAAGAATCCTCAATCGGGAATCTCATTTAAATGGCTTTGAAAAAATATGTGCAGAAAAGTCTTCACCCACACCCCTTTGAGCCATTTCCAGTCAAGTACCAGTCAAACATCTACCAGTACCAGTCAAACATCTACACACACCTACAGTACCAGTCAAACGTTTGGACACACCTACAGTACCAGTCAAACATTTGGACACACCTACAGTACCAGTCAAACATTTGGATACACCTACAGTACCAGTCAAACGTTTGGACACACCTACAGAACCAGTCAAACGTTTGGACACACCTACAGTACCAGTCAAACATTTGGACACACCTACAGTACCAGTCAAACATTTGGACACACCTACAGTACCAGTCAAACGTTTGGATACACCTACAGTACCAGTCAAACATCTACACACACCTACAGTACCAGTCAAACGTTTGGACACACCTACAGTACCAGTCAAACATTTGGACACACCTACAGTACCAGTCAAACGTTTGGATACACCTACAGTACCAGTCAAACGTTTGGACACACCTACAGTACCAGTCAAACATCTACACACACCTACAGTACCAGTCAAACGTTTGGACACACCTACAGTACCAGTCAAACATCTACACACACCTACAGTACCAGTCAAACATCTACAGTACCACACCTACAGTACAGTACCAGTCAAACATCTGGACACACCTACAGTACCAGTCAAACATCTACACACACCTACAGTACCAGTCAAACGTTTGGACACACCTACAGTACCAGTCAAACATCTACACACACCTACAGTACCAGTCAAACGTTTGGATACACCTACAGTACCAGTCAAACGTTTGGATACACCTACAGTACCAGTCAAACGTTTGGACACACCTACAGTACCAGTCAAACATCTACACACACCTACAGTACCAGTCAAACGTTTGGACACACCTACAGTACCAGTCAAACATTTGGACACACCTACAGTACCAGTCAAACATTTGGATACACCTACAGTACCAGTCAAACATTTGGACACACCTACAGTACCAGTCAAACATCTACACACACCTACAGTACCAGTCAAACATCTACACACACCTACAGTACCAGTCAAACATCTACACACACCTACAGTACCAGTCAAACGTTTGGACACACCTACAGTACCAGTCAAACGTTTGGACACACCTACAGTACCAGTCAAACATTTGGACACACCTACAGTACCAGTCAAACATTTGGACACACCTACAGTACCAGTCAAACATTTGGACACACCTACAGTACCAGTCAAACATCTACACACACCTACAGTACCAGTCAAACATCTACACACACACCTACAGTACCAGTCAAACGTTTGGATACACCTACAGTACCAGTCAAACATCTACACACACCTACAGTACCAGTCAAACATTTGGATACACCTACAGTACCAGTCAAACATCTACACACACCTACAGTACCAGTCAAACAGCTACACACACCTACAGTACCAGTCAAACGTTTGGACACACCAACAGTACCAGTCAAACGTTTGGATACACCTACAGTACCAGTCAAACATCTACACACACCTACAGTACCAGTCAAATGTTTGGATACACCTACAGTACCAGTCAAACATCTACACACACCTACAGTACCAGTCAAACATCTACACACACCTACAGTACCAGTCAAATGTTTGGATACACCTACAGTACCAGTCAAACATCTACACACACCTACAGTACCAGTCAAACATTTGGATACACCTACAGTACCAGTCAAACATCTACACACACCTACAGTACCAGTCAAACATCTACACACACCTACAGTACCAGTCAAACGTTTGGATACACCTACAGTACCAGTCAAACATCTACACACACCTACAGTACCAGTCAAACATTTGGATACACCTACAGTACCAGTCAAACATCTACACACACCTACAGTACCAGTCAAACATCTACACACACCTACAGTACCAGTCAAACATTGGACACACCTGTACCAGATACACCTACAGTACCAGTCAAACATTAGGACACACCTACAGTACCAGTCAAACATTTGGATACACCTACAGTACCAGTCAAACATTTGGACACACCTACAGTACCAGTGAAACATTTGGACACACCTACAGTACCAGTCAAACATTTGGACACACCTACAGTACCAGTCAAACATTTGGACACACCTACAGTACCAGTCAAACATTTGGACACACCTACAGTACCAGTCAAACATCTACACACACCTACAGTACCAGTCAAACATTTGGACACACCTACAGTACCAGTCAAACATTTGGACACACCTACAGTACCAGTCAAACATTTGGATACACCTACAGTACCAGTCAAACATCTACACACACCTACAGTACCAGTCAAACATTTGGACACACCTACAGTACCAGTCAAACATTTGGACACACCTACAGTACCAGTCAAACATTTGGACACACCTACAGTACCAGTCAAACATTTGGACACACCTACAGTACCAGTCAAACATTTGGACACACCTACAGTACCAGTCAAACATTTGGACACACCTACAGTACCAGTCAAACATTTGGACACACCTACAGTACCAGTCAAACATTTGGACACACCTACAGTACCAGTCAAACATTTGGACACACCTACAGTACCAGTCAAACATTTGGACACACCTACAGTACCAGTCAAACATTTGGACACACCTACAGTACCAGTCAAACATCTACACACACCTACAGTACCAGTCAAACATTTGGACACACCTACATTACAGTACCAGTCAAACATCTATACACACCTACAGTACCAGTCAAACATTTGGATACACCTACAGTACCAGTCAAACATTTGGACACACCTACAGTACCAGTCAAACATTTGGACACACCTACAGTACCAGTCAAACATTTGGACACACCTACAGTACCAGTCAAACATTTGGACACACCTACAGTACCAGTCAAACATCTACACACACCTACAGTACCAGTCAAACATCTACACACACCTACAGTACCAGTCAAACATTTGGATACACCTACAGTACCAGTCAAACATCTACACACACCTACAGTACCAGTCAAACGTTTGGACACACCTACAGTACCAGTCAAACATTTGGACACACCTACAGTACCAGTCAAACATTTGGACACACCTACAGTACCAGTCAAACATTTGGACACACCTACAGTACCAGTCAAACATCTACACACACCTACAGTACCAGTCAAACATTTGGATACACCTACAGTACCAGTCAAACATCTACACACACCTATAGTACCAGTCAAACATTTGGACACACCTACAGTACCAGTCAAACATTTGGACACACCTACAGTACCAGTCAAACATCTACACACACCTACAGTACCAGTCAAACATCTACACACACCTACAGTACCAGTCAAACATCTACACACACCTACAGTACCAGTCAAACGTTTGGATACACCTACAGTACCAGTCAAACATGGACACACCTAGTACCAGTCAAACACACCTACAGTACCAGTCAAACATTTGGACACACCTACAGTACCAGTCAAACATTTGGACACACCTACAGTACCAGTCAAACATCTACACACACCTACA
Source organism: Oncorhynchus gorbuscha (assembly GCF_021184085.1). Lineage (NCBI taxonomy): Eukaryota > Metazoa > Chordata > Actinopteri > Salmoniformes > Salmonidae > Oncorhynchus > Oncorhynchus gorbuscha. The sequence goes on along the minus strand of NC_060187.1, from coordinate 17,493,690 downwards.
GTACCAGTCAAACATTTGGACACACCTACAGTACCAGTCAAACATTTGGACACACCTACAGTATCAGTCAAACATTTGGATACACCTACAATAATACCAGTCAAACATTTGGACACATCTACAGTACCAGTCAAACATTTGGACACACCTACAGTACCAGTCAAACATTTGGATACACCTACAGTACCAGTCAAACATTTGGACACACCTACAGTACCAGTCAAACATCTACACACACCTACAGTACCAGTCAAACATTTGGACACACCTACAGTACCAGTCAAACATCTACACACACCTACAGTACCAGTCAAACATTTGGACACACCTACAGTACCAGTCAAACATTTGGACACACCTACAGTACCAGTCAAACATTTGGACACACCTACAGTACTAGTCAAACATTTGGACACACCTACAGTACCAGTCAAACATCTGGACACACCTACAGTACCAGTCAAACATTTGTACCAAACAAACATCTACACACACCTACAGTACCAGTCAAACATCTACACACACCTACAGTACCAGTCAAACATTTGGACACACCTACAGTACCAGTCAAACATTTGGACACACCTACAGTACCAGTCAAACATCTACACACACCTACAGTACCAGTCAAACATTTGGACACACCTACAGTACCAGTCAAACATCTACACACACCTACAGTACCAGTCAAACATTTACCACAAACACCTACAGTACCAGTCAAACATCAGTCAAACACACACACCTACAGTACCAGTCAAACATCTACACACACCTACAGTACCAGTCAAACATCTACACACACCTACAGTACCAGTCAAACATCTACACACACCTACAGTACCAGTCAAACATTTGGACACACCTACAGTACCAGTCAAACATTAGGACACACCTACAGTACCAGTCAAACATTTGGACACACCTACAGTACCAGTCAAACATTTGGATACACCTACAGTACCAGTCAAACATTTGGACACACCTACAGTACCAGTCAAACATTTGGACACACCTACAGTACCAGTCAAACATTTGGACAGTACAGTCAAACATTTGGACACACCTACAGTACCAGTCAAACATTTGGACACACCTACAGTACCAGTCAAACATCTACACACACCTACAGTACCAGTCAAACATTTGGACACACCTACAGTACCAGTCAAACGTTTGGACACACCTACAGTACCAGTCAAACATTTGGATACACCTACAGTACCAGTCAAACATCTACACACACCTACATTACCAGTCAAACATTTGGACACACCTACAGTACCAGTCAAACATTTGGACACACCTACAGTACCAGTCAAACATTTGGACACACCTACAGTACCAGTCAAACATTTGGACACACCTACAGTACCAGTCAAACATTTGGACACACCTACAGTACCAGTCAAACATTTGGACACACCTACAGTACCAGTCAAACATTTGGACACACCTACAGTACCAGTCAAACGTTTGGACACACCTACAGTACCAGTCAAACATTTGGACACACCTACAGTACCAGTCAAACATTTGGACACACCTACAGCACCAGTCAAACATTTGGACACACCTACAGTACCAGTCAAACATCTACACACACCTACAGTACCAGTCAAACATTTGGACACACCTACATTACCAGTCAAACATCTATACACACCTACAGTACCAGTCAAACGTTTGGATACACCTACAGTACCAGTCAAACGTTTGGATACACCTACAGTACCAGTCAAACATCTACACACACCTACAGTACCAGTCAAACATCTACACACACCTACAGTACCAGTCAAACATCTACACACACCTACAGTACCAGTCAAACATCTACACACACCTACAGTACCAGTCAAATGTTTGGATACACCTACAGTACCAGTCAAACATCTACACACACCTACAGTACCAGTCAAACATTTGGATACACCTACAGTACCAGTCAAACATCTACACACACCTACAGTACCAGTCAAACATCTACACACACCTACAGTACCAGTCAAACGTTTGGATACACCTACAGTACCAGTCAAACATCTACACACACCTACAGTACCAGTCAAACATTTGGATACACCTACAGTACCAGTCAAACATCTACACACACCTACAGTACCAGTCAAACATCTACACACACCTACAGTACCAGTCAAACGTTTGGATACACCTACAGTACCAGTCAAACATTAGGACACACCTACAGTACCAGTCAAACATTTGGATACACCTACAGTACCAGTCAAACATTTGGACACACCTACAGTACCAGTGAAACATTTGGACACACCTACAGTACCAGTCAAACATTTGGACACACCTACAGTACCAGTCAAACATTTGGACACACCTACAGTACCAGTCAAACATTTGGACACACCTACAGTACCAGTCAAACATCTACACACACCTACAGTACCAGTCAAACATTTGGACACACCTACAGTACCAGTCAAACGTTTGGACACACCTACAGTACCAGTCAAACATTTGGATACACCTACAGTACCAGTCAAACATCTACACACACCTACATTACCAGTCAAACATTTGGACACACCTACAGTACCAGTCAAACATTTGGACACACCTACAGTACCAGTCAAACATTTGGACACACCTACAGTACCAGTCAAACATTTGGACACACCTACAGTACCAGTCAAACATTTGGACACACCTACAGTACCAGTCAAACATTTGGACACACCTACAGTACCAGTCAAACATTTGGACACACCTACAGTACCAGTCAAACATTTGGACACACCTACAGTACCAGTCAAACATTTGGACACACCAGTCAAACATCTACACACACCTACCAGTCAAACATTTGGACACACCTACAGTACCAGTCAAACATTTGGACACACCTACAGTACCAGTCAAACATCAGTACCAGTCACACCTACAGTACCAGTCAAACATTTGGACACACTACACCTCAAACATTACCAGTCAAACATCTATACACACCTACAGTACCAGTCAAACATTTGGACACACCTACAGTACCAGTCAAACATTTGGACACACCTACAGTACCAGTCAAACATTTGGACACACCTACAGTACCAGTCAAACATTTGGACACACCTACAGTACCAGTCAAACATTTGGACACACCTACAGTACCAGTCAAACATCTACACACACCTACAGTACCAGTCAAACATCTACACACAAACATCTGGACACACCTACAGTACCAGTCAAACATTTGGATACACCTACAGTACCAGTCAAACATCTACACACACCTACAGTACCAGTCAAACATTTGGACACACCTACAGTACCAGTCAAACATTTGGACACACCTACAGTACCAGTCAAACATTTGGACACACCTACAGTACCAGTCAAACATTTGGACACACCTACAGTACCAGTCAAACATCTACACACACAAACATTTACAGTACCAGTCAAACATTTGGACACACCTACAGTACCAGTCAAACATTTACACACACCTACAGTACCAGTCAAACATTTGGACACACCTACAGTACCAGTCAAACATTTGGACACACCTACAGTACCAGTCAAACAGTACCAGTCAAACATTTGGACACACCTACAGTACCAGTCAAACATCTACAGTACACAAACCTACAGTACCAGTCAAACATCTACACACACCTACAGTACCAGTCAAACATTTGGACACACCTACAGTACCAGTCAAACATTTGGACACACCTACAGTACCAGTCAAACATTTGGACACACCTACAGTACCAGTCAAACATTTGGACACACCTACAGTACCAGTCAAACATCTACACACACCTACAGCACCAGTCAAACATTTGGACACACCTACAGTACCAGTCAAACATTTGGACACACCTACAGTACCAGTCAAACATTTGGACACACCTACAGTACCAGTCAAACATCTACACACACCTACAGTACCAGTCAAACATTTGGACACACCTCTACCAGTCAAACATTTGGACACAACATTTGGACACACCTACAGTACCAGTCAAACATTTGGACACACCTACAGTACCAGTCAAACATTTGGACACACCTACAGTACCAGTCAAACATCTACACACACCTACAGTACCAGTCAAACATTTGGACACACCTACAGTACCAGTCAAACATCTACACACACCTACAGTACCAGTCAAACATTTGGACACACTACAGTACCAGTCAAACAGTACCAGTCAAACATTTGGACACACCTACAGTACCAGTCAAACATTTGGACACACCTACAGTACCAGTCAAACATTTGGACACACCTACAGTACCAGTCAAACATCTGGACACACCTACAGTACCAGTCAAACATTTGGACACACCTACAGTACCAGTCAAACATCTACACACACACCTACAGTACCAGTCAAACATTTGGACACACCTACAGTACCAGTCAAACATTTGGACACACCTACAGTACCAGTCAAACATCTACACACACCTACAGTACCAGTCAAACATTTGGACACAGTACCAGTCAAACATCTGGACACACCTACAGTACCAGTCAAACATTTGGACACACCCACAGTACCAGTCAAACATTTGGACACACCTACAGTACCAGTCAAACATCTTACACACCTACAGTACCAGTCAAACATTTGGACACACCTACAGTACCAGTCAAACATTTGGACACACCTACAGTACCAGTCAAACATTTGGACACACCTACAGTACCAGTCAAACATTTGGAGTCAAACATTTGGACACACCTACAGTACCAGTCAAACATTTGGACACACCTACAGTACCAGTCAAACATCTACACACACCTACAGTACCAGTCAAACATTTGGACACACCTACAGTACCAGTCAAACATCTACACACACCTACAGTACCAGTCAAACATTTGGACACACCTACAGTACCAGTCAAACATTTGGACACACCTACAGTACCAGTCAAACATCTACACACACCTACAGTACCAGTCAAACATTTGGACACACCTACAGTACCAGTCAAACATCTACACACACCTACAGTACCAGTCAAACATCTACACACACCTACAGTACCAGTCAAACATCTACACACACCTACAGTACCAGTCAAACATCTACACACACCTACAGTACCAGTCAAACATCTACAAACACACCTACAGTACCAGTCAAACATCTACACACACCTACAGTACCAGTCAAACATTTGGACACACCTACAGTACCAGTCAAACATTTGACACACCTACAGTACCAGTCAAACATTTGTACCAGACACACCTACAGTACTAGTCAAACATTTGGACACACCTACAGTACCAGTCAAACATCTGGACACACCTACAGTACCAGTCAAACATTTGGACACACCTACAGTACCAGTCAAACATCTACACACACCTACAGTACCAGTCAAACATTTGGACACACCTACAGTACCAGTCAAACATTTGGACACACCTACAGTACCAGTCAAACATCTGGACACACCTACAGTACCAGTCAAACATTTGGACACACCTACAGTACCAGTCAAACATCTACACACACCTACAGTACCAGTCAAACATTTGGACACACCTACAGTACCAGTCAAACATTTGGACACACCTACAGTACCAGTCAAACATCTACACACACCTACAGTACCAGTCAAACATCTACACACACCTCAAACATTTGGTACCAGTCAAACATTTGGACACACCTACAGTACCAGTCAAACATTTGGACACACCTACAGTACCAGTCAAACATTTGGACACACCTACAGTACCAGTCAAACATTTGGACACACCTACAGTACCAGTCAAACAACACATCAGTACAGTACCAGTCAAACATTTGGACACACCTACAGTACCAGTCAAACATCTACACACCTACAGTACCAGTCAAACATTTGGACACACCTACAGTACCAGTCAAACATTTGGACACACCTACAGTACCAGTCAAACATCTGGACACACCTACAGTACCAGTCAAACATTTACAGTACCAGTCAAACATTTGGACACACAGTCAAACATTTGGACACACCTACAGTACCAGTCAAACATTTACACACCTACAGTACCAGTCAAACATCTGGACACACCTACAGTACCAGTCAAACATTTGGACACACCTACAGTACCAGTCAAACATCTACACACACCTACAGTACCAGTCAAACATTTGGACACACCTACAGTACCAGTCAAACATTTGGACACACCTACAGTACCAGTCAAACATTTGGACACACCTACAGTACCAGTCAAACATTTGGACACACCTACAGTACCAGTCAAACATCTACACACACCTACAGTACCAGTCAAACATCTACACACACCTACAGTACCAGTCAAACATTTGGACAAACAGTACCTCAAAAACACACACCTACAGTACCAGTCAAACATTTGGACACACCTACAGTACCAGTCAAACATCTACACACACCTACAGTACCAGTCAAACATTTGGACACACCTACAGTACCAGTCAAACATTTGGACACACCTACAGTACCAGTCAAACATTTGGACACACCTACAGTACCAGTCAAACATCTACACACACCTACAGCACCAGTCAAACATTTGGACACACCTACAGTACCAGTCAAACATTTGGACACACCTACAGTATCAGTCAAACATTTGGATACACCTACAATAATACCAGTCAAACATTTGGACACATCACCTACAGTACCAGTCAAACATTTACCAGTACCAGTCAAACATTTGGACACACCTACAGTACCAGTCAAACATTTGGACACACCTACAGTACCAGTCAAACATTTGGACACACCTACAGTACCAGTCAAACATCTACACACACCTACAGTACCAGTCAAACATTTGGACACACCTACAGTACCAGTCAAACATCTACACACACCTACAGTACCAGTCAAACATTTGGACACACCTACAGTACCAGTCAAACATTTGGACACACCTACAGTACCAGTCAAACATTTGGACACACCTACAGTACTAGTCAAACATTTGGACACACCTACAGTACCAGTCAAACATCTGGACACACCTACAGTACCAGTCAAACATTTGGACACACCTACAGTACCAGTCAAACATCTACACACACCTACAGTACCAGTCAAACATTTGGACACACCTACAGTACCAGTCAAACATTTGGACACACCTACAGTACCAGTCAAACATTTACACACACCTACAGTACCAGTCAAACATTTGGACACACCTACAGTACCAGTCAAACATTTGGACACACCTACAGTACCAGTCAAACATTTGGACACACCTACATTACCAGTCAAACATCTATACACACCTACAGTACCAGTCAAACATTTGGATACACCTACAGTACCAGTCAAACATTTGGACACACCTACAGTACCAGTCAAACATTTGGACACACCTACAGTACCAGTCAAACATTTGGACACACCTACAGTACCAGTCAAACATTTGGACACACCTACAGTACCAGTCAAACATTTGGACACACCTACAGTACCAGTCAAACATTTGGACACACCTACAGTACCAGTCAAACATCTACACACACCTACAGTACCAGTCAAACATTTGGACACACCTACAGTACCAGTCAAACATTTGGACACACCTACAGTACCAGTCAAACATCTACACACACCTACAGTACCAGTCAAACATTTGGACACACCTACAGTACCAGTCAAACATCTACACACACCTACAGTACCAGTCAAACATCTACACACACCTACAGTACCAGTCAAACATCTACACACACCTACAGTACCAGTCAAACATCTACACACACCTACAGTACCAGTCAAACATCTACACACACCTACAGTACCAGTCAAACATCTACACACACCTACAGTACCAGTCAAACATTTGGACACACCTACAGTACCAGTCAAACATTTGGACACACCTACAGTACCAGTCAAACATTTGGACACACCTACAGTACTAGTCAAACATTTGGACACACCTACAGTACCAGTCAAACATTTGGACACCACCAAACATCAGTACCAGTCAAACATTTGGACACACCTACAGTACCAGTCAAACATCTACACACACCTACAGTACCAGTCAAACATTTGGACACACCTACAGTACCAGTCAAACATTTGGACACACCTACAGTACCAGTCAAACATTTGGACACACCTACAGTACCAGTCAAACATTTGGACACACCTACAGTACCAGTCAAACATCTACACACACCTACAGTACCAGTCAAACATTTGGACACACCTACAGTACCAGTCAAACATTTGGACACACCTACAGTACCAGTCAAACATTTACACACACCTACAGTACCAGTCAAACATCTGGACACACCTACAGTACCAGTCAAACATTTGGACACACCTACAGTACTAGTCAAACATTTGGACACACCTACAGTACCAGTCAAACATCTGGACACACCTACAGTACCAGTCAAACATTTGGACACACCTACAGTACCAGTCAAACATCTACACACACCTACAGTACCAGTCAAACATTTGGACACACCTACAGTACCAGTCAAACATTTGGACACACCTACAGTACCAGTCAAACATCTACACACACCTACAGTACCAGTCAAACATTTGGACACACCTACAGTACCAGTCAAACATTTGGACACACCTACAGTACCAGTCAAACATCTGGACACACCTACAGTACCAGTCAAACATTTGGACACACCTACAGTACCAGTCAAACATCTACACACACCTACAGTACCAGTCAAACATTTGGACACACCTACAGTACCAGTCAAACATTTGGACACACCTACAGTACCAGTCAAACATCTACACACACCTACAGTACCAGTCAAACATCTACACACACCTACAGTACCAGTCAAACATCTACACACACCTACAGTACCAGTCAAACATCTACACACACCTACAGTACCAGTCAAACATTTGGACACACCTACAGTACCAGTCAAACATCTACACACACCTACAGTACCAGTCAAACATTTGGACACACACCTACAGTACCAGTCAAACATTTGGACACACCTACAGTACCAGTCAAACATTTGGACACACCTACAGTACCAGTCAAACATTTGGACACACCTACAGTACCAGTCAAACATTTGGACACACCTACAGTACCAGTCAAACATTTGGACACACCTACAGTAGTCAAACATCAAACATACAGTACCAGTCAAACATCTGGACACACCTACAGTACCAGTCAAACATTTGGACACACCTACAGTACCAGTCAAACATCTACACACACCTACAGTACCAGTCAAACATTTGGACACACCTACAGTACCAGTCAAACATTTGGACACACCTACAGTACCAGTCAAACATCTGGACACACCTACAGTACCAGTCAAACATTTGGACACACCTACAGTACCAGTCAAACATCTACACACACCTACAGTACCAGTCAAACATTTGGACACACCTACAGTACCAGTCAAACATTTGGACACACCTACAGTACCAGTCAAACATCTACACACACCTACAGTACCAGTCAAACATCTACACACACCTACAGTACCAGTCAAACATTTGGACACACCTACAGTACCAGTCAAACATTTGGACACACCTACAGTACCAGTCAAACATCTGGACACACCTACAGTACCAGTCAAACATTTGGACACACCTACAGTACCAGTCAAACATCTACACACACCTACAGTACCAGTCAAACATTTGGACACACCTACAGTACCAGTCAAACATTTGGACACACCTACAGTACCAGTCAAACATCTACACACACCTACAGTACCAGTCAAACATTTGGACACACCTACAGTACCAGTCAAACATTTGGACACACCTACAGTACCAGTCAAACATCTGGACACACCTACAGTACCAGTCAAACATTTGGACACACCTACAGTACCAGTCAAACATCTACACACACCTACAGTACCAGTCAAACATTTGGACACACCTACAGTACCAGTCAAACATTTGGACACACCTACAGTACCAGTCAAACATCTACACACACCTACAGTACCAGTCAAACATTTGTACCAGACACACCTACAGTACCAGTGGACAAACATCTACACACACCTACAGTACCAGTCAAACATCTGGACACACCTACAGTACCAGTCAAACATTTGGACACACCTACAGTACCAGTCAAACATCTACACACACCTACAGTACCAGTCAAACATTTGGACACACCTACAGTACCAGTCAAACATTTGGACACACCTACAGTACCAGTCAAACATCTGGACACACCTACAGTACCAGTCAAACATTTGGACACACCTACAGTACCAGTCAAACATCTACACACACCTACAGTACCAGTCAAACATTTGGACACACCTACAGTACCAGTCAAACATTTGGACACACCTACAGTACCAGTCAAACATCTACACACACCTACAGTACCAGTCAAACATTTGGACAGTCACCTACAGTACCAGTCAAACATTTGGACACACCTACAGTACCAGTCAAACATTTGGACACACCTACAGTACCAGTCAAACATTTGGACACACCTACAGTACCAGTCAAACATCTGGACACACCTACAGTACCAGTCAAACATTTGGACACACCTACAGTACCAGTCAAACATTTGGACACACCTACAGTACCAGTCAAACATCTACACACACCTACAGTACCAGTCAAACATTTTTGTACCAGACACACCTACAGTACCAGTCAAACATCTACACACACCTACAGTACCAGTCAAACATTGGACACACCTACAGTACCAGTCAAACATTTGGACACACCTACAGTACCAGTCAAACATCTACACACACCTACAGTACCAGTCAAACATTTGGACACACCTACAGTACCAGTCAAACATTTGGACACACCTACAGTACCAGTCAAACATCTGGACACACCTACAGTACCAGTCAAACATTTGGACACACCTACAGTACCAGTCAAACATCTACACACACCTACAGTACCAGTCAAACATTTGGACACACCTACAGTACCAGTCAAACATTTGGACACACCTACAGTACCAGTCAAACATCTACACACACCTACAGTACCAGTCAAACATCTACACACACCTACAGTACCAGTCAAACATTTGGACACACCTACCAGTACCAGTCAAACATTTGGACACACCTACAGTACCAGTCAAACATCTGGACACACCTACAGTACCAGTCAAACATTTGGACACACCTACAGTACCAGTCAAACATCTACACACACCTACAGTACCAGTCAAACATTTGGACACACCTACAGTACCAGTCAAACATTTGGACACACCTACAGTACCAGTCAAACATCTACACACACCTACAGTACCAGTCAAACATTTGGACACACCTACAGTACCAGTCAAACATTTGGACACACCTACAGTACCAGTCAAACAAACATCTACCAGGACACACCTACAGTACCAGTCAAACATTTGGACACACCTACAGTACCAGTCAAACATCTACACACACCTACAGTACCAGTCAAACATTTGGACACACCTACAGTACCAGTCAAACATTTGGACACACCTACAGTACCAGTCAAACATCTACACACACCTACAGTACCAGTCAAACATTTGGACACACCTACAGTACCAGTCAAACATTTGGACACACCTACAGTACCAGTCAAACATTTGGACACACCTACAGTACCAGTCAAACATTTGGACACATCTACAGTACCAGTCAAACATTTGGACACACCTACAGTACCAGTCAAACATTTGGACACACCTACAGTACCAGTCAAACATTTGGACACACCTACAGTACCAGTCAAACATCTACCAGTCAAACACACACACCTACAGTACCAGTCAAACATTTGGACACACCTACAGTACCAGTCAAACATCTACACACACCTACAGTACCAGTCAAACATTTGGACACACCTACAGTACCAGTCAAACATTTGGACACACCTACAGTACCAGTCAAACATTTGGACACACCTACAGTACCAGTCAAACATTTGGACACACCTACAGTACCAGTCAAACAACATACAGTACCAGTCAAACATTTGGACACACCTACAGTACCAGTCAAACATTTGGACACACCTACAGTACCAGTCAAACATCTACACACACCTACAGTACCAGTCAAACATTTGGACACACCTACAGTACCAGTCAAACATTTGGACACACCTACAGTACCAGTCAAACATCTACACACACCTACAGTACCAGTCAAACATTTGGACACACCTACAGTACCAGTCAAACATTTGGACACACCTACAGTACCAGTCAAACATTTGTACCAGTCAAACACACACCTACAGTACCAGTCAAACATCTACACACACCTACAGTACCAGTCAAACATTTGGACACACCTACAGTACCAGTCAAACATCTACACACACCTACAGTACCAGTCAAACATTTGGACACACCTACAGTACCAGTCAAACATTTGGACACACCTACAGTACCAGTCAAACATCTGGACACACCTACAGTACCAGTCAAACATTTGGACACACCTACAGTACCAGTCAAACATCTACACACACCTACAGTACCAGTCAAACATCTACACACACCTACAGTACCAGTCAAACATTTGGACACACCTACAGTACCAGTCAAACATCTACACACACCTACAGTACCAGTCAAACATTTGGACACACCTACAGTACCAGTCAAACATCTACACACACCTACAGTACCAGTCAAACATTTGGACACACCTACAGTACCAGTCAAACATTTGGACACACCTACAGTACCAGTCAAACATTTGGACACACCTACAGTACCAGTCAAACATTTGGACACACCTACAGTACCAGTCAAACATCTGGACACACCTACAGTACCAGTCAAACATTTGGACACACCTACAGTACCAGTCAAACATCTACACACACCTACAGTACCAGTCAAACATTTGGACACACCTACAGTACCAGTCAAACATTTGGACACACCTACAGTACCAGTCAAACATCTGGACACACCTACAGTACCAGTCAAACATTTACACACACCTACAGTACCAGTCAAACATTTGGACACACCTACAGTACCAGTCAAACATTTGGACACACCTACAGTACCAGTCAAACATTTGGACACACCTACAGTACCAGTCAAACATTTGGACACACCTACAGTACCAGTCAAACATCTACACACACCTACAGTACCAGTCAAACATTTGGACACACCTACAGTACCAGTCAAACATTTGGACACACCTACAGTACCAGTCAAACATCTGGACACACCTACAGTACCAGTCAAACATTTGGACACACCTACAGTACCAGTCAAACATCTACACACACCTACAGTACCAGTCAAACATTTGGACACACCTACAGTACCAGTCAAACATTTGGACACACCTACAGTACCAGTCAAACATCTACACACACCTACAGTACCAGTCAAACATTTGGACACACCTACAGTACCAGTCAAACATTTGGACACACCTACAGTACCAGTCAAACATCTGGACACACCTACAGTACCAGTCAAACATTTGGACACACCTACAGTACCAGTCAAACATCTACACACACCTACAGTACCAGTCAAACATTTGGACACACCTACAGTACCAGTCAAACATTTGGACACACCTACAGTACCAGTCAAACATCTACACACACCTACAGTACCAGTCAAACAAACACCTACAGTACCAGTCAAACACCTACAGTACCAGTCAAACATCTACACACACCTACAGTACCAGTCAAACATCTGGACACACCTACAGTACCAGTCAAACATCTGGACACACCTACACACACACCTACAGTACCAGTCAAACATTTGGACACACCTACAGTACCAGTCAAACATTTGGACACACCTACAGTACCAGTCAAACATTTGGACACACCTACAGTACCAGTCAAACATTTGGACACACCTACAGTACCAGTCAAACATCTGGACACACCTACAGTACCAGTCAAACATTTGGACACACCTACAGTACCAGTCAAACATCTACACACACCTACAGTACCAGTCAAACATTTGGACACACCTACAGTACCAGTCAAACATTTGGACACACCTACAGTACCAGTCAAACATCTGGACACACCTACCACAGTACCAGTCAAACATTTGGACACACCTACAGTACCAGTCAAACATCTACACACACCTACAGTACCAGTCAAACATTTGGACACACCTACAGTACCAGTCAAACATTTGGACACACCTACAGTACCAGTCAAACATTTACACACACCTACAGTACCAGTCAAACATCTACACACACCTACAGTACCAGTCAAACATTTGGACACACCTACAGTACCAGTCAAACATTTGGACACACCTACAGTACCAGTCAAACATTTGGACACACCTACAGTACCAGTCAAACATTTGGACACACCTACAGTACCAGTCAAACATTTGGACACACCTACAGTACCAGTCAAACATTTGGACACACCTACAGTACCAGTCAAACATTTGGACACACCTACAGTACCAGTCAAACATTTGGACACACCTACAGTACCAGTCAAACATTTGGACACACCTACAGTACCAGTCAAACATTTGGACACACCTACAGTACCAGTCAAACATCTGGACACACCTACAGTACCAGTCAAACATTTGGACACACCTACAGTACCAGTCAAACATCTACACACACCTACAGTACCAGTCAAACATTTGGACACACCTACAGTACCAGTCAAACATTTGGACACACCTACAGTACCAGTCAAACATCTACCAGTCAAACACACCTACAGTACCAGTCAAACATTTGGACACACCTACAGTACCAGTCAAACATCTACACACACCAGTACCAGTACCAGTCAAACATCTACACACACCTACAGTACCAGTCAAACATTTGGACACACCAGTACCAGTCAAACAGTACCAGTCAAACATCTGGACACACCTACAGTACCAGTCAAACATTTGGACACACACCTACAGTACCAGTCAAACATTTGGACACACCTACAGTACCAGTCAAACATTTGGACACACCTACAGTACCAGTCAAACATTTGGACACACCTACAGTACCAGTCAAACATCTACAGTACACACCTACAGTACCAGTCAAACATTTGGACACACCTACAGTACCAGTCAAACATTTGGACACACCTACAGTACCAGTCAAACATTTGGACACACCTACAGTACCAGTCAAACATCTACACACACCTACAGTACCAGTCAAACATTTGGACACACCTACAGTACCAGTCAAACATTTGGACACACCTACAGTACCAGTCAAACATCTGGACACACCTACAGTACCAGTCAAACATTTGGACACACCTACAGTACCAGTCAAACATCTACACACACCTACAGTACCAGTCAAACATTTGGACACACCTACAGTACCAGTCAAACATTTGGACACACCTCAAACAGTACCAGTCAAACATCTGGACACACCTACAGTACCAGTCAAACATTTGGACACACCTACAGTACCAGTCAAACATTTGGACACACCTACAGTACCAGTCAAACATTTGGACACACCTACAGTACCAGTCAAACATTTGGACACACCTACAGTACCAGTCAAACATTTGGACACACCTACAGTACCAGTCAAACATTTGGACACACCTACAGTACCAGTCAAACATTTGGACACACCTACAGTACCAGTCAAACATCTACACACACCTACAGTACCAGTCAAACATTTGGACACACCTACAGTACCAGTCAAACATCTACACACACCTACAGTACCAGTCAAACATTTGGACACACCTACAGTACCAGTCAAACATCTACACACACCTACAGTACCAGTCAAACATCTACACACACCTACAGTACCAGTCAAACATTTGGACACAACATACAGTACCAGTCAAACATCTGGACACACCTACAGTACCAGTACCACACACCAAACAGTCAAACATTTGGACACACCTACAGTACCAGTCAAACATCTACACACACCTACAGTACCAGTCAAACATTTGGACACACCTACAGTACCAGTCAAACATTTGGACACACCTACAGTACCAGTCAAACATTTACACACCTACAGTACCAGTCAAACATTTACACACACCTACAGTACCAGTCAAACATCTACACACACCTACAGTACCAGTCAAACATTTGGACACACCTACAGTACCAGTCAAACATCTACACACACCTACAGTACCAGTCAAACATTTGGACACACCTACAGTACCAGTCAAACATCTACACACACCTACAGTACCAGTCAAACATCTACACACACCTACAGTACCAGTCAAACATTTGGACACACCTACTCATTCAAGGGTTTTTCTTTCTTTTTTACTATTTTCTACATTGTAGAATGATAGTGAAGACATCAAAACTATGAAACAACACATATGGAATCATGTAGTAACCAAAAAAGTGTTAAACAAATCCAAATATATTTTATATTTGAGATTCTTCAAAGTAGCCTCCCTTTGCCTTGTGTAGCCTAGTGGTTAGAGCGTTGGACTAGTAACCGGAAGGTTGCAAGTTCAAATCCCCGAGTTGACAAGGTACAAATCTGTCGTTCTGCCCCTGAACAGGCAGTTAACCCTCTGTTCCTAGGCTGTCATTGAAAATAAGAATTTGTTCTTAACTGACCTGCCAAGTTAAATAAAGGTAAAAAACAACAACAACAAAAACAACAACTTTGCACACGCTTGGTAATCTCTGAACCAGCTTTATTAGGTAGTCACCTGGAATGCATTTCAATTAACAGGTGAGCCTTGTTAAAAGTTCATTTGTGGAATTTCTTTCCTTCTTAATGCATTTGTGCCAATTAGTTTTGTTGTGACAAAAAAGACCAAAAACCATCAAGTGCTATGATGAAACTGGCTCTCATGAGGACCGCCACAGAGGATAAGTTTATTCGAGTTAACTGCTCTTCAGATTGCAACAAGTAACAGACACATCTCAACATCAACTGTTCAGAGGAGACTGTGTGAATCAGGCCTTCATGGTCGATTTGCTGAAAATAAACTACTACAAAATGACACTAATAAGAACAAGAGACTTGCTTGGGCAAAGAAACACGAGCAATCTGTCCTTTGGTCTGATGAGTCCAAATTGGAGATTTTTGATTCCAACCACCGTGTCTTTGTGACACGCAGAGCAGGTGAACGGATGATCTCCGCATGTGTGGTTCCCACCAAGAAGCATGAAGGAAGAGGTGTGATGGTGTGGGGGTGCTTTGCTGGTGACACTGTCAGTGATTTATTTAGAATACAAGGCACACCTAACCAGGATGGCTACTACAGCATTCTGCAGCAATACTCCATCCCATCTGGTTTGCACTTAGTGGGACTATAATTTGTTTTTCAACAGGACAATGACCCAAAACAAACCTCCAGGCTGTGTAAGGGCTATTTGACCAAGAAGAAGAGTGATGGTGCTGCATCAAATGACCTGGCCTCCATAATCACCCGACCTCAACCCAATTGAGATGGTTTGGGATGAGTTGGACCGCAGAGTGAAGGATAAGCAGCCAACAAGTGCTCAGCATAGTCCTTCAAGACTGTTGGAAAAGCATTCCTCACTAAGCTGGTTGAGAGAATGTCAAGAGTGTGCAAAGCTGTCATCAACGAAAAGGGTGACTACTTTGAAGAATCTCAAATATAAAATATATTTGGTTTGTTAAACACTTTTTTGGTTACTATATGAGCTAGTTCATAGTTTTGATGTTTTCACTATAATTCTACAGTATAGTAAAAAAAAAAAAAAAAGGACAAATAAATAAAAAACATTTTTATGAGAAGGTGTGTCCAAACCTTTGTGTGGTACTGTATGTAAATTAGATATATATGTATTTCATTTCAATAAATGTGCAAAAATCTCTACAAACATGTTTTCACTTTGTCATTATGGGGTATATATGTGTATATGAGTGCCAAAAATCGATTTAATCAATTTTGAATTCAGCCTGTAAAACAACATAATGTGGAATAAGCCAAGGGGTATGAATACTTTCTGAAGCCCCTAGCTCCGTACATAGCTGGATATCTACTGTGTTTACAGGCCTCCTGACTCCAGCCCCTAGCTCGGTACATAGCTGGATATCTACGGTGTTTACAGGCCTACTGAATCCAGCCCCTAGCTCAGTACATAGCTGGATATCTACCGTGTTTACAGGCCTCCTGGCTCCAGCCCCTAGCTCGGCACATAGCTGGATATCTATGGTGTTTACAGGCCTCCTGGCTCCAGCTCCTAGCTCAGCACAACGCTGGATATCTATGGTGTTTACAGGCTTCCTGGCTCCAGCCCCTAGCTCGGTACATAGCTGGATATCTACGGTGTTTACAGGCCTCCTGACTCCAGCCCCTAGCTCGGTACATAGCTGGATATCTACGGTGTTTACAGGCCTCCTGGCTCCAGCCCCTAGCTCGGTACATAGCTGGATATCTACGGTGTTTACAGGCCTCCTGACTCCAGCCCCTAGCTCGGCACATAGCTGGATATCTACGGTGTTTACAGGCCTCCTGACTCCAGCCCCTAGCTCGGTACATAGCTGGATATCTACGGTGTTTACAGGCCTACTGAATCCAGCCCCTAGCTCAGTACATAGCTGGATATCTACCGTGTTTACATGCCTCCTGGCTCCAGCCCCTAGCTCGGCACATAGCTGGATATCTATGGTGTTTACAGGCCTCCTGGCTCCAGCTCCTAGCTCAGCACAACGCTGGATATCTATGGTGTTTACAGGCCTCCTGGCTCCAGCCCCTAGCTCGGTACATAGCTGGATATCTACGGTGTTTACAGGCCTCCTGACTCCAGCCCCTAGCTCGGTACATAGCTGGATATCTACAGTGTTTACAGGCCTCCTGGCTCCAGCCCCTAGCTCGGTACATAGCTGGATATCTACGGTGTTTACAGGCCTCCTGACTCCAGCCCCTAGCTCGGCACATAGCTGGATATCTACGGTGTTTACAGGCCTCCTGGCTCCAGCTCCTAGCTCGGTACATTGCTGGATATCTATGGTGTTTACAGGCCTCCTGGCTCCAGCCCCTAGCTTGGTACATAGCTGGATATCTACGGTGTTTACAGGCCTCCTGGCTCCAGCCCCTAGCTCAGCACAACGCTGGATATCTATGGTGTTTACAGGCCTCCTGGCTCCAGCCCCAAGCTCGGTACATAGCTGGATATCTATGGTGTTTACAGGCCTCCTGGCTCCAGCCCCTAGCTCGGCACATCGCTCGATATCTATGGTGTTTACAGGCCTCCTGGCTCCAGCCCCTAGCTCGGCACATCACTCGATATCTATGGTGTTTACAGGCCTCCTGGCTCCAGCCCCTAGCTCGGCACATCGCTCGATATCTATGGTGTTTACAGGCCTCCTGGCTCCAGCC
Organism: Oncorhynchus gorbuscha; assembly: GCF_021184085.1. NCBI lineage: Eukaryota > Metazoa > Chordata > Actinopteri > Salmoniformes > Salmonidae > Oncorhynchus > Oncorhynchus gorbuscha. Next base: position 17,474,334 of record NC_060187.1, on the reverse strand, counting down.
CCTAGCTCGGGACATAGGTGGATATCTACGGTGTTTACAGGCCTCCTGGCTCCAGCCCCTAGCTCGGTACATAGCTGGATATCTACGGTGTTTACAGGCCTCCTGGCTCCAGCCCGTAGCTCGGCACATAGTTGGATATCTACGGTGTTTACAGGCCTCCTGGCTCCAGCCCCTAGCTCGGGACATAGCTGGATATCTACGGTGTTTACAGGCCTCCTGGCTCCAGCCCCTAGCTTGGTACATAGCTGGATATCTACAGTGTTTACAGACCTCCTGGCTCCAGCCCCTAGCTCGGCACATAGCTGGATATCTATGGTGTTTACAGACCTCCTGGCTCCAGCCCGTAACTCGGCACATAGCTGGATATCTACGGTGTTTACAGGCCTCCTGGCTCCAGCCCCTAGCTCGGTACATAGCTGGATATCTACGGTGTTTACAGGCCTCCTGGCTCCAGCCCCTAGCTCGGCACATAGCTGGATATCTACAGTGTTTACAGGCCTCCTGGCTCCAGCCCCTAGCTCGGCACATAGCTGGATATCTACGGTGTTTACAGGCCTCCTGGCTCCAGCCCCTAGCTCGGCACATAGCTGGATATCTATGGTGTTTACAGGCCTACTGGCACCAGCCCCTAGCTCGGCACATAGCTGGATATCTACGGTGTTTACAGGCCTCCTGGCTCCAGCCCCTAGCTCGGTACATAGCTGGATATCTACAGTGTTTACAGGCCTCCTGGCTCCGGCCCCTAGCTCGGTACATCGCTGGATATCTATGGTGTTTACAGACCTCCTGGCTCCAGCCCCTAGCTCGGCACATAGCTGGATATCTACGGTGTTTACAGGCCTCCTGGCTCCAGCCCCTAGCTCGGTACATAGCTGGATATCTACGGTGTTTACAGGCCTCCTGGCTCCAGCCCCTAGCTCGGCACATAGCTGGATATCTATGGTGTTTACAGGCCTCCTGGCTCCAGCCCCTAGCTCGGGACATAGCTGGATATCTACGGTGTTTACAGGCCTCCTGGCTCCAGCCCCTAGCTCGGTACATAGCTGGATATCTACGGTGTTTACAGGCCTCCTGGCTCCAGCCCCTAGCTCGGCACATAGCTGGATATCTATGGTGTTTACAGGCCTCCTGGCTCCAGCCTCTAGCTCGGCACATAGCTGGATATCTATGGTGTTTACAGGCCTCCTGGCTCCAGCCCCTAGCTCGGCACATAGCTGGATATCTATGGTGTTTACAGGCCTCCTGGCTCCAGCCCCTAGCTCGGCACATAGCTGGATATCTATGGTGTTTACAGGCCTCCTGGCTCCAGCCCCAAGCTCGGCACATAGCTGGAAATCTACAGCCCATTTGGAAAGTTTGCAGATCCCTTAACTTTTTCCTAATTTTGTTACATTACAGCCTAATTCTAAAATTGATTAAATTAGTCCTTTAGGTGTCTTTTGGCAAACTCCAAGCAGGCTGTCATGAGCCTTTTACTGAGGAGTGGCTTTCATTTGGCCCCTCTACCATAAAGGCCTGATTCGCGGAGTGCTGCAGAGATGGTTGTCCTTCTGGAAGGCTCTCCCATCTCCACAGAGGAACTCTGGAGCTCTGTCAAAGTGACCATCCGGTTCTTGGTTACCTCCCTGACCAAGACCCACCTCCCCCGATTGCTCAGTTTGGCCGGGCGGCCAGCTCTAGGAAGAGCCTTGGTGGTTCTAAACTTCTTCCATTTAAGAATGACAGAGGCCACCGTGTTCTTGGGGACCTTCGATGCTGCAGAAATGTTTTTGTGCCCTTCCCCAGACCTGTGACTCAAAACAATCCTGTCTCTGAGCTCTAAGGTTTTTGCGCTGACATGTACAGTCAACTGTGGGGCCTTATATAGGGAGTTGTGTGCCTTTCCAAATCATGCCCAATCAATTAAATTTACCACAGGTGGAATCCAATCAAGTTGTAGAAACATCTCAAGGATGATCAATGGAAACAGGATGCACCTGAGCTCAATTTCGAGTCTCATAGCAAAGGGTCTGAATACTTATTTAAATAAGGTATTTATGTTTTATTATTTTTAATACATTTGCAAAAACTTCTAAAAACCTGTTTTTGCTTTGTCATTATGGGGTATATTGTGTAGATGGATGAGGAAAAAATGTCATATAATCCATTTTAGAATAAGGCTGTAACGTAACAAAATGTGGAAAAAGTAAAGGCGTCTGAATACTTTCCGAAAGCACTGTATATTTTTTACAGGCCTCTAAGCTCCAGACCCTAGCTTGGTACATAGTTGGTTATCTATGACTTTTAACAGGCCACCAGACTACCGCCACTAATGTCTACACAGGCCACTAGCCACACTGTTTGTGACTGAGAGCTCTCTGTTCTGTCTAACATTTCTAAACCCCACTCACTCACACGCGAGGGTAAAAAATGGGCAGATTAGGCAGGGATTTAGCTTCGTGCAAGAGTAAACAGAAGTCACTGGGCACAATGAACAACAAGCCTATTGAGAAAAAGCTCTTTCTTTAGTTTAGGGTGAGTAGCAGCTCTGAGAGGAGAGAGCAGAGAGCACACAGACAGGCAGTAGTGTGACAGCTGATGTTGAAGAGGCCTTGGCCTTATCTGCTGCTGAGCAACACACACGCACCAATAGGAAACAATGGTATGTCCTTGCCTTAATTAAAAACAACAGAATGGTTTCCCGTGGTGAGTCAGAGACTTCCTGAATGAGCGAGCATGAGGACAGGCAGGCACCCATGCACCCCCACCCACCCGCACACCCAGCCACACACACAGGCTTGTTGGACCCCTAACTAAGCCAATCAGTAGGGATGGGATTAGGCGATCTTGACAGATAGCAAATAGATGGATGTTACCTGCACCATTCACAAACTTCTGACCCCATTCTAGGAAAACAATGCACTAAAATTCACTGACTTTTTACCAAAGATAATCAAACTAGTGGAGCTGATATCAGATAGTTATTTGTCTCAACATATGTAATTTTCATCACTTAGCAGGCACTCTTACACAGAGCAACTTGCAGTAGTGAGTGCATTTCATACTTTCATTTTCTCCTTACTGGTCACCCATGGGAATCAAACCCACAACCCTGGCATTGCAAGCCTCATGCTCTACCAACTGAACCACACAGGACTATATCAGACAGATACATTTTCTGAAAGGGCATCTGTCTCTTACAAATACAAAAACACGCCTTACAGCAACCCCACACACATAACTCGCTTCTGGGACACCAATGAGAAGTTGTTTCAGAACAGCCACATTCATCCAGTACCTTAAAGACTTTACAGCCCCAAAGGCCATGCATTTATGGAGACACTGAAATGAGAGTAGTCTCCATCTAGGGATACACATAATTATTTCTAAAGACATGCTATGCTGTGTGTCTGGCTCTCTCTGCATGCCTCTGTGACACGTCCTATACATTCCTGTGTAATCTGATGTAGATCCCCCCCTAACCCCTCTCAAACGGGGCCCCTGGGGGACCCAGGTAAAGATGGCTCCAAACTGCATCTAGTGATAATCATCTCGCCTACACAAATTCTACCAAGTGTCTGAGTTATGTTTGTCTCTTGAATCAACAGAGAAAGGGAGAGAGAAATTGAGAAATAGAGAGAGGAGGGAGAGAGTGAGAGAGAGAGGGGGAGAGAGAGAGGGGGAGAGAGAGTGGAGAGAGAGAGAGAGAAATGGAGTACAAAGAAAACACAACTAATAAACGTACTTGGCCAGTGGCTAAAACCAATAGCACATTGGCCAGACCTTACCTCAGGCCACTTTTTTTCTTTGTACTCCTCCATTTGATAGATTAGCTGTGGAGAGGCCCGGAGAAAGTAATGGCGAAAGACCCAAGGAGGTTGCCCCCCCACCAAGGCGTAGCCTCTCAGCCCCCCCCCACCAAGGCGTAGCCTCTCAGGCCCCCCCCCCCCCCCTGGCTGTAGCCAGACAATTTTACTGCTGGGCGGAGGCTCGACTAATTAAAATAAACCAAAGCTGGAGTATCTCTCCTTTGAAGAAGAAGAGGAGTTGGAGGAGGTAGAGGGCATTATGTCTGATTTCAGCAAGTCTATCCAGTATGTTAAGTTAGCTAGTTTCAAGTATCATGCCAAACGAATCACTTTCACATGGTTTTCTGCAACATACAGCTAGTACTGTATAACTACAATAACTACATTTTTGAAGAATATGACATTTCATCAAATTCACACAAGTCTACCACCATAGAGATGAATCCGCTAAATCTGCCAAACAAACATTAAACATGAACTCTCATGAGCTGAACTCACCTGGCAGCCTCTCTTCTCAATTTCCGTGATGCACTTTTCGATGAGCAGGGGCACCATGAGTCCTGAGTTCTCTCTCTCCACAACCCTCCAGGCCTCCACCCCAAACATCTGTCGCTCCCGGTCCCCATCGTAGCCTCCGTCCAGGGAGTTCTGCCACTGCTCCATCAGGTTCAACTTCACGTAGATCAGGCCTCGTGGCTCCAGCTTCACGGCCAGCTGATGACTCCTGGTCACCCTGAAGAGAGCCGGTAGCACCACAGTGCCATGACAGCACACCCGGTTCTTCTTGGGTGTGGGGTCCCAGCTGAACACCACTAGCTTCAGGTGCTGGGCGTTCTCCAGCTCGATGTTGAAGGTGTGGTCCATGTCTAGGAAGGTGGTCCGACAGGTGAGCAGGGCAGTGCGTGCCTTGTTGACCGAGTCCACCTGGATGGCACAGTAGACGTCCCTGGAGTCGACACGTGGCGGCTTGAGGTCCTCGGCGCCGTAGAAGTGCAGGCTCATCAGGCCTGAGATGTACTGGGTGCACTTGGGCTGTTCTGTGAAGTCATAGTGGCGGAACGCGTCAATGTCTAGTTCTGTGCCGTGCAACTTGGAGCTGCCACCTCCTCCTGTTACTCCTCCTGCTCCTGTTCTCTCTCCTCCTCCAGTGGCTGGGTCTTTCTCCTTCCCCTTGCCTCCCTTGCCCTCTGAGGACCCGTGCTTCCCAGACTTGGCCACCAGTTCTGGGGAGTCCCCGTCACTGAGGTAGCCCCCCTTGCTAGCCGACATGGAGGTCCCGCTGCTCTTCTTCTTGCTGTAACTTTGCTGTGTCGACACACTGCTGTCCAAGTGATATCTCGAGATCACATTACGGCTGGCGGCCGCCCCCTGCCCGCCCCCTGGGGACAACCTGGGAGGAGCGGAGCCTGGTTCTGACCCACTATTGGTTTTGGGACACTGGGTCCTTGTCTCTGATTGGCTGCTCGCGCTGGCTCCGTTACCGCTGGTGTTGTTGTTGTTGCTAGGGATCCCTTTGACGCTGAGCTTGCGGCTGAGTTCCGGAAGCTTCTTCATCTTCATGGAGAGTTTCCTGACGGTGCGCGGGGACTTGATCTTGTCCGGGAATGACCAGTTGAGGGAGCTTCCCTTCTTAGCAGGGTTGGGGCTGGAGGGAGGCGAAAAGCCGGGGGTGGCCAGGTCAGGGCCTTCTGCTGCAGTGAGAACAACAAGGACAGACAGAGAGAGAGAGAGAGGGAGAGAGAGAGAGAGAGAGAGAGAGAGAGAGAGAGAGAGAGAGAGAGAGAGAGAGAGAGAGAGAGAGAGAGAGAGAGGGAGAGGGAGAGAGAGAGAGAGAGAGGGAGAGAGAGAGAGAGAGAGAGAGAGAGAGAGAGAGAGAGAGAGAGAGAGAGAGAGAGAGAGAGAGAGAGAGAGAGAGAGAGAGAGAGAGAGAGAGAGACCATGTTGAAACTCACAGAGGTCACCAGAGAAAATACACGAAGATAGACACAACACTCAACATTTAGATACTAAAGAAGGGCACTGGGAAGATTTGTTGAAGGCTAAACAAATCTAAATTGAGTTATGTATATGTCATACTTTTTAGACGGCTGACAGTTAGACAGGGGCTGACATGAGACTAATAAGGGACTAAATTAAATTGCTTTACACCATCAGCAACATCTTGCATTCCAGATCAGACCGTAACAAACTTCACCATTGAAAGAATAGGTCAGTTGTTAACTAAGAATGAACTCCTGTGATGTGGTTAACTAAATTAAATGCTAGGTCAATTCTAGATTACGCTAGATCTTATTAGCAAAGGTGTGAGCGAGCCAGGTCTCTGAAGCAAATTGTTACACAAAGAGGAATTAGACACTTCTGCTTCAGGGCTCAGGGCTAACGTTACTGAAGGAGAACCCATTACTAACACATCCATTCAATGGTATGCATCTACAAGTTGCCTAAATTACACTCAGGAATGTTAGAGCCTGGAGAGAAGCTCCTAACCAGTAGTCTTATGTCCAGACTGAGAGTCGAAAGCCTCTGAACCAGTAGCCTGGGGCCAGAGTGAGAGTCTAGTCGAAAGAAAGCCTATGAAGTGGGACTGAATTTGGGAGCTCCTTCTCAGAATCTTTCACCCAAGGCACTGTCCTTCAGTGGGCTCTGCCTGCTTCCATGATCCATCCATCCAGCCATACTCTGTTTCTACAACAACAACCCACCCCTCTTGCGTCAAACTATTCTATTAGTTTGTTTCAGTAGAAGTTTGTCAGGTTAAAGAAATCCATCTGGCCTGCCCCAGCAGCGAGCCAGCACCAGGTGCGGTGGACAGAGAGGACATGGACAGGACAGCCCTCACCCTCCAGCCTCAGGCTGGGCCAGCTACAGTTTAGCTGACTGAAGTGTCCCGCTGGTCCCCCGATGGGATTCTTGAGCCCGTTTCAATCAGAGAAGAGCACTTTTCCCTTTCCTAATAGGATTTCCTCTTTGGCTAACCTTTCCCTTTTTCTATCCTCTCCCCTTTTCACACATCACAGGGAAATACCATCAGCTTCAAGGGACAGAATGTCCAAAACATGTAACATGGCTGAGGTAACTCATTTATATATTGTACAGAACCAAAACCAGTCTGCATCACCACCATTTTAAGAGACTTTTATGATTTGGTGCACTGCAGTACTAGTAGTATCTACATTCATGGCCTTCCAAGACAATAAGTCAGTAACTAAGTACAACAAAAACTTGATTTAATTTCTTCAACATTCAGTTACTTTTTGAGCACAATTCTGTCACAGTTGAATATTTCAGCAATACGGCCAGAGAAGGTGTGGTATATGGCCAATATACCACGGCGAAGGGCTGTTCTTATGCACGACATAACGCTGAGTATATTGGCCATATATCACAAACCCCAGAGGAGCCTTATTGATATTATAAACTGGTTACCAATGTAATTAGATCAGTAAAACTAAAACTTTTGTCATACCCGTGGTATTCGGTCTGATATACCATGACTTTCAGCCAATCAGAATTCAGGGATAAAACCACACAGTTGAATATAAGACATTAAATCACTCCAAAACAGACTACAATGTGCTTATTCTCTCTTTACAGTTATCACTTGCGTATCATTTTCAGTTTTCTGTTTTCAAACTGCAAGTTCCTCCACACTGCTGAAACAAAGGAGTGATTCTGTTGGCTATTCATTGTGAAGAGAGCAAAGGAGAGGGAAAGGGGGAGAAGGAGAGTAAAAGAGAGGAAAGAGAAAGTAGAAGAAAGAGAGATAGAGGGAAAGAGAGTTAAAGAGTGAGAGGAAGAGAAAAAGAAAGCAAAGAGAGAGAGAACACAGAAGAGGGTAGCATGACCTGCCAACATCCCCTGCTCTATTTTCAGAGGGGCCTGCTGTGCTATTCTGGAGAGAGGGGTAAGAGGAAGGCAGGGAGGGGGTAGAGGCGGTGTCGGAGGGTGTAGCGAGGGGGTAAGAGGAAGGCAGGGAGGGGGTAGAGGCGGTGTCGGAGGGTGTAGCGAGGGGGTAAGAGGAAGGCAGGGAGGGGGTAGAGGAGGTGTCGGAGGGTGTAGCGAGGGGGTAACAGGAAGGCAGGGAGGGGGTAGAGGCGGTGTCGGAGGGTGTAGCAAGGGGGTAAGAGGAAGGCAGGGAGGGGGTAGAGGCGGTGTCGGAGGGTGTAGCTAGGGGGTAAGAGGAAGGCAGGGAGGGGGTAGAGGCGGTGTCGGAGGGTGTAGCAAGGGGGTAAGAGGAAGGCAGGGAGGGGGTAGAGGAGGTGTCGGAGGGTGTAGCAAGGGGGTAAGAGGGAGGCAGGGAGGGGGTAGAGGAGGTGTCGGAGGGTGTAGCAAGGGGGTAAGAGGAAGGCAGGGAGGGGGTAGAGGAGGTGTCGGAGGGTGTAGCGAGGGGGTAAGAGGGAGGCAGGGAGGGGGTAGAGGAGGTGTTGGAGGGTGTAGCGAGGGGGTAAGATGGAGGCAGCAGTAGGGCAGAGTAGGTTGCTGCATGCATGAAGAGGGGAAGAGAGAAGACGAGAGGGGGGGGGGAGAAGGGGGTATGGGGGGGACAAAGGCACTCCTTGTACTGCGAATCAGAGGCCTGGCCAGTGAAAGGGGGTGTTATCTGACATTCCATAATAAACCATGTTTAGCCTCCATTCCCTTTCCTTAGGCTGCTGAATATAAATCTCTGTTAGCTAGTGGTTCCTGACAATAACAAATACCAGCACACAGAGGGGGAAAGGGGGAGAGAGACGGACCAAAGGTGCAAAATACCTCTGGAAGAAGTGCCAAACAACATCTACGGTGGGTCCCAGATACTGAGGTTTAGGTTTGGCCAAACTCACATGCCTTCAGAAGGAACTGAAACCACTGGAACACATTTTGGACCAATCAACTTTCAAAATCTATGTTCAAATGTATTGTCTGATTTTATGTCCGTTTTCAGATGAGTACATGATGTGGAAATGTATTTGGCAATTATCCTAAATCTAATGGTATGAACAGAACCCTCATCCACAACAACAGCCAACTGAGTTAAATCTGGTGGATATAACATTTACCAAGTAGAATAACATTACCTTTAAAACAAATCCAATGACTACTGTGCTGTTCTCCATAGTTCCCTATTCTGTAGCCATTTACCCTGTGGCAACATCTACAGCAACGTCAGAGAGAAAGAGAGGGACAGACACTCGACACCCTCTACCTGAGGATCAGGGGAACTGTTTGATACTTAACCCCCGGGGGGATGTTCATAGGGTCAAAGGGCAAAGGGTAGCATTCCGCACGTTGGAACCGGAGCTGGGTGACCAGTGTCGCCCCCATACACCCCCCTCTCCCTTATGACCCCCAAGGCCCACCCCGGGCAGACTGTCACTGACACCCCTCTAACAAAGAAAAGGAATTTATGGCCCTTGATTGCATTTTAAAAAGTTCTGGGCCCAGACAGGTGCTAAGCGAGAGAGCAGTGTGTGTGTGTGGAAGGAGTGTGTGTATGTGTGTCTGTGTGTGTGTGTATATGTGTGGGCATAAAGAGAGACTGTGTGTGTGGGGGGGGGGGGGGGCATAGTATGTGTGAATGCGGCAGTGTGAGAAAGTTACTGTGTTCTGTAACAGTAACTGTGCGTGTATGAGTGTACATCCTCTGACAGAAGGTGATAGGAGACAAAGTGGATGTCCTTAATTACCCCTAGGCAATTCCACAGTAACAGAGACTCATTTACTTGAAGAACAATGCAGATGAAAAGTTTGATAACAGAATGATGGTCTGTGCTGTTTGTGCTGTCATTCTATTACCAAACCTTGCATCTGCACTTTTCTTCAAGTAAATCTGTTTTTGCACCATTTTCTGTGGAAATTGTTAAAGCTGCCCGACCAAATTCACATAGAAATGTTCCCATTCTTAAATTTCATTTTAGCAACTTTTACTTTCGGTTTGGTACACCAGCTTCAAACAGCTGAAAATACATATTTTTGTTATTGAAATTATATTTCACAGCGGTTTAGATGGTACAATCATTTTTTACACTTGCTTGTTTTGTCACATAAACTGAAATTAGGTAAACTATTAACATTTTTCAACCATGAAATAATAATAATAATAATATATGCCATTTAGCAGACGCTTTTATCCAAAGCGACTTACAGTCGTGTGTGCATACATTCTACATATGGGTGGTCCCGGGGATCGAACCCACTACCCTGGCGTTACAAGCGCCATGCTCTACCAACTGAGCTACAGAAGGACCATAGAGGAACGATTTCTGCATATTGCAGTCCTTGTGCATAGAGTTGTATGGTTTGTTTAAAGTTATACTTCGGGATTTTGGCAAGGAAGCCCTTTATCTACTTCCCCCAAATCAGATGAACTCATGGATTAGCAACATGCATGCCCCGGCCACCTAAAGATCTGTCTTTTCCAACAATCTATTTCCTGTGTTTGAGTGGTCCAAAATCCCTTGTCGCTTAAATCTCGCTGGATTGATTGCTTTCATTTTGCTCCTGAGACTCTCACACTCTTGCTTGTGCCTGTTGTTATTCCCGATAACGTTACAACCGCGTAAATGTTTTGAATTCCCTGTCAAACACAACCCAGTAATGGCTGAAATGGGCTCAATGGAATACATCGTCTTTCCGTTGAATCTGTAAGAACACTAAAGCTTCGTCTGAGATTTAACGCCTCTTCGACACTTACATCACAAGAAAGAGAAGATACTTTTATTTCAATTTAATACAGTTGAAATGCTTACAAATTAGTTGCACTGAAATGAAAGCAACTTCTGAAAATGAACACTGATTATAGTGATAGTATGTCTGATTTTGCAAACAATGTAAAGTATGTATAGATATGTAATCTAGAGCCAAGCGTGTTGACTTGTTATCTGAGGGTATCCTGCTATTGACACATTTGTTGAATAATGCAACAGAATTTGACAACAACAGTAATTAATAAGGTAGTCTAGACAGTGCAGATAGGCTAGACCAATCAATCAATTAAATGTATTTATAAAGCCCTTTTTACATCAGTCGATGTCACAGTGATATACAGAAACCCAGCCTAAACCCCAAACAGCAAGCAATGCAGACAGCACATTGTCGGTGTTGCAACCCTGTTCCACCCCTTTATGTTAATGTATTAATACATGCAAATACACCCCGTGTATTTATGCAAATGCTGCACATATAACTTTATTTTAACACAAAATATATATTAAAAAATACCTGATAGCATTAGAAAATGTAAATATGAGTACATTCTATGAAGAAAAAGTGATATTTGACATTATATTGAATACCTGAATTCCCAACAAAATTCCTGAACTTCATTTATTATTTGTCCATGCCAGTAAAATGTTGAATAAGCTATAATTCTGTCAATATCTGATGGATTTAGTTTTTTATTTAACCTTTATTTAACTAGGCAAGTCAGTTAAGAACAAATTCTTATTTGCAATGACGGCCTAGGAAAAGTGGGTTAACTATCTTGTTCAGGGACAGAACGACAGACAGTATCTTCATATATTGTCCAACTGTTGCATTTATTACAATTGTTTTGAAAACATCTTAACAATTTTGATGACTGTTGCTACATGGATACTATTTCTATGTCTCTGTATCCAGTTTGAAAGAAGTTAGAGGTAGTTTTGCGAGCCAATGCTAACTGCGCTAATGCTAGCTCGCAATTGCGAGTTAGCTACTTCCTTCAAACTGCACGCAGAGACATAAAAATGGTATCCACGGATTAATCTGACTCTGGGGAAGTAGATAATGGCTTTCATTGCCAAAATCCAAAAATATCCCTTTAACTTTGCAATCATTGTTTTTTTGGGGGCATACATTTTAAAGTGAAAAACTGCCCTCTCCCTTGCAAACTCACACACTCATTATAAACACAAACAGAGAAGGAAAGAGAGTTCTCTAGTGCACTGTTCTCTGGCACCCTATTCTCTAGTGCACTGCTTTTGACCAGGGCCCATAGGACTCTGATCAAAGTAGTGCACTGTATAGGGAATAGGCTGCAATTTGGGCCACAGACAGAGACACTGTATTGGTGGTTCTCCTCTCCTTGGGGCCTAAATCATTCAGTGCTGGAATCCTTTCAGAGGCAGCCACGGGAGGTGTTTCATTACAATGGTGACCAAATATAGTATACGTCCCCTATTCCCTACAGTGCACTACTTTTGACCAGTACCCTATGGGGTTTATAGTGTACTAAATAGGAAACAGGGTGCCATTTGGGATGCATCCATAGCCAGGCATGGCAGGCAGGCCCTATGCTTTCTATACTCCCAATAGCACAACAACATGGCTACCTGCCAACGCAGCTTGTCTTGCTCTCTATGTAGACTAAGGCTACTGCCACAGGCATTCCAACTCAGCCCATAGATCCTCTGTATCTCCAACAACAGTTTGTGTGTGTGTGTGTGTGTGTGTGTGTGTGTGTGTGTGTGTGTGTGTGTGTGTGTGTGTGTGTGTGTGTGTGTGTGTGTGTGTGTGTGTGTGTGTGTGTGTGTGTGTGTGTGTGTATTTTCACTCTTGTGATCCCCAGAGTCAAAATTAATGAAGTGATCCTTCCAGCGCTTCACTTTCGCAGGCTGATCCGATCCAAACAACCATAAAAATAGCTCTGACCACATTTGACCCCAACGGCCCAACTTCCAGATTTCCTGTCCAGGCGCTATGGGAACACACACCTGCCTCTACATGCTTTCTATAGTCCATCCGTCATTATCCTCCATACAAACACAGCATTCAGCCAGACAAAGGAGCAGTCAATGACAGCCCTATGAGGAGTCTAGGGTGTATCCGGTTAGGAAAAGAACCAACCAACCAGCCGGACAGACAGACAGAGATAGAAGGTCTAGTGTTGGACTGAGTCATTCTAATCTAATGTGCATAAATTAATTATTATTCAACAGACACTCTTATTATTCAAAGCCAGTAACAAAGTGTTATCCATTTTTAGCCACTTGTCATAAAGTAGCCCTCTGTGCTAGCGGGTTTGGCTCGTAGTGAAGAGGGGATTGAGACTTTATAAAGGAGAAGAGGAGGAGGGTGATAGAATGTAGGCATCACAAAAACCTGAAAAAGGAGTAGGACACTATAGTTCCCCTCTCCATTCTACTATCCCCCTTTTATTCTAATCTAGGGCCTTCTTTTACAGGCTGCATGTGGACAATATGGCATTACTGAAAGCAGTGACCATACTACCCCCATGTCTGTTCCTCCCTGTAGTCTGTGGAAAGCAGATTGAGTGACAGGTCTCAATTACTCCCTGTGGGGAGAGGGGTGAAACAATTCCATGACCAGTCAGTCAGTCACTCACTCACGACTAGAAGGCCAAATCACACAGCACAGCAGACATTTGTCCATTAAACTTAAGTTCTCAACCTTACCTCCCCTCCCAATAACCCCACCAACCAGCTAATAGTACACCCTGCTTAACCGTGTTGTCTTAAGGGTCAAAAATGACCCCACCACTATGTTTAACAGCAGAGAAAAACCTCTAAATCATCTTTTTTCAGCTTCAAATTTGATTACTTTTCCTAGAGTGACCCCAACATTAGAAAAAGTGAAACACTGCCTTTGTTCATATTTCCATGAAAGCTGTACACCACCAGGGTACAAAGATTGTCTTAGGGTCATTTTTGACATAGCAGTTATAAAATCACACACACACACACACACACACACACACACACACACACACACACACACACACACACACACACACACACACACACACACACACACACACACACACACACACACACACACACACACACACACACACACACACACACACACACACACACACACACACACACACACACACACTGAGATATTGAGATTATACGTGCTACTGATGAACTCAGACAAAACTACAACTTTGTTGTGCATGTGCAGCATCTCCCCTCCACGACCCCACACATGACTCAAGTTCACAGACAAAATTAACGAAATTTCAGACAAAATAAGCATTTCTGGAAAGCATTGTTAACTAATGGGGAATGCAGTCAGAGGCTATAAAGGTGCTGCAGATGACAGTCCCCCCAGCTCTCTACTAAGCTGAAGCCATGATTCTCAGTGCCCAACAGGTCGTTGATCGGATTTTTTCAGATGTCCAGGAGGAACAGGAGAACAATGATTTAGAAGAGGAGGAGGTATCGGAAGAAGAAGATGGGGAAGAATACAACCCAGAGCACGATGCATCATCTTCAGATGAAGAAGAAATCCCTCAAGCTGAAAGAGAGACATTTTTGTCAAAGAACAGCAAAATAACATGGTCCTTGTCACCATATGACAACCAGGGCAGGACGGCAGCACAAAAAGTCATAAGGATGACCTCATGACCCACAAGACATGCAGTTGCCCATGCCTAGGACATCACCTCCACATTCTACATGTTCATCACACCAGCCATAGAAAAAAATCATCCTGGAGATGACAAACTTGGTCGATTTTCCGTGTCACAATGCCACTGAAAGTCTTTCACACTTTCTCAAGAATGCTACGATTTGACAAGAGAGGTCTGGGAGAAGTGGGTGGAGCGTCTGCCGTACCTCTACGACCCTGAAATAACAGCGTTGAGCAACTAGTTCCATTCAGAGGTAAATGTTTATTTTTATATCTGTAATGTAAGTGATTTTCACTGTTCATTGTATTATGTATTACTTTAATATCATTGATTTATGTGATTGTTGTCTGTGACACTGATACTAATTACTGATAGTAAATCTCTTTTGTCAAAAGGTCGCTGTCCTTTCCGGTAGTATATGCTCAGCAAGCCAGCAAAGTATGGCATTAAGATATGTGTGGCCTGTGATGCACAATCCAGCTACGCTTGGAAGATGCAAGTCTACATTTGGAAGCCGACCAGTGGAGGCCCGGAGAAGAACCAGGGGATGCGGGTTGTGCTTGATGTGACAGATGGACTGAGGGGGCACGATGTCACGTGTGACAATTTCACCTCTTATGAACTCAGTCAGCATGAAGAGGAAGATCACCATGGTTGGCACAGTTAGAAAGAACAAGCCTGAGCTCCCCTCTGCACTCCTCGCAACAAGAGGGAGAGAGGCCTTCCCATCAAAGTTTGCCTTCACCCCCACCACCACTCTAGTTTCTTACCTTCCAAAGAGGAACAAGAATGTGGTCCTCCTGAGCACACTGCACAAAATGGCTGAGATCAGTGATCGTGAGGACAGGAAGCCAGCCATCATCCTGGACTACAACCACAACAAATGAGGCGTGGACAACATTGACAAGGTGATTGGGACTTACAGCTGCAGGAGGATGACTGCCCGCTGGCCCCTGGTCATCTTCAATAACATCATTGATGTGTCCTCATACAATGCCTTCGTGATATGGAACAAGATCATCCCTACCTGGTTGCCTGATAAGCGGAACAAGAGGAGGAGGTTCCTGGAGCAGCTGGGAAAGGCACTTGTAACCCCACACATTTAAAGAAGTGAGCGCCTCCCCCACACAGCAGCCTCTGCAGCGCTTGTGAAAGCTGTTCAGGGGGCTGAATCTTGTCCTGATCCACCTGAGGCTGCAGCTGGGGCAGGCAAGAGGAGGAGATGCCAATTCTGCCCCCCAAAGAAGGACTGTAAAACAAATACTATGTGCTGCACATGTGAGAAAATCTGCAAAGTCCATGCTCACACACTTGCACACTGTCCTACATGTGCTAATTAGAATTAACTAAACCTCTACTTAAAGAAAACAATTATGACAGGTGTGTTGTAATAAAAGCAAGTGGTGTCCACTGATTAAATTCAGTCTTTCTGCATTGTGAAGAGGGAAAACCCATATATTCACAAAGTTTCTGATGAAAGGCAGGTTGTTTCTTCATGTAAAATAGATTTGGGGTTTAAAATTCAATTAAGCTGATTTATTTTAGGGGTTTAGTGAAGGCGGGGCATTTTTGACCCTTAGGACAAGGGGAGTATACAGAATGTATAGGGTTAAGTCAGGGACATGTCTGATACATTGTCCTCCTGCAAACCCAAAACACGGCCTGTCACCCTGCCACTTCCTGCCGTGACAGCGTCTCGGCACTCAGCTCCTGTTACATCCCAAAGGATTATGGGAGTATTTTTACCACATTACAGAGACCTGGACACATACATCATCATTGTCATCATCATCATTATTATTATTATTATAGGGCTCACCACCGTTCACAACCACTGTGACTGACTGATGGATAAATAGGTAACGTCACCTCTCACTGGGGGCCTAGCTGGCACACACACAACGTAGTAACACACACAACGTAGTAACAAACACAACGTAGTAACACACACACAACGTAGTAACACACACAACGTAGTAACACACACAACGTAGTAACACACACAACGTAGTAACAGACACACAACGTAGTAACACACACAACGTAGTAACACACACAACGTAATAACACACACAACGTAGTAACACACACACAACGTAGTAACACACACAACGTAGTAACACACACAACGTAGTAACACACACAACGTAATAACACACACAACGTAGTAACACACACAAAACGTAGTAACACACACACAACGTAGTAACACACACACAATGTAGTAACACACACACAATGTAGTAACACACACAAAACGTAGTAACACACACAACGTAGTAACACACACACAACGTAGTAACACACACAACGTAGTAACACACACAACGTAGTAACACACACAACGTAGTAACACACACACAACGTAGTAACACACACAAAACGTAGTAACACACACACAACGTAGTAACACACACACAACGTAGTAACACACACAACGTAGTAACACACACATAACGTAGTAACACACACATAACGTAGTAACACACATAACGTAGTAACACACACAACGTAGTAACACACACACAACGTAGTAACACACACACAACGTAGTAACACACACACAACGTAGTAACACACACAACGTAGTAACACACACACAACGTAGTAACACACACACAACGTAGTAACACACACAAAACGTAGTAACACACACAACGTAGTAACACACACACAACGTAGTAACACACACAAAACGTAGTAACACACACAACGTAGTAACACACACACAACGTAGTAACACACACACAATGTAGTAACACACACAAAACGTAGTAACACACACAACGTAGTAACACACACACAACGTAGTAACACACACACAACGTAGTAACACACACACAATGTAGTAACACACACACAACGTAGTAACACACACAACGTAGTAACACACACACAACGTAGTAACACACACACAATGTAGTAACACACACAAAACGTAGTAACACACACAACGTAGTAACACACACACAACGTAGTAACACACACACAACGTAGTAACACACACACAACGTAGTAACACACACACAACGTAGTAACACACACAACGTAGTAACACACACACAACGTAGTAACACACACACAACGTAGTAACACACACACAATGTAGTAACACACACATAACGTAGTAACACACACAACGTAGTAACACACACACAACGTAGTAACACACACACAACGTAGTAACACACACACAACGTAGTAACACACACACAACGTAGTAACACACACAACGTAGTAACACACACAACGTAGTAACACACACACAACGTAGTAACACACACAATGTAGTAACACACACACTTTCTCTTTGAGGACACGTAATGTGGTAAGCTTCTTTTTTGTTGAGACACGGGTTGAAGTGTGGAGTGGCGTCGGCTAACCCACAGGAGCCGACCGCAAAGTCAACAACGAGCAGGGAGTTCCGGAGTGGAACACTGGAACACAAAACACTCACTGAACACTCCCCACCATGCACAACACAGAACACAGCAAGCAGCACATCTCCCAGATAACTAGGCGACCTACACTATCACAAGGACGCCACATTCCACACAACACAACAACATACTGACTCATTTATGACACAAGTTCCTGTAAATGCCTTGCTGTCTCAGTCACAGATCAATCACACAGAATTCACACACAGATCACAGAATAAGAACAGATTGATAAACCAACATAATAGTCATGCAACTTCTCTCTACACAGAGGAGTCTTTCTATGTGCTTTCCCCTTTCATCATTTAACCATGGAAGACTGTGGGAAATATCTGGAATTTCACACTGTACCATATCAAATGACAATTGCAGAAAATAGCTTAGTTTTAATTGGTTATAATCAGTGTCTGTAGCTATTCCAGCATTCATGTGCTGGAACACTGAGACCCCACTCAGGCCCTGGCCTAAGGCTAATCCTGATCCTGCATGTAAAGTCTTTCATGACTGAGACTTTGGCCACTCAGCATGTGATGTCACTGTGAGCCGGGGCTTTGTTGTTACCCATTGGGCGAGCTCTAGCTGTTGGCCGCTACCTGTCAATCACGCTTGTGTTATGTCACTCACTCTCACAAAAAACATTCAGAGAGAGAATGTCCCCTCAGAACACATTGTTTTGGAGGGAATGTTCCCAAGACAAGACTGGAGATGTAGGATGAAGGAGGTTCCAAAACATTTGCTGTTGTTCATTCAGACAAATGTAAAAAGTGTTTTAATACTTTTAAAACTTCTAACCAACTAGTATTACCAATATATATCTGGTAGTTTGCTCTTTTCACTAATACATTTAGTCAAAGTGAAGTGAGCAACACCAGTGCACATGTCAGGCTTGTTATGGCTTTCATAAAGAATTTCTGTTGCTATGGCTGCTGCCAATTATGCAGAAGGGATAAGTATATCCTTGCTATTCAGCTTCGCTTTGTGTTCAACAACCAGAAAGCTCTTTTGCGTGCCATAGAAGACAGTAGTTAAAAGTCATAATTGTGGGTTCACTTCAAGATTTGTCAAAATGTCCAAACAACCGTGTTGCCACATCAGAGCAGTCAAAAGAAGAAGTAAAAAATTTAAAAAATACAACGTACTAAGAGAGTTGTGTCGGGGCTGTCATCACAATATAGGGGGTACACCCTCTCTGCCCAGAGTGGGTGAAACGCACTTTGGTGATGAAATTTTAAGTCCTTATGTGAAGACAAGTATAATTTTTTATGTTCTGAATCGTTCAGTGGGTTTTTTCAATCTTCAAAAAAGAAGAGAGAGAGAGAGAGAAAATACGACAAGTCATGTCTCTAAATCGATATCCCTCTTACCTCTATATTGTTTTATGTCCTGAGGATTCAAGAAGAAAGATGAGCCTGTCAGGTAGCCATGTAGATTTAATTATTGTACAGAATCCAGCCTTACTGACGCAAAGCAATTTTCCAGATTTTTTTACCACTTTTGTCTCTTTCCTCCATTGATTTAGTCACACTAATTCTGGCCATGCTACAAGGGTAAAAACTTCAATACAGTTTGGACAGATTGTGATAGAGATAAGAAGTTGGTCAAAATATGCATTTTTGATTGGACACCCTACATAATAGTTAAAATCGTGTTGCGCAGTCTCAACACTGAAACACACACACACACACCAGGCCTCAAATTTCCCAGCAATGAAGCCTAAAAGAATTCATGTCTTGTGGCCAAAGTGGCTGTTGTGCCCTTGGGCTGAATATAATAATTCCTTTCCTTTCTCCCGGCTGCCAATCCCCATGCTCCGAAGCACCTCTCACACACATGGGTCTCTCAAACATCTCAATTCTTATTAGCCAATGCCCGTCACATGACCGGGTCCTTCTCACAGGCATCCCCACTCAGAAGTAGGTTACAAGTGAAGACACACCGGCGATGCAAAGGAGCGCATCCTTCTTATCCAAATCCGAGGCGCATTGAAGATGATGATGAACATTGAAGATGTTATTGTCCACATTTACTTTTCGTCAGCTAACAAGAAGAATAACGAACAGCAAAAGCACTAGTCTATGTCAATGTACAAACATTGACATATTCTATTGTTCAGCTTGTCCTTCTGTGCGAGAAAAAAATATTCTAAACATACTCTGGGACAGTTCTGGGACGCGATAGATCCCAAATGAATACAACCCCTGTACATAAAAAAACTTTTAAAAGCAATGAGGCTGATGCAACAGATCAGAAGGTTTAAGCTTAAAATGTTAAATATAAACTATTTCAACAGGACATCGACCGAAGCACACAGCCAAGACAATGCGGGAGCGGCTTCGGGACAAGACTCAAAAACTAGCATGGGTTGGTAATATGACTAGGATAGTGCCTTTGGCTGCTGGACAATGAAAGAAAGTTGACAACATGAAATAAATACTGGTTTCAATGACATATGAGGAAGTGGTTATAAAATAATCCCCTTAACATTCCTATGGTCAGAACATGGTAAAACATGCCTCATAAATTGGAGGAAAAAAACGGGACAGTAACAAATTCTAAAAGCCTGTTTTTGCTTCATCGTTATGGGGCATTGTGTGTAGATTGATGAGGAATCATTTTATAATATATTTTAGAATAAGGATGTAACGTAACAAAATGTGGAAAATGTCAAGGGGTCTGAATACTTTCCGAATGCACTGCATGTCGACAGAATCAAGCCTTTATTAAGAATGATCCTAGATTATATTTGCCAAACATAACTGGTGTTTAGCCTATATACACTGCTCAAAAAATAAAGAGAACACTTATACAACACAATGTAACTTCAAGTCAATCACACTTCTGTGAAATCAAACTGTCCACTTAGGAAGCAATACTGATTGACAATAAATTTCACATGCTGTTGTGCAAATGGAATAGACAACAGGTGGAAATTATAGGCAATTAGCAAGACATCCCCAATAAAGGAGTGGTTCTGCAGGTGGTGACCACAGACCACTTCTCAGTTCCTATGCTTCCTGGCTGATGTTTTGGTCAGTTTTGAATGCTGGCGGTGCTTTCACTCTAGTGGTAGCATGAGACGGAGTCTACAACCCACACAAGTGGCTCAGGTAGTGCAGCTCATCCAGGATGGCACATCCATGCGAGCTGTGGCAAGAAGGTTTGCTGTGTCTGTCAGCGTAGTGTCCAGAGCATGGAGGCGCTACCAGGAGACAGGCCAGTACATCAGGAGATGTAGGAGGGCAACAACCCAGCAGCAGGACCGCTACCTCCGCCTTTGTGCAAGGAGGAGCAGGAGGAGCACAGCCAGAGCCCTGCAAAATGACCTCCAGACTCCATGAGGGTGGTATGAGGACCCGACGTCCACAGGTGGGGGTTGTGCTTACAGCCCAACACCGTGCAGGATGTTTGGCATTTGCCAGAGAACACCAAGATTGGCAAATTCGCCACTGGCGCCCTGTGCTCTTCACAGATGAAAGCAGGTTCACACTGAGCACATGTGACAGACGTGACAGAGTCTGGAGACGCCGTTGAGAACGTTCTGCTGCGTACAACATCATCCAGCATGACTGGTTTGGCGGTGGGTCAGTCATGGTGTGGGGTAGCATTTCTTTGAGGGGCCGCACAGCCCTCCATGTGCTCGCCAGAGGTAGCCTGACTGCCATTAGGTACCGAGATGAGATCCTCAGACCCCTTGTGAGACCATATGCTGGTGCGGTTGGCCCTGGGTTCCTCCTAATGCAAGACAATGCTAGACCTCATGTGGCTGGAGTGTGTCAGCAGTTCCTGCAAGAGGAAGGCATTGATGCTATGGACTAGCCCGCCCGTTCCCCAGACCTGAATCCAATTGAGCACATCTGGGACATCAGGTCTTACTCCATCCACCAATGCCACGTTGCACCACAGACTGTCCAGGAGTTGGCGGTTGCTTTAGTCCAGGTCTGGGAGGAGATCCCTCAGGAGACCATCCGCCCAGGCGTTGTAGGGAGGTCATATAGGCATGTGGAGGCCACACTGTCACGCCTTGGTCATTGTATTTTGTGTTTTTGTTATATGTTTGGGTAGGCCAGGGTGTGACATGGGTTTATATGTTGTTTTTCGTATTGGGGTTTGTAGTATTTGGGATCGCGGCTGATTAGGGGTGTTGTATAGGCTTGGCTGCCTGAGGCGATTCTCAATCAGAGTCAGGTGATCCTTGTTGTCTCTGATTGGGAACCGTATTTAGGGAGCCATAGTTTCGCTTTGTATTTCGTGGGTGATTGTTCCTGTCTTTGTGTAGTATTCACCAGATAGGCTGTAATTAGTTTCATGTTCCGTTTGTTGTTTTCATCTTTATGTTATTTCATGTACCACATTTTCATTCATTAAAGTCATGAGTAACTAACACGCTGCATTTCGGTCCGACTCTCTTCTTTCAACAGACGAACGCCGTTACACACACACACTACTGAGCCTCATTTTGACTTGTTTTAAGGACATTACATCAAAGTTGGATCAGCCTGTAGTGTGGTTTTCCACTTTAATTTTGAGTATGACTCCAAATCCAGACCTCTATGGATTGATCAATTTGATTTCCATTGATAATGTTTGTGTGATTTTGTTGTCAGCACATTCAACTATGTAAAGAAAAAAGTATTTAATAAGAATATCTCTTTCATTCAGATCTAGGATGTGTTATTTTCGTGTTCCCTTTATTTTTTGAGCAGTGTATATACAGTACATGTAATTAAAAGTCTCATTAAAGTGTGGCTACATTTTCTGGCGCCTCCCTCATGTCAGCATCGGTCTGCTGCTGACATGAGGGGGACACACTTTAGATGTACTGTAGGCTAATTATTTATGTACATTTACATAGACATATGTTTTTTTTTAAAGAATGGCTACTGTTTTTCTGTTTTCAAAGCAATTTAATTGGCTATTTTGGTTAATGGCCTTGGTGCCCTAGCAGATGGCCTTGGTGCCCTAGCAGATGGCCTTGGTGCCCTGGTAGATTACCACTAAAATCACAAAATTCCAGGCCTGCCACCCACCCACACATACCCAGTGTATTTTGAATGCTTTCAGACATTGCGATTAATCGCAATAAATAAACAAATTGTGCACTGAAATTACAAAAAGTGAACTTCAGTAAATTGGTTAACTCGGACAGCCCTGGTCTACAGCGTTGCTTAATCCCGGGAATGAGCTTCAGTCACAAAGAAAAAATTATTTATTCCCTTCAGGAATGCCAACTAATTCCACCTGGCTAACTAATGTGGGTGGGTTTAGCTAACCTAATGACTGACACCACTATGTAGAGATATGATTAGAGAGAGGAGAGGTATGTGTGTGTGCGTGGTGTCTCAAGACTGATTGAAAGACTGATTGACTGAGAGACAGACAGACAGCCACCGGCACTAAGTTGAGGAAAGGAAAGAGGTGAGTACAGAGAAAGAGCAGAAAGGGATAGTAAAAGAAAAGAAAAGGAGAGAGTGAGTGAGAGTAGATTAGAAAGAGTGTAAGACTAGGAGGAGGGAGATGGATAGATGTAGTTCTAGAGGTTATTTACCTGCAGCTGTGGCTCTGCTGGAACTGGCTGGCCCCTCCTCCTGAGGTTTGCATGTGTGCAGCATCTGTCTGTGCAGCTGTACCGACGGCTCCATGGAATGTACAGCATTCCCCTGCTGACTCCCCTCTCCACCTCCACCTCCGCCACCCAGGCTCTCCCCCACACCCTCCAGGTCAGGGCTGCAGCCTTCCAGGGTCCGCCCGGCCACCCCTTCCCGGCTGGGCCTCCTCTGGATCTGGGGGGCTTGGGGCTCCTGGGGCCGTGTAGGGACCACCAGTCTGACCTGGGGGATGGCAGTGGGTCTGTAAATGTGAGGTAGCTCGGGTTCTTCATCCTCGGGGATGGGGTTGTACCAGATCTCCCCCTCGTCATCCGCATCATTCTCCTCGGCCGGGTCCACACACCTGGGCTGGGGTCCAACGCGGGCGTGGCACATGCTCACCTGGGGTAGGTGCAGGCGGAGGGGCCGGGAGGGCGGCGGTCCGGGGGGTTTTAGGTACTCCGGGGAGGGGCTAGGAGGGGGTCGGGGTGTATGTCCATGTCCATTGTCCTCCTCTGCTCCCAGAATGCACTGGGAGTCATCCTGGGTGGTGTGATGCGGCCTCCCAGAGCTCTGCTGGAGCCAGTTGCGTTTCTTGGAAACGGTGATGGTGTTGAGTGGGGGTCTCCATAATGACAGCTCGCTGGCCTTGCCCTCGCCAACCTCGTGCCTGTCGGAGGAGTGGACATTCTCTATCAGAGCTGCAGGAGAGAGAGTGAGAGAAAGAGAGACGTGTCAGACTGCAGAGCAGGAGAGACTGAGGCTGTATCTGAAATGGCATCCTATTATCTGGTCAAAAGTAAAGCACTACTATGTAGGGAATAGGGTGCCATTTTGGATGCATTCTTGTACTGATATCTCACTGCCACCATCTGCTCACCTGTATCCCTTCATACAGGAGTCTTAAGACACAAAGAGATATTCTGGCAACTATCACCATGGAAACAGTGTGGGATGTTTTATAACCTGTTGAATCATAGCTTCCCACTTGTAGCCTCCCCCCAACATTTGATTACCTGATTATATTTGCCTTGTGAGGATAACGTTGTGCCTTTGTTACTTTAAATGAAAACATCTGTATCATGAAACCATAGGTGACTTACCAACAGTGACTTACCCGGCCTTGGAATGGAGAAATGTGTAGGGACTTTCCCCTCTCTTCTCACGCTCACATACAACCACACACGCTACTCAAAATCCAAACACATCATATTTCACCTCTGATAGACAGAATGAGAAATGTGTTTTTTGGTATTTTTCTCCACTGCTGGTTCTGCTATATTTTGACTAAGACACAAACCGTCATTACTACGTGGCAGGCCATGCAGGCCCCTTGTAACACAAACCGTCATTACTACGTGGCAGGCCATGCAGGCCCCTTGTAACACAAACGCCTCGCAACACTGGCACATCTCTTCCAATGACTTCCCATCCCTGGAATGTCAGCTTGGGGAATGTGCGAGCTCAGACCTAACGGAAAATCACACACAGAGAGAGACGGGATAGAGTCAGAGCTCCCATAAACAGAGCGGGGGAAAAATCTGAAAAATCACAGCCATCGTGACAGCAGTGAAAATAGAGGTGCCAGGGATCAGGAGGACGAGAAGGAAGGTGAGGAGGATGGGATGAAGGGATGAGGCAAATGGGATGGAGGGTGAGGAGGATGGTTTGGTCAGTTGACATAAGTCAAACCAGCGCCGATATGAGCATCAATAGGGGCAGATAAAAAATGTGGTGATGAGGCAGCTTCTGGCTTGACATTTTTCAAAGGGTTCAGAAAGTACCATCCCCATTCAACGCAACAAGAGATGTCTCTGTGTGTCTGTACAGTTCGCAGCTCTGTGTGTACAGTTTACCTATCAGATAATAAAAAGAGAAGCCAAATCTCTTACAAATCGCAAAGCAAGTAACCCTGCAAATCATGCAAAGATTGTTTGTCTGACAGGTCTTGTTTTTCCGCAGGCAGTGTTGACAAGCCACGGGCTGATGAGCAGATGCTGCCTGCTGGGAAAGAGAGAGGGAAACAGACAGGCTGGATCTGAGTGATGAGGGCTGGGTCCTGTTGCAACACGCATCGCATGGCAGTCTTCTCTCTGTAAAGACTGTTTTGATACGTGCATTCTCCTCTCAGCCCAGACGAGCCCCTCCACAGTAGACGCTAATGACAAGTTCTCTTTGCCTTAAGGAAACAGATTTCCTGAAAGCTGCGCTACAACCACCAAATTACAGACTGGATACCGAGAATGTTTTCACTTATAAAACAACATACATAGGGTCCAGAGTTGGGTGTTGGTGTGTGTGTGTGCGTGCGTGTGTGTGTGTGTGTGTGCAGGGTTGAAGAAGTGTACTATTAAAAAGTACCAGCGTGTCAGAATAAATTGTTTATTTTTAACCAGTGCAATCGAATTAGTGGAACACGGCCTGTAAAGTTGCGTAAGGAAGCTATTCCGAGTTCACTAGATTGAAACTAAGTTTCTTTTTTGCTTGGCCACTTTAAACAATGCTACCTAATATAATGTTTACATACCCTACATTATTCATCTCATATGTATATGTGTATACTGTACTCTATATAATCTACTGCATCTTTATATAATACATGTATCACTAGCCACTTTAACTATGCCACTTTGTTTACATACTCATCTCATATGTATATACTGCACTCAATACCATCTACTGCATCTTGCCTATGCCGCTCTGTACCATCACTCACTCATATATCTTTATGTACATATTCTTTATCCCCTTACACTTGTGTCTATAAGGTAGTAGTTTTGGAATTGTTAGCTAGATTACTTGTTGGTTATTACTGCATTGTCGGAACTAGAAGCACAAGCATTTCGCTACACTCGCATTAACATCTGCTAACCATGTGTATGTGACAAATAAAATTTGATTTGGCTGATTTTATTGACATGGGCCCTAAAGGCACAGTGTGTGTGTGTGTGTGTGTGTGTGTGTGTGTGTGTGTGTGTGTGTGTGTGTGTGTGTGTGTGTGTGTGTGTGTGTGTGTGTGTGTGCACATGAGCTTTTTACCTCATTTAAAGAGCTCTGTGATATTGATAAAATTAAGCCTGGCAGTGGTATTCAAACTTTTTCAGTGAGTAAGACATTTTTTCAGACAATTTCATGAGACCCCATTTTTTCCCCCAAACATTTTCTGTGACCCCACCTCACCCCAAATCTAATGGCACAACCTTAAAATCGGTACATTTAGATTTTTACATCAACAAATAACCTTCAATCCATTGTAGTTTAATGTCTTATCAAAATGAAAACATGTATAAATACATTTACTCATTAAAACTGTATGTTTCAAATTATCATTCTCAAAAAATGGTGTATATTATCCCATTCAATAATCTGTAGTCTTAATTTATTGTACATTATTATAATTTTTTAGGGACGACCTCAAAGCAGTTCCTGTTTTTCCGCATTCGGCTAACTAGCTAATGCAGCTATTATGATGTAACTAAGGAGAATGCAGAAATAATTTAGTTTAGTTTGCTACCTACTCGCATTGTTGAATAGTTTGCATTGCTAATGGCTACTGTGATGTTTACGGTAAATTGGAGCTGCAGAGCAAGAATGCCACGTTGCCAGCCTCAACGAAATGTAAGGAAGACAAGAATGTCATGTATATTGAAACAGTTGATGTACATATTATGTCAATTGAAATCTTGTCGTAGTGCCTCTGCTTAAACTTTCGTCAATGAGAATAGGCTCTTAGCATGGGGATGGCATGTTAGCATTAGTGCTAGCCTTAGCTCAAGTTGAATTAGAGGCTGCTGTCGTATAGCCTAGCGTGAGTTGAGCTGGTCACTGCAGAACCGTCTCCTTTAAGGGGTCTTCCATAACAGAGGTAGCGTGTTCCCACATGTAGGACATTCCAGACCACAGCTCCTCTAGATAGACAGTTTTCTCTTCAACACCTCTCACACCTTCATCATGCATGGCACGGCACCGCCTTCCTCCATCACCCCTCCATCCATGTCCTACTATCACTCTACCATTACATTCAAACTGTAAACGCATATTGAATTCATATCAATGCCCTGAAAACAAAAAAAGACTATTGATGTAGGTCACAACCTTTGCCATGGAGCCTCAAGCAGTGGAAAGAACCAACTGAAAAATAACTTGTGCGGGTTCTAGAACACTCAGTAAACTGTAGGGATTAATATTCTTCAAAAAATCACCCAAAATTTCAATACCGGGAATAATTTTATTTATCCACATTGTCCCGGGAAATACCGCGAAAATCTGAAGTCCATTTAAAGTGTTTAAAACCAAGATTCTG
Organism: Oncorhynchus gorbuscha; assembly: GCF_021184085.1. NCBI lineage: Eukaryota > Metazoa > Chordata > Actinopteri > Salmoniformes > Salmonidae > Oncorhynchus > Oncorhynchus gorbuscha. The sequence continues at coordinate 17,446,882 of NC_060187.1, read as the reverse complement.
TATGGTCACTATGCCAGGATTCTCCCCAAATAAGAGGGGTGCTGTGCCACTATGTAAATATTTCAGAGCAAAATAAACTGATATTTAATAATGATAGAGTAACTGTCTTTGATCGCCAATGACACTGTTGTGAATTGCGAAACAGACAATTCATCAATTTTGAACGTTAAGTTCCTCAATTCAGTGCATTTCAGCAGTAGGCTATCCAGACACAGAGCGCGCTCAAGATGCAGAGCGTCCCTCGAATATAGCGTTGTCGAATCATACACATTTTGTAACGGCAGTAACAAAAGTCAAATGACCAAAGTTGCTAAATTTGCTAAATAACTTCCATCAAAGAATGGCAGAATATCTCCTATATTTGGCCAAATCGGGTTGATGGTTAAACATATGCAGACCAGTTTAAATAGTGGAAATAGTTTAAATATCAAGGTATTTTAAACTGTTTAAAAAATATCCATATCTACTCTCATACCGTTTATCGATCACATATTCTCTACCGAAGCTCTCATATGGGCAGCAAGTACGAGACAGCGCAGAGAAGCGGGGGAAATGTTATATCGCTATTTTGACATGCATTGGCAAGAGACATGCTTTGATAATGCAACCTATTGATTACAGAATAAAAATGAGGAATTGTCATGCACGACAGGATTTTGGGTTTCATTGGAATTGGGACTGGATAGGAAAATAGCCTAGGCTTTAGGACAGGAAAATATAGAATTTTCCCTCATGCCTCTATGAATTGTTAACAGACTTCATTGTCTGTGACAGAGATGCCTATGTAGTGAACTCTGCATAGGCTTATCAAATGTGTGACTGTCTGCAGTCACAATAGCATCTCAAAGAGGCATACGTTATTTTATAGGCTATATGGTTTCTGGTAGGGTTTATTCACTGCATTCAGGTCACGTGTGCAGTCCGGCAGTGTCAATTATGCATGTACTTTGAATTTATGCCGATTTTGTATGAAGTAAATACTCTAGGCTAAAGGCTACCATGCGACAGCCTATTTGGATAATGTGCTATTTAGAGAAAAGCGATAATCGGCCGAGCCAAAATATTGGGTCCTTCTTTATCGGCTTTGCGGACAGTCCCTCTCCATAGCAAAACTGCTGCTAGGCCAGCCGCAATTTACCGCCTGAGCCACGAGCACTGCACAATGCGGAGAAATGTCTAACTGGGAAAATCAGCAGCAGCAAGATAAATCATTCTCCTACAGAAAGTTGCAGTATTTGGAAATGCATGAATTGACACAGTGGCTAAAATCTAACTCCTGTTGCAGATATTAATTTAGTTAATTCACTAATAATAAGGCTTGTGTTGACGTGCCTGCACATGCATGCAATATGCTAGGTAGCTAGCTAAGCAGATAGCTATGTGACCTGTTAGCACAGATTACGATAACTAACCCTTTCATCTGTGGCGTTAGATAGCTGTCTATAGCTACTATGCTGGCTAGATAAACGTGCTAATATATCAGATAGGAGCTAATAGCCAACATAGTTAGCTAAAGTTAGTGGGTTATCATTTTGAACATGCACCATTTCCGGCAAGGAGCCATCTGATTTGCGGTGTAATGTTAGCTATTTACTGGTGTGCTGACCTGACCAACCACAATCGTATCAGTAAATTGACAGTTAATAGTTGGATTAGATGATTGTCATAATAGAGAAATAAAGAACTGTTTTAAAATGCCTAAATAAAGGTTGGCAATAGGTGTAGCTACCTAAGAATCTTCCTGCATGCTTATGGACCAAAAACTGATGTAGGTCAGCACGTGTGTGTACCTTCTCACTTTGCAAACTATGGGAAGATTTGAGTCATTCAGACAGAACTTGCATCATTGTGTCACCTTTTTTTTCCTACCATCGCTCCCCTTGTTAGATATTATGCCCATTTATGGCTTGATAAGAAAATGCCATCGCTATTGAACTAGTTCTCATAGTAGCAATAAACAGCAGTAAGTGATATGAGCGATGAGAGAGATGTGAAAGGGAGCGGAGTTACAGCTTAGCTCTATCCCATCGTAGCAGTAGGATCAAGTTACAACGTGCAATTTCTTGACAGATAGCTGAACTAGCCAATTGAATTGTTTAAAATGTTGTCCTGGCAGCAGAGATGTTAAGAGATGTGTCCTGACAGCTGAAAAATATATGAAAAATCCTACTCAAAGATAATGAGAAGAGAATACTAATTTCATAATCATCCGTGATCACTAGTGATGCACCGATATGACATTTTTGGCTATTTTCCTTACCAAAAATAAAAATGACACCAATAACCGATATTTAACATTTTTGCGGCCTTTGAAGCATTCTAGTACAGTTAAATAGTTAACACACACACATGGACGCAGCAGTCTAAGGCACTGCATCTCAGTGCAAGAGGCGCCACTACAGGGTCTGGGTCGAATCCAGGCTGTATCAAATCCGGCCAAGATTGGGTGTATCATAGGGTGGCGCACAATTGGCCCAGCGTTGTCCGGGTTTGGCCGGGGTAGACCGCCATTGTAAATAAGAATTTGTTCTTAATTGACTTCCCTAGTAAAATAAAGGTTATACACACACACACCACACTGACCAAAATGTTATTTTGTTAGCATGTCCCCATTACCAGTAAAACATAATCAAAACCTATTTCTTTCACTTACTTGCTGTGCTGTTTTGTTGTTCATTTGTTCAGTCGTTTCATTCTCAACCAGGATTTCATCATACACGTCAAGCAGTGAAATTTCAGCTCTGTCTGTCCATGGCCTCTTTTCCTCGGTGCGGACTGTCTTTGTGTCTGTTTCCACCTTGTCCAGCTGTGTCTATAACATGTCACGTAAGCCCTGTTTCTTGTCTGCATCGAAGTAGTGGTCCTTGTACATAGCATCGAGCATGAAAGTAGCGGTCCTTGTACATCGCATCAAGCATGAAAGTAGCGGTCCTTGTACATCGCATCAAGCATGAAAGTAGCGGTCCTTGTACATCGCATCGAGCATGAAAGTAGCGGTCCTTGAACATAGCATCGAGCATGAAAGTAGCGGTCCTTGTACATAGCATCGAGCATGAAAGTAGCGGTCCTTGTACATAGCATCGAGCATGAAAGTAGCGGTCCTTGTACATCGCATCGAGCATGAAAGTAGCGGTCCTTGTACATCGCATCGAGCATGAAAGTAGCGGTCCTTGAACATAGCATCGAGCATGAAAGTAGCGGTCCTTGTACATAGCATCGAGCATGAAAGTAGCGGTCCTTGTACATAGCATCGAGCATGGTGGAGACACAGTAAAGAGAGAATGCCACCGAACCGCTTGTTCACAGCCTGGGTCGGCAGTTTTGTTGAGCAGGCGTTTCAATGCCATAAGAGGGTATCACGTCTGCTGCAGGCGCAAATTATGATCTTATTTCTCGAGTCAGTTGTTCGAATGGAGCTAGCTAGTGTGTTCATGTTTCCAAGTTTCCAACATGTTCTCAAATGCCATTGAAATGGCAGTGTGACAACCAGCATAACCAGCACAGTCATGAGCATGAAATAGGACTTTCCTCAGTGCCAGATGTTACGCGGCGTCATTACGTCATGTACCTACGTTATATAAGTATGCATGTCAGCTTTGACATCGGTTTTTGCACATCGACGTTACACTAAACATCGGGCTGATGTTGATGTTGGCATTTTTATCTAATATCGTCCGATTCCGATATCTTCACTGATATAGCGTGCATCCCCAGTGATCACACATCAAATCATGAAATGACTTTGGACCCATAGATGTTCTTCAAACTAACAGCAGTGCCTGTATGATGTCCTTCCATATAGGCGTGACATGCGGGAGTGGTGCTTCTTTGCAAATGTTGTTGATCAGTAGGATAATATTAAGTCCCAAATGGAAGACAAACAGATTGTTTGTCATCTGCAGCACCATAGACTCCACTGATTACCCAAAACAAGCTCAATAACTCAATGCATGCACACACTCCTATTGAATATGCATTCACCTGTATTGTGAATAGGCCTATGCCATCTTCATTTACCCAGTTTATCAAGACATTTACCATTCAAATTCAATTATTGCCATTTTGTTGTTATGTATTAGTGGCCTTCAGCCTCCTTGACACCCAAAAATCGGCATTGGTCCTAAATAATCCAGAATGGTCACTTTCTAGTGTTTTTTTTGTGCTAATCTACTACTGACAGGTTGTGCATTTTGAGGAATTGCATTAGTGCCATATTGGGGGAAAATGTAATTTCTCTAGTCTTGTCATTTTATTGATGAGATGTGAAGAGTTCCCAGGAATGTCCTGGGATTCCAGTTAAACATGTTAATTCATAGTAAACTGTGTGAGAACTAAAGCAGTGGTGAAAACACTGTCACGCCCTGGCCTTAGTTATCTGTGTTTTCTTTATTCTTTTGGTTAGGCCAGGGTGTGACATGGGTTATTTATTGTGTTTCGTCTTGTCTAGGGGTTTATTAGATTTATGGGGTTGTGTTCAGTGTAGTTGTCTAGGGAAGTCTATGGTTGCCTAGAGTGGTTCTCAATCAGAGGCAGGTGTTTATCGTTGTCTCTGATTGGGAACCATATTTAGGCAGCCATATTCTTTGGGTATTTTGTGGGTGGTTGTCTCCTGTGTTAGTGTTTGTGTCACACGGGACTGTTTTGGGGTTTTCACGTTTCTTGTTTTGTATTCTGTTCATGTTGAGTTTTTTTATTAAAAAACTTTAACTATAACCACGCTGCATTTTGGTTCGCCTCTCCTTCCCAGGAGGAAAGCCGTTACAAACACTTAAACTGGGTCAACACTTCCTTGATAGAGACATATGACTTTGCCCTTATAAACCTAATCTGTGGGAACGCAATGTGTGTGTGCGCTGTGTATGTGTGTGCGCTGTGTTTGTGTGTGCCCTAACCTGACCCTGAGATAACTTTAGTGCACTCTGCGCTGATTGACACAGCTTGCCAAGACCTGAGCCTTCCTTCGCCCTTGGCTTCTAGTTGGCATGAGAGTCCGGTAACCTTCACCAATAGTGTCCACAGTGGTCACCACACGCACACACACAGCCAATTAAAAGTAATGCAGACTGAGACCTGTGAGAGTGGCATGCCTGCCCAATGAACACCCAAGACCTTAGGGGTAACATGGCCTGGGCAAATAATGCAGTGTGTGTGTTTGTGTGAGTGTGTCAGTCAGTCCTCTTCCCTGCCGCCCTGTTGCAGGGGTGAGAATTGGAAATGGTGTCACTCTCCCTGTCACATAGAATACCAACAGAAAAAACAACAAGAATTCCACCTTATCATTGTTCCTATTCTCTCTGACCTATTCATTCATACTGCTATCTCCTTTTCTTTGGAATCTTAAACTAGAAAAACACATTAAAAAAACATACCTTCCTGCCTGAGACATCACATGAAAATGAAGATGCTGGTGCTTGACTTTGACTTGGCAGAGTCAACAGACAAACTCGGAGAGAATATCGTATTATGATTAGTATTTGACTCACCCTCTACATAAAGATGTCTGGCTCTACTACCATGATGCTGCTTCCTCTATCTCATTCATCATCTGATCTGTCTTTAGTATCACAAACAGCAGACAGGAGGAAGCATTGTACCTGGTAATCTGGAACTGGTGCTACGTGTGTTTATGAGAGAAAACAGTGCAGCTCAGTAACAAGACTTGGCTTGATGCAGACACAGAGAGCGACACAGTCTTAACACGACTTAACAGTGGAGGGAAGCTGGCAAAGAGGATCAGATTGAATATTTCCTGCCTATTTGATATTGTAGCCACTTTAATACATTAACAAGAGCAGGAGAGATCACTTTACCTTGGGTTGGTTATATGTTACAGCAAAAGGGTTACGCCACAATTTTGGAAAAGCATCAGTGATTTTAACCAATGATGAGGAGGCATTGACTACTGATGGTTTGATGTCACTGGAATCACTTATCTTCCTGTGGCTTTTTTTTTACACAGAAATGTGCCATTTTCACAGTATGTTGATGTTGGCGTGGTGCTGGACATTTACATACATTTACATTTAAGTCATTTAGCAGACGCTCTTATCCAGAGCGACTTACAAATTGGTGCATTCACCTTATGACATCCAGTGGAACAGCCACTTTACAATAGTGCATCTACATATTTTAAGGGGGGAGAAGGATTACTTTATCCTATCCTAGGTATTTCTTAAAGAGGTGGGGTTTCAGGTGTCTCCGGAAGGTGGTGATTGACTCCGCTGTCCTGGCGTCGTGAGGGAGTTTGTTCCACCATTGGGGAGCCAGAGCAGCGAACAGTTTTGACTGGGCTGAGCGGGAACTGTACTTCCTCAGTGGTAGGGAGGCGAGCAGGCCAGAGGTGGATGAACGCAGTGCCCTTATTTGGGTGTAGGGCCTGATCAGAGCCTGGAGGTACTGAGGTGCCGTTCCCCTCACAGCTCCGTAGGCAAGCACCATGGTCTTGTAGCGGATGCGAGCTTCAACTGGAAGCCAGTGGAGAGAGCGGAGGAGCGGGGTGACGTGAGAGAACTTGGGAAGGTTGAACACTAGACGGGCTGCAGCGTTCTGGATGAGTTGTAGGGGTTTAATGGCACAGGCAGGGAGCCCAGCCAACAGCGAGTTGCAGTAATCCAGACGGGAGATGACAAGTGCCTGGATTAGGACCTGCGCCGCTTCCTGTGTGAGGCAGGGTCGTACTCTGCGGATGTTGTAGAGCATGAACCTACAGGAACGGGCCACCGCCTTGATGTTAGTTGAGAACGACAGGGTGTTGTCCAGGATCACGCCAAGGTTCTTAGCGCTCTGGGAGGAGGACACAATGGAGTTGTCAACCGTGATGGCGAGATCATGGAACGGGCAGTCCTTCCCCGGGAGGAAGAGCAGCTCCGTCTTGCCGAAGTTCAGCTTGAGGTGGTGATCCGTCATCCACACTGATATGTCTGCCAGACATGCAGAGATGCGATTCGCCACCTGGTCATCAGAAGGGGGAAAGGAGAAGATTAATTGTGTGTCGTCTGCATAGCAATGATAGGAGAGACCATGTGAGGTTATGACAGAGCCAAGTGACTTGGTGTATAGCGAGAATAGGAGAGGGCCTAGAACAGAGCCCTGGGGACACCAGTGGTGAGAGCGCATGGTGAGGAGACAGATTCTCGCCACGCCACCTGGTAGGAGCGACCTGTCAGGTAGGACGCAATCCAAGCGTGGGCCACGCCGGAGATGCCCAACTCGGAGAGGGTGGAGAGGAGGATCTGATGGTTCACAGTATCGAAGGCAGCCGATAGGTCTAGAAGGATGAGAGCAGAGGAGAGAGAGTTAGCTTTAGCGGTGCGGAGCGCCTCCGTGATACAGAGAAGAGCAGTCTCAGTTGAATGACTAGTCTTGAAACCTGACTGATTTGGATCAAGAAGGTCATTCTGAGAGAGATAGCGGGAGAGCTGACCAAGGACGGCACGTTCAAGAGTTTTGGAGAGAAAAGAAAGAAGGGATACTGGTCGGTAGTTGTTGACATCGGAGGGATCGAGTGTAGGTTTTTTCAGAAGGGGTGCAACTCTCGCTCTCTTGAAGACGGAAGGGACGTAGCCAGCGGTCAGGGATAAGTTGATGAGCGAGGTGAGGTAAGGGAGAAGGTCTCCGGAAATGGTCTGGAGAAGAGAGGAGGGGATAGGGTCAAGCGGGCAGGTTGTTGGGCGGCCGGCCGTCACAAGACGCGAGATTTCATCTGGAGAGAGAGGGGAGAAAGAGGTCAGAGCACAGGGTAGGGCACTGTGAGCAGAACCAGCGGTGTCGTTTGACTTAGCAAACGAGGATCGGATGTCGTCGACCTTCTTTTCAAAATGGTTGACGAAGTCATCTGCAGAGAGGGAGGAGGGGGGAGGAGGATTCAGGAGGGAGGAGAAGGTGGCAAAGAGCTTCTTAGGGTTAGAGGCAGATGCTTGGAATTTAGAGTGGTAGAAAGTGGCTTTAGCAGCAGAGACAGAGGAGGAAAATGTAGAGAGGAGGGAGTGAAAGGATGCCAGGTCCGCAGGGGGCGAGTTTTCCTCCATTTCCGCTCGGCTGCCCGGAGCCCTGTTCTGTGAGCTCGCAATGAGTCGTCAAGCCACGGAGCGGGAGGGGAGGACCGAGCCGGCCTGGAAGATAGGGGACATAGAGAGTCAAAGGATGCAGAAAGGGAGGAGAGGAGGGTTGAGGAGGCAGAATCGGGAGATAGGTTGGAGAACGTTTGAGCAGAGGGAAGAGATGATAGGATGGAAGAGGAGAGAGTAGCGGAGGAGAGAGAGCGAAGGTTGGGATGGCGCGATACCATCCGAGTAGGGGCAGTGTGGGAAGTGTTGGATGAGAGCGAGAGGGAAAAGGATACAAGGTAGTGGTCGGAGACTTGGAGGGGAGTTGCAATGAGGTTAGTGGAAAAACAGCATCTAGTAAAGATGAGGTCGAGCGTATTGCCTGCCTTGTGAGTAGGGGGGAAGGTGAGAGGGTGAGGTCAAAGAGGAGAGGAGTGGAAAGAAGGAGGCAGAGAGGAATGAGTCAAAGGTAGACGTGGGGAGGTTAAAGTCGCCCAGAACTGTGAGAGGTGAGCCGTCCTCAGGAAAGGAGCTTATCAAGGCATCAAGCTCATTGATGAACTCTCCGAGGGGACCTGGAGGGCGATAAATGATAAGGATGTTAAGCTTGAAAGGGCTGGTAACTGTGACAGCATGAAATTCAAAGGAGGCGATAGACAGATGGGTAAGGGGAGAGAGAGAATGACCACTTGGGAGAGATAAGGATCCCGATGCCACCACCCCGCTGACCAGAAGCTCTCGGGGTGTGCGAGAACACGTGGGCGGACGAAGAGAGAGCAGTAGGAGTAGCAGTGTTATCTGTGGTGATCCATGTTTCTGTCAGTGCCAAGAAGTCGAGGGACTGGAGGGAGGCATAGGCTGAGATGAACTCTGCCTTGTTGGCTGCAGATCGGCAGTTCCAGAGGCTACCGGAGACCTGGAACTCCACGTGGGTCGTGCGCACTGGGACCACCAGATTAGGGTGGCAGCGGCCACGCGGGTGTGGAGCGTTTGTATGGTCTGTGCAGAGAGGAGAGAACAGGGATAGACAGACACATAGTTGACAGGCTACAGAAGAGGCTACGCTAATGCAAGGAGATTGGAATGACAAGTGGACTACACGTCTCAAATGTTCAGAAAGTTAAGCTTACGTAGCAAGAATCTTATTGACTAAAATGATTCAAATGATACAGTACTGCTGAAGTAGGCTAGCTGGCAGTGGCTGCGTTGTTGACTTTGTAGGCTAGCTGGCAGTGGCTGCGTTGTTGACACTACACTAATCAAGTTGTTCCGTTGAGTGTAATAGTTTCTACAGTGCTGCTATTAGGGGCTAGCTGGCTAGCTAGCAGTGTTGATTACGTTACGTTGCGTTAAAAGAACGACAACAATTATCTTTGATACACAGACGGCTATGTAGCTAGCTATGTAGCTAGCTACGATCAAACAAATCAAACCGTTGTGCTGTAATGAAATGAAATGAAAAATGTGATACTACCTGTGGAGCGAAGCGGAATGCGACCGGGTTGTTGAGTGCGGAAGTTCTATTCAGTAGACGTAGCAGTGTCTCCTACGTTAAGGACGACAAATAGCTGGCTAGCTAACCTCAGTAAATTAAGATAATCACTCTAAGACTACACGCTCTAAACTACACAATAATCTTGGACAATTATCTGGACATCATGAATATAGAGTAGACATGTTTTCAAATGTCCCTATAAGACCAGATATATCACCTGTAGAAAGTATGACATTTACATATAAATTATTTGTGAAGCATATATGTCAGCCATATAACGGGTTTATGAAGCCTTTACGCCTTGTAAATGATATATTGTGACCTCTGACAAATATTACCCATAATCCCAATTCAGGTGTGTGACTTCCAATAAGGTTAATATCCAAAGCGTGCAGACAGAGGCTGGTTATTATTCTCTCACGAGGGGATCAGACTGAGCCATAACAGGTACTAAGAAATAGAGAAAATCAAATCTTCAAAGTTCAAACAGCAGTCTGGTGGGCCTTTCACCCTACTGGCTGGCATGGCTATTGGTCTACAGTAGGTTTGATTTATCCCCATTCCCTTGAGCCCCAAACTGACGAAAACAAAAATACTGAGTAGAGACCTACTGCCTGCATGCTACACATGGTAGTAGACACCTGGAGATAACTGAACTCAACACAACTCAGCCAGTGTTTGTCCCAGCGTACCATTCTAGATCTTCCCTATCTTTCTTAACCATCAACAATATTGTGGTGGTCCCACTTCACACACACACACACACACACACACACACACACACACACACACACACACACACACACACACACACACACACACACACACACACACACACACACACACACACACACACACACACACACACACACACACACACACACACACACATATGCACACATGCACACACACGATGAGCCATCTAACAACTTCTCACTACTCTATTTTAACCTACTTCCCAAGACACTCAGTCACACACACATCACTGTGAATAGCACATTGTGGGTGATGAATATGCAGGGGGATTTCACACTAATTATAAAAGTACAAAGATGCCATACAGACACATTAAAAGGACTGTCGTCAAATCTATTTTCCACTCCTAATCAACTGCATTATATTTATGACTTCAAAGTGAGTTCTAATTTCCAATAAATAAACCAGGAGGGGGATAAATAGGGATCACTTTTAGCGTGTCAGCCAAGACACATATCTGCATAAATTAAAAGAGCGCCTATAAAAGAAACGTTTATAGTCTAAGTTTATAGTCACGCTTTGAGAGGTTTTGGTATTACTTTTTTAAATGGCTCTTTGTGGAGCAGAGAGAGAGGAGAGAGAGATCAAGAGAGATAGAGACAGAGAGGAGAGAGAGATCTAGATTGAGAGAGATCTAGAGAGAGAGAGAGAGAGGAGAGAGATAGATCTAGAGAGAGAGATCTAGAGAGAGAGAGAGAGAGAGAGAGAGAGAGAGAGAGAGAGAGAGAGAGGAGAGAGAGAGCTCTAGAGAGAGAGAGGTAGATCTAGAGGGAGGGAGAGAGAGGAGAGAGATCTAGAGAGATAGATCTAGAGAGAGAGAGAGAGATTTAGAGAGAGAGAGATCTAGAGAGATCTAGTGAGAGGGAGAGGAGAAAGAGATAGATCTAGAGGGAGAGAGAGGAGAGATCTAGAGAGAGATATATATATATATATATATATATATATATATATATATATATATATATATATATATATATATATATATATATATAATATGACATTTGTAATGTCTTTACTGTTTTGAAACTTCTGTATGTGTAATGTTTACTGTTCATTTTTGTTGTTTTTCACTTTATATATTCACTTTGTATGTTGTCTACCTCACTTGCTTTGGCAATGTTAACACATGTTTCCCATGCCAATAAAGCCCTTGAATTGAATTGAATTGAGAGAGAGAGATCTAGAGAGAGAGAGGAGAGAGAGAGATCTAGAGAGATCTAGAGAGAGAGAGAGAGAGAGATCTAGTGAGAGGGAGAGGAGAAAGAGAGAGATCTAGAGAGAGTGATCTAGAGAGATCTAGAGAGAGAGAGGAGAGAGAGGGAGAGGAGAAAGAGAGAGATCTAGAGAGAGAGAGATCTAGAGAGAGAGAGAGAGATCTAGAGAGAGGGAGAGGAGAAAGAGAGAGATCTAGAGAGAGATAGATCTAGAGAGAGAGAGAGATCTAGAGAGAGAGAGAGAGATCTAGAGAGATCTAGAGAGAGGGAGAGGAGAAAGAGAGAGATCTAGACAGATAGATCCACAGGGGTAAGATAAGCTCTGGGGCTGACCTTAATAAATACTTCATCGCTGCCCATTTTGTTCATTCATACTAAGGAATTAAGTAACAGGGAGCAAACAATTTAAACAACAGGATTGACATTCTAAATATTCACTTCCAGGTCCTTTTAAAATGCAAGTTGTGGCTTCTATGTCTCTCTGTCCTCTCTTTCCCTGTCTTATCCTGTTTGTCGACTTCAACAGGTATGGTTAGACAGTGGAAAAGTGCAGAAGAGGCTGAACTTTTCTATGATGAGAGAAGAAGAGAGTAGAGTAGACAAAGATGAATAGAGAGACAGAGAGGGAAAGACAGAGCGAGATGAAGAGAGGGAGAAAGAAACAAAGACAGAGACATGGGAGAAGAAGGAGAGGGACAGAGAGAAAGAGAGACAGAGACATGGGAGATGAAGAGAGGGCTAGAGAGGAGAGACAGAAATATGAGAGATGAAGACAGAGAGAGAGAGAGAGAGAGAGAGAGAGAGAGAGAGAGAGAGAGAGAGAGAGAGAGAGAGAGAGAGAGAGAGAGAGAGAGAGAAACAGAGACATGGGAGATGAAGAGAGGGATAGAGAGAAAGAGAGACAGAAACATGAGAGATGAAGACAGAGAGAGAGAGAAACAGAGACATGAGAGATAGAGGGAGAGAGAGAAACAGAGACATGAGAGATAGAGGGAGAGAGAGAAACAGAGACATGAAGAGAGATAGAGAGAAAGAGAGACAGAAACATGAGAGAGAGAGAGAAACAGAGACATGAGAGATAGAGGGAGAGAGAGAAACAGAGACATGAGAGATAGAGGGAGAGAGAGAAACAGAGACATGAGAGATAGAGGGAGAGAGAGAAACAGAGACATGAGAGATAGAGGGAGAGAGAGAAACAGAGACATGAGAGATAGAGGGAGAGAGAGAAACAGAGACATGAGAGATAGAGGGAGAGAGAGAAACAGAGACATGAGAGATAGAGGGAGAGAGAGAAACAGAGACATGAGAGATGAAGACAGAGAGAGAGAGAAACAGATACATGAGAGATAGAGGGAGAGAGAGAAACAGAAACATGAGAGATAGAGGGAGAGGGATAGAGAGAGAAACAGAGACATGAGAGATAGAGGGAGAGAGATAGAGAGAGAAACAGAGACATGAGAGATAGAGGGAGAGAGAGAAACAGAAACAAAGATATGAGATGGAAAGAGAAAAATAGAGAAAGTAGAAAGTTAGCAGCCAAACCATCTTCGGAAGAGCCAACAGCTGCCCTCCATCTCCCTCCCTCCCCCTCTCCCTACTTCTCTCCCTCCCCCTCTCCCTCCACATGCTCCCCCTCTCCCTACTTCTCTCCCTCCCCATGCTCCCCCTCTCCCTACTTCTCTCCCTCCCCCTCTCCCTCCCCATGCTCCCCCTCTCCCTACTTCTCTCCCTCCCCATGCTCCCCCTCTCCCTCCTCCTCTCTCACCCTCTTTATTTCTCTCCCTCTCCGCTGCAGTCCGGAGATCACACTCTATTTCTAGCCCTGCACCAGAGAGAGTCAACAACAGCACCCGGTACATGTGGCCTATCACCCTATTTACCCTGGACGAGGCTCAACCCACCAGTCATACACATACCATGGAACACCAACCTGACACACACACACACACACACACACACATCCATACCAACCATAGAAAATATCACAGGGAAACAACAAGAAAGAGATGTCACCTCACCAACTAAACCTTACAACCTGCAAAAGTAGACATGTATCCCATTTCCTTAAAAAATAGGTCAGCAAATGAAAGGACAGGTTTTGTGGTAATACCATAATAACATGGTAATATCAAAACAGGATATCCATTTGTGTTTCACGATACAGATGTTTTCATCTCAAATTATGGTCTCAAACAAACATTAATACACATTATACATTTCAATGTTCAAGAGTAATGTTCATACCCACCACAACCATTATCACTGTTATCAACACCATGAGACTACAGAGTGAGTTAGTGGTTATTGTTACTACTACAGTGTGGCCCACTATAACCAATGTGCTATTCAGTGTTAAAATGGAACCTACATTAGTGTGTGAAGAAGAAGAACCAGAACCCGCCACCAGTTAGACTAGAGAATCCTACTAGGAAAGCAAAGGGGCCGGTCAGACAGGCAGTTATTCATTCCGTCCCTTTGCTTTGCATCCAGAGGGAGAGAAAGTGAGACCACCACCACCAGACCAGACGGAGTAGTTTAATATGGGTGAAGGAGGATGGAGGAGGACGACAGGGGGGAGAATCCCTGGACCGGAGAGTGGCTCCACCAGGGGGGGCCACCACCTCCCTTCCTACCTGACTGATGCAAAGCCTGGCTCTGGCATGGGACCACAGTGGCGGGTATGGCCCCGTGAACTCTGGTCGTCGGGGCTGCTGGTTTAGCTCCACCTGGAACTGAGCTGGCCTGGCCCTGGCTGGGCCGTGGTGCACTATCCAGGCCACCGTGGGTGCCATGGGGTTGGGGCGTGGACCCCGCGATGCGCTGCTTCATCTCTGAAGACAACAGACGGCCTTTGTGCATCCACTCCTGCATCTTGTTGACGGTGACTCCATGGGGCTTGGCAGAGCCTCCCCGGTCCCATGCGCTCATCTCTCCATCTCGCTTGCTGTTACCACCCTGCTGGGTGTCTGCGTTGTCGGACGATCCAGTGAGGCTGTTGACCGAGCCACTACTCTCGTTCAACTTGAAGTCTTCACCGGTGTCTTGAAGCAGGTCGTCGCTGCTCGTGTTACCATTGTAGCTGGCCTGTTTCTCAAACGGGTCAGAGGCACCAACAGCCTGTAGCCTACTTGCTTCATCCCCATTCTCACAGGCAGGGCTTTGGGAACCGAGGGCCTGGATGCAGGGCGCATTGTGCGCGCCACTGCGGTATTTGATAGCTCTGTCACTAGTGGAACGCAGTAAGGGAGGCCCAATCCTGCTAGCAGATAGATTCACGAGGCTCTTGCTAATGACATTTTTTTTTAGACTTGGATCCCCTGGGTTTTCACTCAGCAGGAACAACAGGATGGAGTCTGTGTCCGACACCTGTTGGACACTGTGCTCTCCCGACGACCAAGCATCACTGTCCACGTGCTTGATGGACAACCGTGAGCACATGCTGTCCCGAGAGTGACTGGAGGAACTTGCCTGATCTATAAAACCGTTGACACTGACCGGACCATCAAAACTAATATCATGCATGGTGTTTATAAGAAGGTAATAGGCCTCTTTCAACTGGCTCTGCAGTCTGTCTGTCTCCTGCACACTGTCGCTAATGACTTGTCCTTTAGGAACATCTTTTCCCGAATCTATGGCTTCTATTTTATCTGAGCTTTTTCTATCATTTGGACCTAATGACTCAGATACATAAAAGGGAAGAAATACATTATCATAATAATCATCATCCTCGCTATCTAGAGAGTAGGGTCGGAGTGCTCCTTCTCTTGCGCATATGAAGTGGGAGGCCACGTTAACGTCGCATATCTCCAATTCAGTGGGGAAAAATGTCGGGCTCTGCAAATGGGTCACCCTAATGTTGTCCCTTGTAAATTCATGCGAGCTCCCGTAACTCTCTATGTTTCTAATCACAATGTTTTCCTCGGTGTAATTACTGTCCGGATGATGCGCACACGCGATACCCGGCGGACACATTTGCGTCCCGTTATTTGTAACATTTGTTTTCAATATTTGGTTGTGGCCAGGATGCACGTTTGCCGTAACTTTGAAATCATTTATAGACCTCTGCCCGTTGTCTGCCTTGTAGTTGTACACAGTTTGATGGCAGGAGTCGTCTGTCTGCCCGTGGCTTACTCGAGTCTTTAGATCTTTGTCAAAGCAGACATTTGTTCCATTACTCTTTGAAGAAGGATAGTGGCCATTTGTCATTTTAACTACCCCATCAGGCCTTCTGTGGTATATAATGTGATTATTAGGACTATTGCTCCCAAACCCTATTGAATCCCCTGCGCTATACTGTCGCGGAATAGGGACAAAGTGTTTTCTCTGTTCGAGCGCTCTACCTATGTGTCCTTGTTGTAATTGTCCAGAGAAGTAGCCGGGCCCTTGTTTATGGATTCTGATCATCTCCTCTCTATCGTTCCCCTCGTACTGAGTTGCTCTTTGAAGTGAGACCCCCAAGAGTTCCTCATTTACTCGACCCCTAATCCCGGAGCACCCGCTACCCTGATTGTCCCCCAGCCCCCGGCTAGTGTTTATGTGCATGTTAGCTGAAGCCTCGTACTGCTGGGGAAACTCACTCGTCTCAACAACTCCTACCGTGCTCTGCTCTTGATCTAATCCAACCTTGTTTACTACAATGTCGTTAACGCAACTATCGTTACCTCTCATGATGTTGTCTGTCAGATGATGCAACTCTGCGAACATTACTACTGGACGAGTTTGGCCGTCTGGGTTTTGAGAAACTTTTCCTTTACCTGCTCTGCCCCCATTAGTCGCAGCACCGTATCCACCAGCCGGCGTCCCTTTCTTAGATTTCTTCCCCCGAAGTTTTGCTAATAAATTCCTCCTCAGAGGATCAGCCATTCCTTCCTGTCCACCGGTGTTTCTCCAGTTTCAGCACACGCTCTCAGATGGGTAGCGATCGAGTTTGAGCACCCTTTCTGCGGACAAAATTCGCCGGGCGTGCAAAGTCCTCCCCATTCTCCACTGTCACCTCAAAACTGTCCGCCTCGGCCTCACTGACTGGCTTTAGCTACTTAGCTCACTTGCTCAACTGCGCCTCTCTCTCTTCTCTCTCCGCTCTCCGGCCCCTTCCTCTCTGCTCTCTCCGACCCCCCTTCCTCTCTGCGCTTGCTGTTCAAATATTTGGAATATTTTCTGGCGGGGGTGGTAGGCGCATTGCGCAAACTCGTACGCAAGCAGTATAATATTTAGCTACCTGCTACATTGTAGAACTTCACGACAATATGTTAAGAATTTGTCAACATTTGGCTGCGTTTACACAGGCAGCCTAATTCTGATATTTTCTTCTCACTATTTGGTCTTTTCACCAATCAGATCCGCTGTGAATAAGAGCTTGTGCTGTGAAAAGATCTGATGTGATTGGTCAAAAGACCAATTAGTAGGACAAATATCAGAATTGGGCTGCCAGTGTAAACGCAGCCTAGAATGCCACTGACACATGTGCCATTGTATCCTAGAGGCAACATGTGACAGATTAGCAAATCACTGGTTACATTCCAGTGGAGCTATAAACGCATTAATAAATCCCCACTGAGTCCATATAGGTCTAGTCAAAATAGGCATAATAATAATAATAATAATTCATGATAATATTAAGTAATAAGCCAGTCCAGAATCTATAACAATTGATAGCTATAATCTTTTAAACTGTGATAAGTGTTTATTAGCAACATGTTTGTCAATCTCAAGATCTGTTCTTGAACATTTTCTATTAAGGTATCTTTACGTTTACTCAGATATGACAATAAAGTACTTTTTCCACCAAAGCACAGAGAAGGATGAATGAATAATGTCTACAAAGTAGCCTATTGCATGCCTGCATCAATCAATCAATCATTTATGCCTTACAGTTTCTGTATTTTCATTCTATATTACATATAATTACATATGTATGTTACTACCTGTACTTACACAGCAGATACAATGTATTTACACAAGTTAATATTCCCCTTTAGTCTGGAATAAAACCTATGTGAGGTTGCCAGGATTTTATTTTTTACCTTTATTTAACTAGGCAAGTCAGTTAAGAACAAATTCTTATTTCATTTTGAAAAAATATGATGAATTTTCAGGAGAGAGGGAGTGAGAGAAAGAGAGGGCATTTTACTCTGTATGCAGACCACCACAACATTAACTGAGCACAACCATTTAGATTTTTCAGGGGGTGCTGCAGAATCCTCAGCACCCCTACCTCTATGCAAGTAGCCCTGAACAATGTCTGGATAATCATGGTGGGTGTGTAAGGAACCATTCAGGAGACATCTCCTCCTCAGTATGACTCCATATTTAGAGGAATAACAACACAGTCTCTCTATCCTTTCTATGTTAAAGAGGATTTCTCATCATGCTAACATCAGCCAAAAACGTCATCCAAAACTCACTTGACCACAGGCAAAAGGGGCAGATTTTTAGGAGCTCCAGTTCCTCTTGTAGAATATTAGCTCAAAAGTATTGTGGAGCTCCTGCACCTAAATATAATCAGTACCGGCACCAATTTCAGTCCAAGTCAGTCACAGCTTACATCTGTATATGATCATATACACTGAGTATACAAAACATTAGGAACACATTCCTAATATTGAGTTGCACCTACCCCCTTTTGCCCTCGGGAACAGCCTCAATTCGTCGGGGACTACAAGGTGTCGAAAGCTTTCCACAGGGATGCTGGTAGCTCTCCACAGGGATGCTGGTCCATGTTGACTCCAATGTGCTTCCCACAGTTGTGCCAAGTTGGTTGGATGTCCTTTGGGTGGTGGACTATTCTTGATACACATGGGAAACTGTTGAGCGTGAAAAATCCAGCTGCAGTTCTTGACACAAACCAGTTCACCTGGCACCTACTACCATACCCCGTTCAAAGTCACTTAAATCTTTTGTTTTTCCCATTCACCCTCTGAATGTCACACATACACAATCCATGTCTCAATTGTCTCAAGGTTTAAAATCCTTATTGAACCTGTCTTCATCTACACTGATTGAAGTGGATTTAACAAGTGACATCAATAAAGGATCATAGCTTTCACCTGGATTCACCTGGTCATGTCATGGAAAGAGCAGGTGTTCTTAATGTTTTGTACACGCAGGTGTATATCCCTCTATTATGTGTGGGAATACTTTGGAACATATTTCCAAAATGTAAATGACTTGGGGCTGATTTGCTGGTGTTTTACAGTCTTTTCTGTTCAACAATAAAAACATTTTAAAAAATCACTCACGGGACATATTCGGTCTGCGTGCTTCCAGTTGGGGAATCCAGCTTTAGGAGAATAAAACAGAGTACAATGTCTGTAATGATCGCATGCACCCCCAAGTAAAACACTATGATAAGCATCTGTTATTGCTGCGGAGCCATGTAGACCTGTCACCTTTGCGTGCCTCACTGATAGATTAGACCTTGTCTGGGCAGCTATTTACTCTTATTTTTTGTTTAAAAGCTGCACTGTTGGTTATGGCTTGTAAGTAAGCATTTCACTGTAAGGTCTACTACACCTGTTGTATTTGGAGCATGTGACAAATAAACTTTGATTTGATTTTATATTTACAGCTCAAAGCCTACAGGTAAGCACAGAGACGAGGGAGAGATGGGAAGGAAGAGAGTGACAGAGGGAGAGAGAGAGATGGGGGAGGAGAGAGTGGTAGATATAGAGGTAGGTAGGGAAAGGGGGAGAGAGAGACAGAGAGAGAGAGAGAAAGAGAGGTCATTTTATTCTATATGCAGACCACCACAACAACAACTGTGCATAACTTATGGCACACGGCATAAGTGAACATTTTTGCATGTGAAAGATGTCTCATCGCACAACTACTTGCAACATGGAAAGCAGGAGCCTGGAATTGGGACCATGGGTTATTGCCATAACCAGGTTCAGGTTATTACTATTAACTAAACATTTTTTTTAAACATTTTTGCTAATGTATTACAAATAAAAATCAGAAATACCTTATTTATATAAGTATTCAGATATTTTGCTAGGACACTCTACATTTTGTTCAGGTGCATCCTGCTTCCATTGATTATCCTTGAGCTGTTTCTATAACTTGATCGGAGTCCACCTGCGGTGAATTCAATTCATTGGCATGATTTGGAAAGGCACACACCTGTCTATATATGGTCCCACAGTTGACAGTGCATGTCAGAGCAAAAACCAAGCCACGAGGTCAAAGGAATAGTCTGGAGAGCCCCGAGACATGATTGTGTCGAGGCACAGATCTGGGGAAGGGTACCAAAACATTTCTGCAGCATGGAAGGTCCCCAACAACACAGTGACCCCCATTATTTTTAAATGGAAGAAGTTTGGAACCACCAAGACTCCTCCTAGAGCTGGCCATCAGGGCCAAACTGAGCAATCGGGGGAGAAAGGCCTTGGTCAGGGAGGTGACTAAGAACCCGATGGTCACTCTGATAGAGCTCTAGAGTTTCTCTGTGGAGATGGGATAACCTTCTGGAAGGTCTCTGCAGCACTCCACCAATCAGGCCTTGATGGTAGAGTGGCTAGACGGAAGCCACTCCTCAGTAAAAGGCACATGGCAGCCCATTTGCAGCTTGCCAAAAGGCACCTAAAAGACTCTCAGACCATGAAATACATGATTCTCTGGTCTGATGAAACTAAGATTGAACTCTTTGGCCTGAATGCTAAGCGTCACGTCTGGAGGAAACATGGCACCATCTCTATGGTGAAGCATGGTGGTGGCAGCATCATGCTGTGGGGATCTTTTTCAGCGTCAGGGACTGGGAGACTAGACAGGATCGAGGCAAAGATGAACAGGGCAAAGTACAGAGAGTTCCTTGGGGCGAAGGTTCACCTTCTAACAGGACAGCTAAGCATACAACCAAGACTATGCAGGAGTGGCTTCAGGACAAGTCTCTGAATGTCTTTGAGTGGCCCAGCTAGAGTCCAAACTTGAACCCGATCGAACATCTCTGGATAGACCTGAAAATAGCTGTGCAACAACGCTCCCCATCCAACCTGAAAGAGCTTGAGATGATCTGCAGAGAAAAATGGGAGAAACTCCCCAAATACAGGTGTGCCAAGCTTGTAGCGTCATACCCAAGAAATCTCGATGTTGTAATTGCTGCCAAAGGTGCTTCAACAAAGTACTGAGTAAAGGGTCTAAATACTGTGATATTTCTGGGGGTTATTTTAAATATGTTTTTGCTTTGTTATTACGGGGTGTGTAGATGATGAGGAAAAAAATAAAATTGAATGAATTTTAGAACGAGGCAGTAACGTAACAAAATGTGGAAAAATTCAAGGGGTCTGAATACTTTCCGAAGGCACTGTACTCTTATAATCTCCACCAGCACAGCCAGAAGAGGATGTTTCTTCCTAGGCTCCTGCCTTTCCAAGAAGTTTTTCCCAGCCACCGTGCTTTTACATCTGCACTGCTTGTTAAGGGTTTTAGGCTGGGTTTCTGTATAAGCACTTTGTGACTTCTGCTGATGTAAAAAGGGCTTTATAAATACATTTGATTGATTGATATAGGCTACATGTTTATACTAGTAAAAGAGGATAGCTACTTAAACAACTATGAACAATAATCACAGAAGTGAGCAGTGGATGACTCAAATGATCTGAAATAGTGAAGAGAGAAATACAGTGTTACTACTGTGTAATAGATCTGTTTTATACCATCAACATTACAGGATAACTACTCAAGGCTATCATAGATTAACCTATAAAACACAGACATGTCAGTTTAGTCTTACGTCCTAAAGCATAACATTGTCAGTGAAGTCACATGGCAAAGCAACATTCCTTACATTCTCTAGTAGAATGCTAGTATCTTAGTAACATTAAAGTTGTGCAACAACCAGCGTTGCCAAGTAGTGAGAGCATCTTAGCCTTGTACATGTAAGAGCATATTGCAATTTACTCTGCAACTTTTTCTACAACTCCCTGATACAGCAGGAAAAGAACAAAGAACGGGACATTTCTTTTTATTTTTTCAATCACTCGCTTTCCTCTTTGAGATGGCAAAGCAGAACATCTGCTTGGCTGGCCCCCATTCAGGCCAGCCTGGTCAGGGAGTGTGTGTTTGTGTGTGTTGGAAAGAGGGCTTTGCAGCTGCTGGAGCGCTTGTCCTGATGGCTGACCATTGTTCCCAGTCTCTCCCCCTAGCTTATTTTATGGGCCTTTCCTTTTCTCAGTGTGCACCACAACTAAATGTATGTCCATGACACTGAGTCTTTCTCTGGGTATAAATTAGACTGGATCCCTAACTGTCAGAACTGCAGCGTTGCCAAGGGCCTCCTCTATGATCAAGAGTCACTATTCTTTTCGCATGCTTTCCGCTGTATCCTCCATGTATCTGGAATTTTATTTCACCTTTATTTAACCAGGTAGGCAAGTTGAGAACAAGTTCTCATTTACAATTGCGACCTGGCCAAGTTAAAGAAAAGCAGTTCGACACATACAACAACACAGAGTTACACATGGAGTAAAACAAACATACAGTCAATAATACAGTAGAAAAATAAGTCTATATACAATGTGAGCAAATGAGGTGAGATAAGGGAGGTAAAGGCAAAAAAGGACAAAGTAAAACACTGGAATGGTAGATTTGCAGTGGAAGAATGTGCAAAGTAGAAATAAAAATAATGGGGTGCAAAGGAGCTAAATAAATAAATACAGTAAGGGAAGAGGTAGTTGTTTGGGCTAAATTATAGATGGGCTATGTATAGGTGCATTAATCTGTGAGTTGCTCTGACAGCTGGTGCTTAAAGCTAGTGATGAAGATAAGTGTTTCCAGTTCCAGAGAATTTTGTAGTTCGTTCCAGACATTGGCAGCAGAGAACTGGAAGGAGAGGCGACCAAAGGAAGAATTGGTTTTGGGGGTGACCAGAGAGATATACCTGCTGGACCGCGTGCTACAGGTGGCCAGCGAGCTGAAAGAAGGGGGGACTTTACCTAGCTGGGTCTTGTAGATTACTTGGAGCCAGTGGGTTTGGCGACGAGTATGAAGCAAGAGCCAGCCAACGAGAGCGTACTGGTCGCAGTGGTGGGTAGTATATGGGGCTTTGGTGACAAAACGGATGGCACTGTGATAGACTGCATCCAATTTATTGAGTAGGGTATTGGAGGCTATTTTGTAAATGACATCGCCGAAGTCGAGGATCGGTGGGATGGTCAGTTTTACGAGGGTATGTTTGGCAGCATGAGTGAAGGATGCTTTGTTGTGAAATAGGAAGCCAATTCTAGATTTAACTTTAGATTGGAGATGTTTGATGTGAGTCTGGAAGGAGAGTTTACAGTCTAACCAGACACCTAGGTATTTGTAGTTGTCCACATATTCAGAACCGT
The DNA here is from genome assembly GCF_021184085.1 of Oncorhynchus gorbuscha. Taxonomy (NCBI): domain Eukaryota; kingdom Metazoa; phylum Chordata; class Actinopteri; order Salmoniformes; family Salmonidae; genus Oncorhynchus; species Oncorhynchus gorbuscha. The sequence continues at coordinate 17,424,048 of NC_060187.1, read as the reverse complement.
CCAGAGTAGTGAAGCTGGACAGGCAGGCAGGTGCAGGCAGCGATCGGTTGAAGAGCATGCATTTAGTTTTACTTGTACTTAAGAGCAGTTGAAGGGCACGGAAGGAGAGTTGTATGGCATTGAAGCTCATCTGGAGGGTTGTTAACACAGTGTCCAAAGAAGGGCCAGAAGTATACAGAATGGTGTCGTCTGCGTAGTGGATTAGAGACTCACCAGCAGCAAGAGCGACATCATTGATGTATGCAGAGAAGAGAGTCGGCCCAAGAATTGAGCCCTGTGGCACCCCCATAGAGACTGCCAGAGGCCCGGACAACAGGCCCTGCGATTTGACACACTGAACTCTATCAAAGAAGTAGTTGGTGAACCAATCGAGGCAATTTTTATTTTATTTTACCTTTATTTAACTAGGCAAGTCAGTTAAGAACACCTCTTGATCTTACCCATCCCGGATCCGGGATCGTGAATACACCCTCAGGCTCATTACCATAACGCAACGTTAACGATTTCTAAAAATCGCAAATGAAATGAAATAAATGTGCCTGCTCTCAAGCTTAGCCTTTTCTTAACAACACTGTCATCTCAGATTTTCAAAATATGCTTTTGAACCATAGAAAATCAAGCATTTGTGTAAGAGTATTGATAGCTAGCATAGCATTTATCGTAGCAATTAGCACGCAACATTTTCACAAAAACCAGAAAAGCAATCAAATAAAATAATTTACCTTTGAAGAACTTTGAATGTTTTCAATGAGGAGACTCTCAGTTACATAGCAGATGTCCAGTTTTTCCTGAAAGATTCTTTGTGTAGGACAAATCGCTCCGTTTTGTACATCACATTTGGCTACCGAAACGAACCGAAAATTCAGTCACCAAAACGTCGAACTTTTTTCCAAATTAACTCCATAATATCAACCGAAACATGGCAAACGTTGTTTGAATCAATCCTCAAGGTGTTTTTTCACATATCTCTTCATTGATATGCCGTTCGTGGAAGCATGCTTTCGTCTAAGAATCCCATGGAAAAATACCAGCAGCTGAGTTTTGCGCACCAATTTCCACGCAGGACACCGTGCGGACACTTGGCAAATGTAGTCTCTTTTGGTCAATCTTCCAATGATATGCCTACAAATACGTCACAATGCTGCAGACACCTTGGGGAAACGATAGATAGGGCAGGCTCATTCCTGTCGCATTCACAGCCATATAAGGAGATAATGAAAAACAGAGCCTCAGAAATCCTGCTCAATTCCTGGTTGCAGTTTCATCTTGGTTTTGCCTGAAGCTTCTGTTCTAGGGCATTCACAGTGAATATCTTTGCAGTTCTGGAAACGTCAGAGTGTTTTCTTTCCAAAGCTATCAATTATATGCATAGTCGAGCATATTTTTGTGACAAAATATTGCGCTTAAAACAGGCACATCTTTTTATCCAATAATGACACAGCGCCCCCCTAGGATGAACTGGTTAAGAACAAATTCTTATTTTCAATGACGGCCTAGGAACAGTGGGTTAACTGCCTGTTCAGGGGCAGAACGACAGATTTGTACCTTGTCAGCTCGGGGGTTTGAAATTGCAACCTTCCGGTTACTAGTCCAACGCTCTAACCACTAGGATACCCCTGCCGCAATCATTTGAGAAACCAAGGCTATCGAGTCTGCCAATGAGGATGTGGTGATTGACAGAGTCGAAAGCCTTGGCCAGGTCAATGAATACGGCTGCACAGTATTGTTTCTTATCGATGACGGTTAAGATATCGTTTAGGACCTTGAGCGTGGCTGACGTGCACCCTTGACCAGCTCTGAAACCAGATTGCCTAGCGGAGAAGGTGTGGTGGGATTCGAAATGGTCGGTAATCTGTTTGTTGACTTGGCTTTCGAAGATCTTAGAAAGGCAGGGTAGGATAGATATAGGTCTGTAGCAGTTTGGGTCAAGAGTGTCCTCCCCTTTGAAGAGTGGGATGACCGCAGCTGCTTTCCAATCTTTGGGAATCTCAGACGATATGAAAGAGAGGTTGAACAGGCTGGTAATAGGGGTTGCGACAATGGCGGCAGATCATTTTAGAAATAAAGGGTCCAGATTGTCTAGCCCGGCTGATTTGTAGGGGTCCAGATTTTGCAGCTCCTTCACAGCATCAGCTGACTGGATTTGGGAGAAGGAGAAATGGGGAAGGCTTGGGCAAGTTACTGTGAGGAGTGCAGTGCTGCTGACCGGGGTAGGGGTAGCCAGGTGGAAAGCATAGTAATTGTAGCCCAGGAGTGGCTGATGGAACTCTTCAGCTGGCTAACTCCGGAATAATTGATGTTTGCTCCGGGACCAACGTAAGCCAATAGTCACTTGGATAGCAGCTAGCTAGCTGCAAGATCCAGGTGTAAATGTCCAGAGCTTGCGGTTGGAAGCCGGAGATATGGAGAGAAATTAGGTCCGGTATGCTCTGGTCTGAGTCACGTTGTACAAAACTGGCGATCGCTTTTCGAGCTAAAGGATAGCTGATGACCACCAACCTTGGTTAGCTGAATACAAACATTAGCCAGTAAACTGGCTAGCTTCTGGCTAGCGTCTATTGTGGATTTCAGATTTGAGGTGAATAATACTTTTTCTTTTTTATTTGGTGAGGCGGGTTGCAGGAGAATGTTTTGAAGTTGAGTTTTTAGAAAATAAAATATATAAAAAGATATTTGAAGAAAAGATGTAAGTATATATACGCAGGACATGACGAAGACAAAATGCCCGAATGATAAGAAGACCATAAAAACAACACAAACCCAAAATTGTATGTCTTCAGTTGAGAACACAGTTGTTAAATGTTCTATTCTCTTTTCAAAATGTCTGGGAAAATACCGTAGCAGTCAAACTGACAGTTTATTGTGATATTGTCCCTAAAGTGAACATTTTTTATTTGTTTATACATTGAAATGCAGACATTAATCTGTACTCCAACCACTGCCAAACAATATGTTGACATCACAACATCACAACCCCTTCCCTAAAATCTTGACACAGCTTTATTAGTAGTACACACTGTTAAGCATCTAGACAACACACTCACCAACAAATTGACACACCCAGACCAGGGCAGTGTTATCTCTAAGCCTCCAATCCAATGCATGTGTTTGCTACTCGACCTGCTCCGGCCACTTAATCCTCTTGATTCAGGACAAGACCTGGACAGAGATGTAGAGATACACATCTCTCCTATTAGCCTACTGCTGTCCAGGCTGGCTATCAGGCTATCGCTCAGGCTACCGTTAGCCACTTAGGGCCTGGCTGGGCTCAGTGGGTTGGGGCTAGCCCTCCTGCCCTGCCTTTCCCTCTGCTTGGCTTTATCAACAGACAGCCACTGACATGTTTATCATCACAGTCAGACTCTTTGTCTCCTGTCTACCTCTTTGCTACTGTTCACCATTCATCACCAATCTCTCCTCTCTGGGTCTGGCTCCACTTTACTGCCATACATCATTGATCTCAGGCCTGTCCAGGTTCTATTAAGTGACTGGGGCCATGGCCTGTGTGTGTGTGTTTGTCTTTCCTCTATAAAATCACTCACAATACCACTCACCAAAATGCCCTGGTCTACTATACACTGTGCACAAAGCATTAGGAACACTTGTTCTTTCCATGACATAGACTGACCGGGTGAATCCAGGTCAAAGCTCTGATCTCTTATTGATGTCACCTGTTAAATCCACTCCAATCAGTGTAGATTAAGGGGAGGAAACCGGTTCAAGGAGGGTTTTTAAGCCTTGAGACAAGAATTGTGCATGTGTGTGCCATTCAGAGGGTGAATGGGCAAGACAAAACATTTAAGTGCCTTTGAACGGGTCTGGTAATAGGTGCCAGGCGCACTGGTTTGTGTCAAGAACTGCAACGCTACTGGATTTTTCACGCTCAATAGTTTCCCGTGTGTATCAAGAATGGTCCCCCACCCAAAGGACATCCAGCCAACTTGACACAACTGTTGGAAGCATTGGAGTCAACATGGGCAAAGCATCCCCGTGGAATGCTTTCGACACCTTGTAAAGTCCATGCCCAACAAATTGAGGCTGTTGACTCAATATTAGGAAGATTTTCTTATTGTTTTGTAACCTCAGTGTAGGTTTATAACACTACCTGTAAAGAAATGTAATGATTATGTTGTGTTGCCTAAAACACACACATCTCAATAACACACGTCTGATGTACATCTGCAACAGCAACGTGTTGCCTTACATTCAGTGGTGTAAAGTAACTAAGTAAAAATAGTTTGAAGTACAACTTAAGTCATTTTAGGGTTATCTGTACTTTACTGCTTATATTTTTTTACAACTTTTACTTTTACTCCACTACATTCCTAAAGAAAATATTTACTTTTTAGTCCCATACATTTGCCCTGACACCCAATAGTACTCATTACATTTTGAATGCTTAGCAGAACAGGAAAACGGTCCAATTCACATACTTATCAAGAAAACATGTGGTCATCCCTATTGCCGCTGATTTGGCAGACTCGCTAAACACAAAAGCTTTATTTGTAAATTATGAGTGTTGGAGTGTGCCCTTTATCCGTAACTTTAAAAAACAAGAAAATCGTACAATATGTGAAGTGCAGATCCCATGTTACATGAGCTGAAATAAAATGTGCATTTTTCTAAAATGTGCAGCAGTTTTGTCACACAACACAATGCCATAGATGTCTCAAGTTTTGAGGGAGCGTGCAATTGGCATGCTGACTGCAGGAATGTCCACCAGAGCTGTTGCCAGATAATTTAATGTTAATTTCTCTACCCTAAGCCGCCTCCGTCATTTTCTATTAAGGTACAGTATCTTTCCTTTTACTCAAGTATGACAATAAAGTACTTTATCCACCACTTAGTAAAAGCACAGAGAAGGATGAATGAATAAACTCTAATGTCTACAAAGTAGCCTATTGCGTTGCGTGCCTGCATCAATCAACAGTAAAACAATTGATTTTGAATGAGTTCTTATTATTTATGCCTTACAATTTCTGTATTTTCATTCTATATTACATATATTTGTATCTTACTACCTGTACTTACACAGCAGATACAATTGATTTACACAAGTTAATATTCCCCTTTAGTCTGGAATAAGACCTATGTGAGGTTACCAGGATTTGGGGCCTTTTTCTACCACTGCTTATGTTGCCTTACATTAAGCATTTAATGCCAGATTTAAGAAAGGATTTGTCCCTACTAGCTGTTATTCCGTGTTTTCCACTGTGCGACATCTGTTTGTCAGTATGGGCCGGCCAGTGGTGTGAAAAGTAACTTCTAAGAAACATCTTCCTGTGGCCCCTGCTGGCAGTGGGAAGAGAGAGACAACACAAGACACGTCTCTCAGCAGACTGGGTTTAAATACTACTCGTCATCTTTCAAATACTTTGTGCTCTTGCTCTTGCCTGTCTGGAGTTGTCAGATGGGCGGTGTTTGCAGGTTTTGGACAATTCTATTGGCCAGGCAAGCTCAATCAAGGACAGTTAATGTAATTGAAATTTGAAATAGTATTTGAACCCAGGTCTGCTCCTCTACACAGCACCCACCACCTAGCATTCCCAGCGAGCCTTGGTGACAGCCTGACAGCCCTTTTTCCTGGCACTTAGCAGTCCTCAGGGTGTAAATACAGACCACCACACAGCTCACCAGCAGTTAGATAATAGCCGTGGCCAGAGTCATGGGATGAAATTATAAGTGGATGTACCATCATAATTTGGGTTTGATACTGCAACTAGCACATTATGGAAAAAAATGTCTTCATTAACTACAGTTGAAGTCGGAAGTTTACATACACCTTAACCAACTACATTTAAACTCAGTTTTTCACCATTCCTGACATTTAATCCTCGTACAAATTCCCTGTTTTAGGTCAGTTAGGATCACCACTTTATTCTAAGAATGTGAAATGTCAGAATAATAGTAGAGAGAATGATTTAATTTCAGCTTTTATTCCTTTCATCACATTCCCAGTGGGTCAGAAATGTACATACACTCAATTAGTATTTGGGAGCATTGCCTTTAAATTGCTTAACTTGGGTCAAACATTTTGGGGGTTTCCACAAGCTTCCCACAATAATTTGGGTGAATTTTGGCCCATTCCTCCTGACAGATCTGGTGTAACTGAGTCAGGTTTGTAGGCCTCCTTTGCTCGCACACGCTTATTCAGTTTTGACCACAAATTTTCAATGGGATTGAGGTCAGGGCTTTGTGATGGCCACTCCAATACCTTGACTTTGTTGTCCTTAAGCCATTTTACCACAACTTTGGAAGTATGCTTGGGGTCATTGTCCATTTGGAAGACCCATTTGCGACCAAGCTTTAACTTCCTGACTGATGTCTTGAGATGTTTTTTCAATATATCCACATAATTTTCCTCCCTCATGTAGCCATCTATTTTGTGAAGTGCACCAGTCCCTCCTGCAGCAAAGCACCCCCACAACATGATGCTGCCACCCCTATACTTCACGGTTGGGTTGGTGTTCTCTGGCTTGCAAGCCTCCCCCTTTTTCCTCCAAACATAACGATGGTCATTATGGCCAAACAGTTCTATTTTTGTTTCATCAGACCAGAGGACATTTCTCCAAAAAGTTCGATCTTTGTCCCCATGTGCAGTTGCAAACCATAGTCTGGCTTTTTTATGGAGGTTTTGGAGCAGTGGCTTCTTCCTTGCTGAGCGGCCTTTCAGGTTATGTCGATATAGGACTCGATTTACTGTAGATATAGATACTTTTGTACCTGTTTCCTCCAGCATCTTCACAAGGTCATTTGCTGTTGTTCTGGGATTGATTTGCACTTTTTGCAACCAAGTACGTTCATCTCTAGGAGATAGAACACGTCTCCTTCCTGAGCAGTATGACGGCTGCGTTGTCCCATGGTGTTTATACTTGCATACTATCGTTTGTACAGATGAACGTGGTACCTTCAGGCGTTTGGAAATTGCTCCCAAAGATGAATGAGACTTGTGGAGGTCTACAATTTTTTTCTGAGGTCTTGGCTGATTTCTTTTGATTTTCCCATGATGTCAAGCAAAGAAGCACTGAGTTTGAAGGTAGGCCTTGAAATACATCCAGAGGTACACCTCCAATTGAATCGAATGATGTCAATTAGCTTATCAGAAGCTTCTAAAGCCATGACATCATTTTCTGGAATTTTGCAAGCTGTTTAAAGGCACAGTCAACTTAGTGTATGTAAACTTCTGACCCACTGGCATTGTGATACAGTGAATTATAAGTGAAATAATCTGTCTGCAAACAATTGTTGGAAACATGACTTGTGTGATGCACAAAGTAAATGTCCTAACCAAATTGCCAAAACTATAGTTTGTTAACAATACATTTGTGGAGTGGTTGAAAAACGAGTTTCAACGACTCCAACCTAAGTGTTTGTAAACGTCCGACTTTAACTGTATGTCCATAACACAGGTACAGTTTCACTGGAAATTAGTAGTTAAGGATTTTTAAGAGCAGAGCAGTAGCAGCCAGAGCTATGGATTAAAGAGGTCTTGTCCCAGAGTGCACTCTGTTTGTCATGCCTGGACATCATCATTAAGGCTTGATTTTACTGGTTATATGACACATAAAATACAGTATAAAATGTGGTCGTTCCACCAACTGTGGACCAAGTGTAACTTCCACCAAGTGTAACTTTGTCAAAAGAAAACCAACCTTTAACAATCTGTCATAAGGAGCTAATTTTCAACCTAAAAAAACATGATTTCCCATCTCAATAGATAAAAAATAATAATAATACTATAGCTAGTGCCTGTTAAGTGTCAAATAAAGCAACAGAGATAACTTAAATCAATTGAATGCAAGCTTCACAAAACAAAGTGCATTGTTAAAGGCCCAATGCAGCCATTTTTATATCAATATCAAATAATTTATGAGTAAGAATGAAGTACCTTAATAGATTAAGTACTGTAATAGATTTCCATTAAAATGGCCAAAAATAGCTTTTTAGCACACAACTATTTCTCAAGCAAGAATTTTGCTAGGACTGTCTGGGAGGTGTCCTTTATATCCACGCCAAACTTGATGCAAAACCATGCCCATGAGAAACCTAGCAACATTTAAAGCCTCGCTGATTGGTCAGAGTTCTGTTGTTCCCTGTGAGAAGTAAAGGCGCGAGAGAGAAGGAAGAGCGGTGTTTCCAACTTAGCGACTTTGTCGCTATATTTAGCGAGTATTCAGACCCGTCTAGCGACACATTTTCAAAAAATCAACTAGCGACAAATTTAGTGACTTTTTCTGGTGTTATTAGAGACTTTTGGAGACTCTGACGTGAAAGTCCCAAAGCACTCACAGGCGGCCCAGTCCTCGCGCAGCAGTCCCTCCCAGCTGCAGTCAGAGCAGGAGATGTTCACCCCTCCATGTCCAGACTGCAAATGAATCGCACATGAGGGAAGCCTCCGCTGGCTGATCCCGCTCTGGCTTACATTCAGGGTGGGATGTAAATGTAAAATGTTCTTTTGTCTAAAAAAATCAATGCACAAAAATAAATCACTGCATTTGACTCACACAGCCTCAGTCATTCACGCACCTTGTCCACTGTGTATGTGCCTCTCTGTGACATAAGCTAAACATCTAGCTGGCTTGCTCATCATGTCTCAGTCTAAACTGTACACTCAAAAATACAGAAAGGAGTGGGAATCAAACCCTGAATTCAAAGGCTGGTTGAAGCCGTTTATTGGAGATGATACACAGACATACTGCCTGTATTGTAAAGGCTGGTTGAAGCTGTTTATTGGAGATGATACATGGACATACTGCCTGTATTGTAAAGGCTGTTTGAAGCTGTTTATTGGAGATGATACATAAACATACTGCCTGTATTGTAAAGGCTGGTTGAAGCTGTTTATTGGAGATGATACATGGGCATACTGCCTGTATTGTAAAGGCTGGTTGAAGCTGTTTATTGGAGATGATACATGGGCATACTGCCTGTATTGTAAAGGCTGGTTGAAGCTGTTTATTGGAGATGATACATGGGCATACTGCCTGTATTGTAAAGGCTGGTTGAAGCCGTTTATTGGAGATGATACAACATACTGCCTGTATTGTAAAGGCTGGTTGAAGCTGTTTATTGGAGATGATACATAGGCATACTGCCTGTATTGTAAAGGCTGGTTGAAGCTGTTTATTGGAGATGATACATAAACATACTGCCTGTATTGTAAAGGCTGGTTGAAGCCGTTTATTGGAGATGATACATGGGACATACTGCCTGTATTGTAAAGGCTGGTTGAAGCCGTTTATTGGAGATGATACATAGACATACTGCCTGTATTGTAAAGGCTGGTTGAAGCTGTTTATTGGAGATGATACATAGACATACTGCCTGTATTGTAAAGGCTGGTTGAAGCTGTTTATTGGAGATGATACATAGACATACTGCCTGTATTGTAAAGGCTGGTTGAAGCTGTTTATTGGAGATGATACATAGACATACTGCCTGTATTGTAAAGGCTGGTTGAAGCTGTTTATTGGAGATGATACATAGACATACTGCCTGTATTGTAAAGGCTGGTTTGAAATAAGCTGGTTGAAGTTTATTGGAGATGATACATAGACATACTGCCTGTATTGTAAAGGCTGGTTGAAGCTGTTTATTGGAGATGATACATAGACATACTGCCTGTATTGTAAAGGCTGGTTGAAGCTGTTTATTGGAGATGATACATAGACATACTGCCTGTATTGTAAAGGCTGGTTGAAGCTGTTTATTGGAGATGATACATAGACATACTGCCTGTATTGTAAGGCTGGTTGAAGCCGTTTATTGGAGATGATACATAGAAATACTGCCTGTATTGTAAAGGCTGGTTGAAGCTGTTTATTGGAGATGATACATAGAAATACTGCCTGTATTGTAAAGGCTGGTTGAAGCTGTTTATTGGAGATGATACATGGGCATACTGCCTGTATTGTAAAGGCTGGTTGAAGCTGTTTATTGGAGATGATACATGGGCATACTGCCTGTATTGTAAAGGCTGGTTGAAGCTGTTTATTGGAGATGATACATAGAAATACTGCCTGTATTGTAAAGGCTGGTTGAAGCTGTTTATTGAGAGATGATACATGGGCATACTGCCTGTATTGTAAAGGCTGGTTGAAGCTGTTTATTGGAGATGATACATAGACATACTGCCTGTATTGTAAAGGCTGGTTGAAGCTGTTTATTGGAGATGATACATGGGCATACTGCCTGTATTGTAAAGGCTGGTTGAAGCCGTTTATTGGAGATGATACATAGACATACTGCCTGTATTGTAAAGGCTGGTTGAAGCTGTTTATTGGAGATGATACATGGGCATACTGCCTGTATTGTAAAGGCTGGTTGAAGCCGTTTATTGGAGATGATACATGGGCATACTGCCTGTATTGTAAAGGCTGGTTGAAGCCGTTTATTGGAGATGATACATGGGCATACTGCCTGTATTGTAAAGGCTGGTTGAAGCTGTTTATTGGAGATGATACATGGGCATACTGCCTGTATTGTAAAGGCTGGTTGAAGCTGTTTATTGGAGATGATACATAGACATACTGCCTGTATTGTAAAGGCTGGTTGAAGCCGTTTATTGGAGATGATACATGGGAATACTGCCTGTATTGTAAAGGCTGGTTGAAGCCTGTTTATTGGAGATGATACATAGACATACTGCCTGTATTGTAAAGGCTGGTTGAAGCTGTTTATTGGAGATGATACATGGGAATACTGCCTGTATTGTAAAGGCTGGTTGAAGCTGTTTATTGGAGATGATACATGGGCATACTGCCTGTATTGTAAAGGCTGGTTGAAGCCGTTTATTGGAGATGATACATGGGCATACTGCCTGTATTGTAAAGGCTGGTTGAAGCCGTTTATTGGAGATGATACATGGGCATACTGCCTGTATTGTAAAGGCTGGTTGAAGCTGTTTATTGGAGATGATACATGGGCATACTGCCTGTATTGTAAAGGCTGATTTCTACGCCAAACTTAGTGATGTAAAAAAACACATAAACTCAAAAACATACTCTAAAAGGCTAAGCCTTTTGAGCTGCCATTTATGGTTAAAAGAATTGACTCTGCAAAAAAGGCTGAGGCCACCATGGCATTAGCTATCGCTGAACACTGTTCCATGCTGGCATGTGATCACATTGGAGAAGCATTCTCAGCTGCTACCTACTTCTCAGCTGCTACCCACTTCAAAATGCACAGGACAAAGTGTACAGAAATTATTAATGGTGTTCTAGTACCATACTTTCTGAGTTGGTCGCAGATGTGAGTGACCAACGTTTCAGCCTCCTCCTCGATGAGTCCACGAATGTAACTGGTCAGAATTGAAGGAATGATGGATGGCGCTAAATACATTGAGTGGTTTAAAGGGGAAACATTTAAATGTCTTGGAATGGCCAAGTCAAAGCCCAGACTTTTGATAGACTTAAAGGGGGTATCTGTAGTTGCTACATCCATTTTTGGACTTATAAATTATGTATATCCATTGATTCTTGAAGAATATAACTTATAAATGCTTCACAAGCTTAGTTCAACTGTCACACTCCATCAGAACCCAAAATATAAGATTGTTTTCTCCAATGTTTGTAAACAAACACTGTATAGCCTCATAACATGGTTAAAACACAAATGTGGATTTCATGGAGGGTCAGTCCTTGAATCCGTAGCTCTGTGTATTAATCTGAGAGTGATTACATTTCTCCAGGCCCATCCCTCAGCTTTTTACCAAAACCCTTTTCTTATTGTTTCATCTCTGGATTTTCTCTTTAAACAGCTGCATATTATTAGCATATCAAAGTGTCACCAACAAAAAGGTAAACAATAGGCATGTAGCAAATGACATTCATTTTTTACATGTAAATAGCACTTTTCAGTAGTGCTCAAAGCATGCAATTCCATGAGCGCAGCATTTATTTTTCAACTCAACTCAATGAGCTCAATCAGTTCTCCATGACAACAAAATCATAAACAACAGAGTAGGGCTGGCTAATAAGTCATTAGTTTTGGGGTCATGCTCAGGTAAAACAATTTGGATAATCTGTACTTCCATATTTCCAAGTCCTGTTCTTGAAGATCGAGGGGTGTAACATTTATTGGAATGACTGGAATTCTAATAGACTTTGGTTTTTAATGTAAAGATATAATTGAATCATATTATTATATGTAGTAGAAGCGATGGGTTAGAAGAAGCCTAGGTAACCAACCCATAAAGTAAAATGTAACATCCATATATGGCCAGCTATGTAAACTTTGACATTGATTTATCCTGCAATAGATGTTGTTCAATTGGTAACATACATTTTTGTCTTCTTCTACTGCCTCGTAAGAGGAAAGTAACCTAAAAGTAACGAAGTGTAATCAGATTACGTTACTGAGTTTGGGTAATCCAAAAGTTATGTTACTGATTACAATTTTGGACAAGTCAATAGTAACTGTAACGGATTTCATTTAGAAAGTAACCTACCCAACCCCGCTTATGCATGACATTTATAAAGGACATACACTTGACCTTACAGTAAACGTATCAACTCATGCCTGTTATCAAACCTGTATGTAACAGGTTTCCTACACTTGAAGTAGTTCACTCGTAGTGATGTACAAATACAAACTACATTCAGAGGATGTACCACTCTACTGGAGGTACCACTGGAACTATGCCTCTAATCTAGCCATTTTGTAGCCTCCCTGTTGTGCTGTCTATCTGTCTCAGCATCTTCTCTGCTGTCGTTGTCTGTCTCAGCATCTTCTCTGCCTGTCTGCCTGTCTCAGCATCTTCTCTGCTGCACTATCTGTCTCAGCATCTTCTCTGCTGTCTCAGCATCTTCTCTGCTGTCGTTGTCTATCTGTCTCAGCATCTTCTCTGCTGTCGTTGTCTGTCTGTCTCAGCATCTTCTCTGCCTGTCTGTCTGTCTGCTTGGCTCAGCATCTTCTCTGCTGCACTGTCTGTCTCAGCATCTTCTCTGCTGTCGTTGTCTATCTGTCTCAGCATCTTCTCTGCTGTCGTTGTCTGTCTGGCTCAGCATCTTCTCTACCTGTCTGTCTGTCTGCTTGGCTCAGCATCTTCTCTGCTGCACTGTCTGTCTCAGCATCTTCTCTGCTGTCGTTGTCTATCTGTCTCAGCATCTTCTCTGCTGTCGTTGTCTGTCTGGCTCAGCATCTTCTCTACCTGTCTGTCTGTCTGCTTGTCTCAGCATCTTCTCTGCTGTCATTGTCTGTCTGGCTCAGCATCTTCTCTACCTGTCTGTCTGTCTGTCTGCTTGGCTCAGCATCTTCTCTGCTGCACTGTCTGTCTCAGCATCTTCTCTGCTGTCGTTGTCTATCTGTCTCAGCATCTTCTCTGCTGTCATTGTCTGTCTGGCTCAGCATCTTCTCTGCCTGTCTGTCTGCCTGTCTCAGCATCTTCTCTGTCTGTCTGTCTGTCTGTCTGTCTGTCTGTCTGTCTGTCTGTCTGTCTGTCTGTCTGTCTGTCTGTCTGTCTGTCTGTCTGTCTGTCTGTCTGTCTGTCTGTCTGTCTGTCTGTCTGTCTGTCTGTCCATCTCTATCAGCATCTTATCTGCTGCACTGCCTGTCTGCTTAAGCCTTATAAGTTATAAAAGCCAAGCCAAATAATTAAGATATATTGCAAATCAGTGGTAAATTGGCATATGTGTACCCCTGAATCAACACCTACCCTAAGTGTTAATTACTGTTATTACAGGGCTCCAGACTAACATTTTCCTCTGGTATCACTGCTGCAGCTAACTTTTACAGTTGGTGGTACCAGCCCATTGATTTGGTCAGATAATGAGTAATCATCTTATAAAGTAAGATTGCTCTATTAGTGCTCTGTAGGAAGCTTAATGAATAGACTACTGACGTATTCAGGAAATAACTTGTTTCATCTAACACGTCCAAGCAGGAATGCATGACTCAAGATATTTTGTGCAACCTATTCCAGTGATTGTCATGAATTTTGGTTTGCTAATTAGACAACAGTTACTATATTCTACTGTCAAAATAGAACTCCAGAATGATCTGTTTGTTTTGTTTAATAGAGATTACAGTACCAGTCAAAAGTTTGGACATGCCTCCTGGGTGGCGCAGTGGTCTAAGGCACTCAAAATCCTTTAAAAAAAAATGTAGTGCAAATTAAATACAGAAACCTCTCATTGACATAAGTATTCAAACCCCTGAGTCAATACATGTTAGAATCACATTTGGCAGCAATTACAGTGTGTCTTTCTGGGTAAGTCTCTAAGAGCTTTCCACACCTGGATTGTGCAACATGTGCACATTTTTTTCAAGCTCTGTCAAATTGGTTGTTGATCATTGCTAGACAAAACACATTTTCCGGTCTTGCCATAGATTTTCAAGCAGATTTAAGTCAAAACTAACTCGGCCACTCAGTAAGATTAACTGTCTCCTAGGTAAGCAACTCCAGTGTAGATTTGGCTTTGTGTTTTAGATTCTTGTCCTGCTGAAAGGTTATTTAATTTCCCAGTGTCTGGTGGAAAGCAGTGGAGGCTGTTGAGGGGAGGACGGCTCATAATAAAGGCTGGAATGGAATCAATGGAATGGTATCAACTACATGGAAACCATGTGATTGTGGTTGATACCATTCCATTGACTCCATTCTGGGGCGGCAGGTAGCCTAGTGGTTAGTGTTGGACTACTAACCGAAAGGTTGCAAGATCGAATCCCCAAGGTAAAAAAAATCTGTCATTCTGCCCATGAACAAGGCAGTTAACCCACTGTTCCTAGGATGTCATTGAAAATAAGAATTTGTTCTTAACTGACTTGCCTAGTTAAATAAAGGTAATATAATGTGACAAATCTCCCTCAGCAGCCTCCACTGGTGGAAAGCAGGCAGGTATTTGTATTCTGTAGAGGCGTATTTGTTTTCACTCTGTTAATTAAGTTAGTATTGTGGAATAACAAAGTTTCTTCTTCCAAAACTGGATTAGGTATGCATTTCAGGCAAGGCCAGGCACATACCTGGAGGTGGAATGTTATCAAAAGCATATTTGCCAGTATTTCATGTCAGCGGTCGATGACTGATATGGTAGGAATTCCTCTGATCACAGAAGCGTTGCGGAAACACAGCTTTTTTTTCTTGGGCTAAAAAAACAGATTTGCTCCATTTACTACTAAAGAAATTTAAATAGGGAATTCACATTTCATGCATGTTAATCAGAGCACATTCTCAGAAAGCCAGGTTATAAAAACAAGTCAATGAATTGAATATGAACAAAGTCAATGTAAGACCAAAGGAACACTGTATTCATTAACAGTGCAGTATGCCTATATCACCACGATGTAGTTTCATTTTAAATGAGTAGCTATAAAAGGACTTTTAGTCATTAAAAACAAATCCAGAACATGGGTTAATGTTTGACAGAATAACTTCCCAGGTGTTTCCATGTAATGAGAAACATCATTGACTTATCTGAAGTACACTGCCTGTACAGAATGACCAAAAGTAGTTTTAAGTTATTCTCGACAACAAAAGCCACACTTTTCACATTATAAACTGGGTGGTTCCAGCCCTGAATGCTATATCAGCCCATATACCATGGGTATGACAACATTTTAACTGCTCTAATTACGCTGGTAACCAGTTTATAATGGAACAGCCCTTAGCCGTGGTATATAGGCCATATGCCACACCCCCACATGCCTTATTGCTTAAATATAGCACTTTGAGCATTAAGATCCAAAACAAACCATTTTGTTTTGTTCAGTAGAGTTATGCTTGTGTTCAAGATAAGACAGAGCCAATTAGCAAGCCTTATATTCACATTCCATTTATTGCATCAGTTGTGTAAGACAACGGAATTTACTACAAAACAGACAAAACTGTCAGTGTGTGGTTAACTGTATACATATTGTATAGACGCATTAAAAGACATGGCAACATTTAAGATACTACTCCCCACCAGTGAAAAGGTTGTGTACCAAATGTGGCCCAAGGCTGCCATCTAGCGAATATTACATGTTGAGGAACAGTTTATTACTCTAGTAAATGCAGTCTTTCTTGACCTAATGTCTCACCAGAGACATGTAGCGACAGTAATAATCTAAATGTATTTACCATACATTTCTTGCTTTTCAAAAATAAGTTGCCATATAAAAAAATACATCTGCTCATGATCCAAACAGATGAACACATTGATTTGCCCAACGCAGTCCAGAGATATTCATCCAAACCCAGACTATATTATGTAGATCAGGTGGTCGTGTATTTACAAGAAACATTGATCAATACCTAGACACACTCAGTAATACGTGCGTTTTCCACTAGTGTTTGGATAATATGCTCAAAGATATAACAAGGGATTAAAAATAACAGTCCAAAAGTTTTCAGAACAATAACATCTATATCATGTGTCCTAGGTAGACGAGTACTGGACCATTCACATAACCAGGGGCTGGACACAGAGAAGAAGGGAAAGTGTTGGGTGTCTGGGGTAATGCTGCAGGACAGTCAGAGGCTTAGGGCAGCGAGACCCGAGCTTCACACCAGATCTGGGCCTCAATCCGCATTCTGCCTGAGGATCCTCTTCTCTTCCTCTACGAAACTCTTGTCAGATGTGGCCTGGCCCAGATCCCGCTTCCTTTTCTCCTTCTGCTGGAAGCTCTCCACCCTACGCTTCTTCGCAGAGGCCTTGTCTCCGTCCTCGTCTACACCAGGGAGAAAACACGTCATAATCATTCAGAAATGAACTGGGAATACACAGCTGCGTACTGTATCCTGCCTAACCAGCACCGATACCCCCCCCCCCCCTGCTGTAAATATCAAGTGACTGTGTGTCAGAGGAGAGAGATCAATTATCTTCAGGCAGAAAATGATTTAGAGATGTGCAGGCATAAGCAGATAGAGGTAAAGATGGTACCGTAAGCCCACACAACAGCTTGAAATGTCTGCACACCCGTCACATAGCTGCTAGCTTTTTGGTGGCGCAAGTGGCTAGTACCTCGTCAAGCGGGCAGTTATGTGTGTTTGCGAGGCAGAGGGCTCTGGTTTGAGCAGATGTATGGACAGTGTACCACTAACCTTTGTAGGGAGGAAGATGTAATACTAAGCAGGCAGAATGCGGTCAGTCACACGGGTAACACTTTTCTCCCTACCGGAATCTGATGGCTGTTCCTCTGTGGGCAGGAAGACAGCATTGCCGGTATGAGGCTGCGGAGCGTCTTCTCCGTTATCTTCATAGATGTTGGACCACTTTATGGCCATGTCCATCCCTGGGGGAGCTCCCTTCTTGGGCTTCTCCGCTTCCGCGGCGTAGGTCTGAGGGGGCACCGCGTTAGTCTTCCACACCTTGAACTCCTTTGCAGGCTGCAGGAAAAGTTAATTATAAGTAACTCATCTTTTCAATTGAAAAAGTATAGGTTTCCCCAATTTACAGTGGGGCAAAAAAGTATTTAGTCAGCCACCAATTGTGCAAGTTGTGAAGAGCACACAACTCCAGCATGCCAGTGGCCATCGAAGATGAGCATTTGTTCACTGAAGTCAGTTCCAATGTGAACTGTAGTCAGGTCAAGACCCTGGTGAGGACGACGAGCACGCAGATGAGCTTCCTGTGACTGTTTCTGATCATTTCTGCTGAAATTTCAAACCCACAGTTTCATCAACTGTCCGGGTGGCTGGTTTCAAACTATCTTGCAGGTGAAGAAGCAGGATGTGTAGGTCCTGGGCTGGCACGGTTACACATGGTCTGAGGTTGTGAGGCCGGTTGGACGCATTGACAAATTCTCTAAAATGACGGCTTGTTTTCCATTATTTTGGACAATACTCCAATTCTCCTTGATTTTACAGCCATTGTATTCAGAATCCACTTCATCATCCGCTTCCGCCATCTTTCCCCCTGAGCTGGAAGTTCTCCGTTCTTCTACTCGGACAGAGAAACCCGTTTCTTGAACTGAAAAGGTGATACACGTACACCTAACCTGGGCCCGGTTTTCCGATAGCGATGGAATTTAGGCTTACACATGTTCTAACAATGCATCTTTCCTACTGTAACGGATGTGAAACGGCTAGCTAGTTAGCGGTGGTGCGCATTAAATAGCGTTTCAATCGGTGACGTCACTTGCTCTGAGACCTTGAAGTAGTAGTTCCCCTTGCTCTGCTTTTGCGGAGCGATGGGTAACAATGCTTTGTGTAGTTCCCCTTGCTCTGCTTTTGCTCTGCTTTTGCGGAGCGATGGGTAACAATGCTTTGTGTAGTTCCCCTTGCTCTGCTTTTGCTCTGCTTTTGCGGAGCGATGGGTAACAATGCTTTGTGTAGTTCCCCTTGCTCTGCTTTTGCTCTGCTTTTGCTCTGCTTTTGCGGAGCGATGGGTAACAATGCTTTGTGTAGTTCCCCTTGCTCTGCTTTTGCTCTGCTTTTGCTCTGCTTTTGTGGAGCGATGGGTAACAATGCTTTGTGTAGTTCCCCTTGCTCTGCTTTTGCTCTGCTTTTGCGGAGCGATGGGTAACAATGCTTTGTGTAGTTCCCCTTGCTCTGCTTTTGCTCTGCTTTTGCTCTGCTTTTGCGGAGCGATGGGTAACAATGCTTTGTGTAGTTCCCCTTGCTCTGCTTTTGCTCTGCTTTTGCTCTTTTGCGGAGCGATGGGTAACAATGCTTTGTGTAGTTCCCCTTGCTCTGCTTTTGCTCGGCTTTTGTGGAGCGATGGGTAACAATGCTTTGTGGGTGACTGTTGTTGATGTGTGCAGAGGGTCCCTGGTTCGCGCCCGGGTATGGGCGAGGGGACGGTCTAAAGTTATACTGTTACACTACAACAGTCGAAGATGTATCATGTGTTGATGATTCAATAACTTAAATTCTCTCGTAACAACTCCGGTGGACATTCCTGCAGTCAGCATACAAATTGCACACACTGTGTTGTGTGACAAAACTGCACATTTTAGAGTGGCCTTTTATTGTCCCCAGCACAAGGTGCACCTGTGTAATCATCTTGTTGATATGCCACATTGTCAGGTGGATGGATTATTTTGGCAAATGATAAATGCTCAATAACAGGGATGTAAACAAATTTGTGCACTTTTGGCAAAGGATAAATGCTCAATAACAGGGATGTAAACAAATTTATGCACAACATTTGAAAGAAAAGCACATTTTTAGGGGGGGATGGACAATTTCTGGGATCTTTAATTTCAGCGCATGAAACATGGGACCAACACTTTCTTTACATGTTGTGTTTATATTTTTGTTCAGTATACATAGCAAGTAGGTAGTTAACGTTAGTTAGCTTGGTCAACAACTAGTTACGACAACAACTAGCTAATGGACGAACGCTAGCTGTCTGGTTTAACACAGTACCTCTTCTGGAGCTTTCACGGCGCGGCTCTCCCAATCGATCTGTTTATTCAGCGGGTTGTACAGAAAGGACGGCTTAGAGACCGATTTGAAGAGCTCGTCGGGTTTAGGTAGAGGAGCTCCACTGGCAGCCCGCTTGGTCCCGTGTTGGGGGGATTTGCTACCGCTTCCAGTAGCATCGGTCACCCCCTTCCCCCTTGATTTCTTCTGGCCCGCTTCATCAGAATCGCTGCTGTTACTATCGCTACTGTCACTCAAATCATCGTAACTCATGAAATAATGGAAAGAGTCCGGTTTCTTCTTATCAGCCATACTGATAAAAATGATTACCTCAGCTAGTAATACGATGAATTTAACTTTAGAGATAAGATGATGCCCCTAATTAATTAGCAAGCAAGCTTGATGTTTTTGCTGGTTACTCCATTTTGAGTGACTGTTGCCGTAAAAGAGTACGCAATGACGTAAAAACATGGTCGTAAAAATATTTTCTTAAAGGAGCAGTAGTCAATTTTTTCAAGACGTGACATAACTTTTATGAGCAGTTATTTTCGTCATGCTCAATTTTTTATTTGAACTTGATTTAACTAGGCAAGTCAGTTAAGAATCAATTATTATTTACAATGATGGCCTACCCCAGCCAAACCCTAACCCGGACCCATGGTTTCATCATGGTTTTATTTAAAGTCATGTTCTCCAATCGTTTTAGTTTTACCAGTCAGGAAACGTATGGGTTCGTTCCCAGAACCAATGGGAAACCAAAAACTTACGTTCACAGAACCTCCGAGGTACCAAATGTGCTAGCTGGGTTGCCCTTTCCAAAACAATATTTTCTCTTGCCAGATTGTTTTCCTGCTCAGTCCTGAGCTGGTTGAAGGAAAGTTTCTCCTCCTGACTCTCCTACTCCATTTTCTCCAGCTCACTCCTCAGCTGGTCGTAGGTGATGTTCTCTGCCCTTCTCTCCTCCTCCATGTTTCCTATCTCACTCCTAAACTTCTTTAGGACCTCCCACGTGTTCTGAATGGTCATTTTCTTCTTCTTCACCACCTCCTCGTTCTCCTTGCTAGCCTTCTTAATGTTCTCCTCAACCTCCCCGATTGCCTCAATCTTTCGGTTGATGTCAAGCTCCATATTCTTTTTCTCTTTCGGCCAGAGGTCCTTCCCTTGACCTCTGACCCTTTTCTCCTCCAGAGCATTGGCCAGCTTTGAAGCCCTGCACTCTGGTGTTAACATTCTCCATCTCTAGGGCCTGTGCTCAGAGTCCTCACTGTTCTTAACTCTCATTGTCTCCAGCTCTGCTCTTTCTTCAGTTGGAGAGATGTTTCTTACAGGCCTCTTTCCCTCCAAGAGACCCTGACCTCCACCTTGTCCACCTTCCTCTGTCCCTCTTCAATGGCTCTCAAATGCAAGGCCCTGCTTACCTCACTTCTTTTAAGACTGGCCTTTGTGTCCTCTTGCTCCCTCTCAAGCAAGGAGGCCCCGGTCTTCTCACTTTCCAAGTCCTTTTACATTGCAGAGGGCCGGAGCTCGGCCTCCTTAATCTTTCTTTGCCACTCTTCCTCGGCCTCCTTTCCCTCCTTCCCCACCCACTCCCTTAGCAGGTACATCCTTGACCTCCGTGGAGGTCAGTGGCCTCGGAAGCATCCTGGTTCAGGCTTTCTTTTGTCAAGGTCACAGGAGCCCCTGTGACACCAGTGCGACTGACACTACCACCGACCTATAGGAATGGAAACACTGGGGAAACGCGGGACAAACAAAGAGGAGAACACACTGAAGATGTGAGGACACATCTAAAGTGTTTTTAGGTCCGCTTGAATGAGCTTGCCCTTCATAACTGAATCAACAACAGAAATTAGGTGACCTTTCACTTTCAGGCCTTTATTTTATGATGTCTGCTCCCCAAATGGCACCCACTTCCATATAGTGCACTACTTTGACCAGGGCCTATAGGGAATATTGTGCCATTTGGGACACAGACATATTTTGGTGATTGATTGCACTTAGGGTGTTGTCCGGGGGTAATCAACCTTGCAAATAGCTTTGTTGCAACCTGCGCAGAATAAGTAGGCATTTTTTCGAGAGACTTGATTATATAGGGCCCTATTTGTGATATCACTGTAATTATATAGGGAATATATATGATATCACTGTAGCCTCTTAGGTCTACTCTAGACTAGTCTCATAAATACAAATGTTACACCTACAGGTCATTTAACTGGCGGGGTCAAGAGGACAACTGTAGGCTGCAAGGCACACTCTGGTGCACGTGCTTGGCAACATTATTGGCAGTTGCCCCGCCCAAAGGATACTAGAGTAGATTATTTTGTTATAGACCTATCAAGCCCGCCTGCCATGCCTCTATATTTAGGCCGGGATGCACATTTTAAAGGCAATGTTCCCTCATACACAGTACGCAAAATGCAGCATATGTTGGCTCAATCAACAATTAGGCTACCTTTAAATGTCAAGCGGCTATAAAGCAGATCTTCCACGGATCGAATTGAATCTATTCTAGGCTTTAGGACTATTTGTATCTATTTACAGCTCTTACCTGAAACTGTGAACAATCAATCACTCCGCTTGCTTGCGTTTCTCTCCCAGTACTCCTCTCCTCCATTCTCAAGTGGCAAGGTGCAGATTAACTCTATAAAGTAATAGTAACCCAAAAGGAGAAGGCTCTCATCACCTCTGTGAAAAGTTAATTGACTGAGCTCTAGCTGTCTGTCATGTTATAACTGTAGGCCTGGATCATACAAATGTCTTCACTATAGTGTCATAATGGTTAACAAACAGGTGATGTAAGACTGATCGATTTGATCCCTTAGGTTTCAAATTACAATCATTTTAAAATGAGCATTTCAAAATGAATTTATGAATAACATAATGAAGTTGTTATGAAAATGTTCAGACCTGCACTTGCAGTTATATAGGATGAGCCATGACTAGAATACAATACATATACCAAGTGTACAAAACATTAGGAACCACTTCATAATATTTACTTGCTTCCCCATTTGCCCTCAACAGTCTCAATTTGTCATTAATAAAGTGACCAATGTTCAATTACTCTATGTACATAGGGCAAAGCAGTCTCTAAAGTGCAGGGTAGAGTACTGGGTGGTAGCCGGCTAGTAACAGTGACTAAGGTTCAGGGCAGGGTATTGGGCAGAGGCCAGCTAGAGGTAAATATTTAAACCCCCTAAAGTCGATGTCTGTGACCACAGAAATCTAGTAAGCATAATAGCTCTGTTTGAGAGTAATCTGGGATTTTTTGTTGCATGGGCTGTGTATCAATCCATGTCTGTCTTCCACATCTGCTGTGAAAGGTGACAGAGATAGTGTGTTTGTCAGACCGTGAGACATCCCGAAAATGTCTGTAGCTTCCAAACGGATTGGCCTAGAAACTATGACCCCTCTATGGAAAGATGATACTTACAAACACAATGTGTTTTTCCGTTTTGCTCTACTACCCCCACAAGCTTCACGGGACTTGTCTGAAATCGGTACTGCCTGTCTGCCAACTTCTGCCTGTAGCTTCTGAACAGTTTGGGCTACACACCTATGGAAAGGTGACTCTCACAAACACGTACACTACCGGTCAAAAGTTTTAGAACACCTATTCGTTCAAGGCTTTTACTTTATTTGTACTATTTTCTATATTGTAGAATAATAGTGAAGACATCAAAACTATGAAATAACACATACAGTATGTAATCACGTAGTAACCAAAAAGTTTTTAAATCAAAATATATTTGAGATTCTTCAAATAGCCACGCTTTGCCTTGATGACAGCTTTGCACACTCGTGGCATTCTCTCAACCACCAGAAGGAGAGTGATGGAGTGCTTTATCAGATGACCTGGCCTCCACAATCCCCCGACCTCAACCAAATTGAGATGGTTTGGGATGAGTCGGACTGCAGAGTGAAGGAAAAAGCAGTCAACAAGTGCTCAGAATATGGGAACTTTTTCAAGACTGTTGGAAAAGCATTCCAGCTGAAGCTGGTTGAGAGAATGCCAAGACTGTACAAAGCTGTCATCAAGGCAAAGGGTAGCTATTTGAAGAATCCCAAAATAAAATATATTTTGGTTTATTTAACACTTCTTTTTGGTTACTACATGATTCTATGTGTTATTTCATAGTTTTAATGTCTTCACTATTATTCTACAACGTAGAAAATAGTAAAAATAAAAACCCTTGAATGAGTAGGTGTACTTAACTTTTGACCAGTCATGTTCAGTCATTGAGAATGACACAAATATTAATTTTCACAACGTCTGCTGCCTCAGTTTGTATGATGGCAATTTGCATATACTCCAGCATGTTATGAAGAGTGATCAGATGAATTGCAATTAATTGCAAAGTTCCTCTTTGCCATGCAAATGAACTGAATCTCCAAAAAACATTTCCACTGCATTTCAGCCCTGCCACAAAAGGACCAGCTGACATCATGTCAGCGATTCTCTCGTTAACACAGGTGTGAGTGTTGACGAGTACAAGGCTGGAGATCACTCTGCCATGCTGATTGAGTTCGAATAACAGACTGGAAGCTTCAAAAGGAGGGTGGTGCTTGGAATAATTGTTCTTCCTCTGTCAACCATGGTTACTTGCAAGGAAACTAGTGCCGTCATCATTGCTTTGCACAAAAAAGGGCTTCACAGGCAAGGATATTGCTGCCAGTAAGATTGCACCTAAATCAACCATTTATTGGATCATCAAGAACTTCAAGGAGAGCGGTTCAATTGTTGTGAAGAAGGCTTCAGGGCGCCCAAGAAAGTCCAGCAAGATGGGATCGGGGCACCACCAGTACAGAGCTTGCTCAGGAATGGCAGCAGGCAGGTGTGAGTGCATCTGCATGCACAGTGAGGCAAATACTTTTGGAGGATGGCCTGGTGTCAAGAAGGGCAGCAAATAAGCCACTTCTCTCCAGGAAAAACATCAGGGACAGACTGATATTCTGCAAAAGGTACAGGGATTGGACTGCTGAGGACTGGGATAAAGTCATTTTCACTGATGAATCCCCTTTCCGATTGGAAGACAAGAGAAGACAAGGTGAGCGCTACCATCAGACCTGTGGCATGCCAACAGTAAAGCATCATGAGACCATTCATGTGTGGGGTTGCTTCTCAGCCAAGGGAGTGGGCTCACTCATAATTCTGCCTAAGAACACAGTCATGAATAAAGAATAGTACCAACACATCCTCCGAGAGCAACTTCTCCCAACTGTCCAGGAACAGTTTAGTGACGAACAATGCATTTTCCAGCATGATGGAGCATCTTGCCATCAGGAAATAGTGATAACTAAGTGGCTTGGGGAACAAAACATTGATATTTTGGGTCTGTGGCAAGGAAACTCCCCAGACCTTAATCCCATTGAGAACTTGTGGTCAATCCTCAAGAGGTGGGTGGACAAACAAAACCCCACAAATTCTGACAAACTCCAAGCATTGATTATGCAAGAATGGGCTGCCATCAGTCAGGATGTGGCCCAGAAGTTAATTGACAGCATGCCAGGGCGGATTGCAGAGGTCTTGAAAAAGAAGGGTCAACACTGCAAATATTGACTCTTTGCATCAACTTCATGTAATTGTCAATAAAAGCCTTTGACACATGAAATTCTTGTAATTATACTTCAGTATTCCATAGTAACATCTGACAAAAATATCTAAAGACACTGAGGCAGCAAACTTTGGAAATTAATATTTGTCATTCTCAAAACTTTTGTCTACGACTGTACATGTCAGTTGTTTTGATCTAGGATGCCGAGGCTGCAACTGAGGACACCCTCAAGACCCAGTGCCTTAAAAAGGGGTCAAATATGTGTCCAACATGTTTTAAAATAATTTCCTGATCTTTCTTATATCTCTCAGATACAGACACTTCAAAACCAAATCCATCTGATTTTTCTTTTACTATCTGTTATTCACTGCATTTCTATGGGCTAATAGCAGTAAAGCCAAATTCAATGTTTCATCAAATATTTTTTATGTATACACTGAACAAAAATATAAACACAACAATTAAAGTGTTGGTCCCATTTTTCCTGAGCTGAAATAAAATATCCCAGAAATGTTCCATATGCACAAAAAGCTTGTTTCTCTCAAATTTTGTGAGCAAATGTGTTTACATCCCTGTTATTGAGCATTTCTCCTTTGACAACGTTATCCATCCACCTGACAGGTGTGGCATATCAAGAAGTTGATTAAACAGCATGATCACTACACAGGTGCACCTTGTGCTGGAGACAATAAAATGCCACTCTAAAATGTGCAGTTTCATAACAAAACACAGTGCCATAGATGTGTCAAGTTTTGAGGGAGCATGCTGACTGCAGGAATGTCCACCAGTGCTGTTGCCAGATAATTTAATATTAATTTCTCTACCATAAGCCACCTCCAAAATTTTGGGAGAGAATTTGCCAGTACATACAACCAGCCACACAACCACAGACCACGTATATGGCGTTGTGTGGGCGAGCGGTTTGCTGATGTCAACATTGTGAACAGTGCCCCATGGTGGCAATTGGGTTATGGTATGGGCAGGCATAAGCTACAGACAACAAACACAATTGCATTTTATTGGTGGCAATTTGAATGCACAAAAAGACATTGCGAGACCCATTTCTTTAAGGTGTCTGTGACCAACAGATGTATATCTGTATTCCCAGTCATGTGAAATTAATAGATTAGGGCCTAATGAATATTTAAATGTTGCATGTTGCGTTAATTTTTTTTGTTCAGTATACACTTTTATACCTACAAAAAAGGTTCCTAAAATTCATAATCAAATAGCTTAATGATCCTTGGTATGACCATCTTAAAACAATTTCACATATTAGCTTAGTAGAACCCCGTGCTTCTAGATGGTAGTGGGGTGATTAAACCTAACAGATTTTCCATAAAATTTGTGCTCATGTTCCTCTTTGCAACCATGAGTTGTGAAAGGCTTTTATAATTATTATCCCATATATGACCACAATGTGGCGATATAACACTTCATTTTGAATGTGTGACGCAATTGACTGATTGGGCAGCTCAATCACTTGCTTGGTTTCCATCCAATTTGCGAGATTTTGAATCGAGCATTCTAAAATCTGCTTAAAACAATATGTGCATGTAAAAAAAGTTGTGTTTCCATCAAATTGACTTTTTGCGGATAAAAGTATATGTGTAATGACATAGTGCACATTCATACTTTTGCTGATAAATTCCCATGTACATCCCACTTCTGACACTTCGAGCCCGAGGTCCGGCGCGTTGTCGACTGTGCCGCAAAAGCATGCTCAAGCGGCAGAGTCGATTTCCGCGCTTATAAACCCAGGGTCGTTACACTACATTCCGTACGTTCTCAACTCCTGATGGTTTTGTCACAAAAACTGTTGGTTAGGATATATAGCAAACAATGCGCTCTAGCCAACAGCTTGCAGATACAGTGCGGGTAGGCTATCTACATTATGATATTATTTGTATTTGTCAAACGTCAGCCAAGCACCGATCATCATGTTACCATAATAAGACCCTCGCGATATTTATTGGAAAGGTGCATCAAGCTCATCAACTTGCACCTTCACCACCCTGTGAAGTGCCTCATCCTTTATGTAGCCTAATAAACTGCATGCTTTCCCGAGTCGTAGTGGGAGGACCACACAAAATGTCTTCGAGTGACTCCAAGTTTACTTCGATATGATGGTTAATTATATCAATATTTGCACATAAAGGTGCTTCCACCGCGACTTCTCGCAGAATTACCAAAAACATCCCACCATGTCGAACGAGCAGTGTCTTTATATGAAATGGTACCGGCATATCCTGTTTGCTTCCATTTGCACGTTTGACTTTTTTTCCTGCGTCAGGTAATTCATCCGCATGAAATGGTTGGATGGAAACCTGGTTAGTCTGCAGTATAAACCCATACAATGCACAATAAGTTAACCCTTCAATTTGATGTTAGAATGAAGTTTATTGTAGAAAGTGGATGAAAAGCTAAAATCAAGATGCAGTGTAAAAAGACTGTTAAATGCCTGACCGAGGCTACCACACAACTTAACATCTACAATACACTAAAACCAAGAAACCTGAGACAAAATGGACAATTCACAGCACTTCTATGGGATACACAGGGTCACTCAAAACGTCCATCTTAAAATGTTATTGTAGTTTATGAGGAATTCAACCTAGGCTACCAGTGGAACACTTTCTCATGTGGAACAGCACATTATGTTGCTGGCAGTGGGAGCAGCACATTTATCAGTAATGAAAGTTGTCACCACCAATAGAAAATATGATAGATCAACAAAAAAAATATTCAAATTGAAGGAAGATTGAATAGAGTTGTATTTTGGGGACTTGATTTAAAATTCAGATTATCACAAGCAACAGCCAGTGTGATTGGTGGGATATTGCGATTATTCTAACTTTCAGCAGTAGGCTACAAATGCAGCAGGTGCTTTGGCCTCCATAAAAATTGTACATACCAAATGGCACCCTATTCCCTATATAATGCACTACTTTTGACAAGGGTCCATAGGGCTCTGGTCAAAAGCATTGCACTATGTAGGGAATAGGGTGCAATTTGGGATGTAAAACAGCCACTGACTGCGTCAGCTCTGGTCTGTGCTGGATACACAGCAACTATGGTATCATCAGTGGACCTGCTAAGGGCCTCCTGTAAAATATACTGCTAGTGTCACAAATTATGTTTTTTAACTGCACGTCATTGCGCCCTTTTGCCAGACTGTATGATATCATTGTCATAAATTACCCCAGAAATTTGTATGAGGCAATAGCAGGGAAAGGGATCATGTATACATACATATGTATACATACATATATATACATATACATAAAGAGGGGGAGTGAATTATAGAGAGAACATTTTAAGAGAGAGTGAGTATTTACTGGCTTACAAGCCTCTCTTCCAAAATGAATTCTTTCCATGTTTCCTCACAATGATTCTGCTCGCCCATTCCTGAACGGCCGCAGACTAGGCTATACATCACTCCAGGCCAGAGCAATGGATGTCAAGCTGAGAGTCTCTAGCTGTGCTCCTTACTGCAAGACATCACTTCCTTTGATGAAATAGTTTTCATCTGCATCAGATTATTAAGAAAGAAAACGTGTCAAACGAAAGTAAACATTTTCAGGTTCTTGCTCAGCATCATCTGCCCCACTCTGCAATAGGCTTTGGTTGTGGATGCTGGTAGCCATCTGTATGTTCATAAACCTCTGCTGGAGATGTATACGCTCATGTCTGATGAGGCCGTTGGGAAGAGCTCCATAACCATAGAAATAGAATTACTAGAATGGTGAAAAAGTCTGCACCGTCATATGTAGACTCCATGTGTCCACCAGTCCAACGATCACGGTCCATTGACTTGAATGGGAGATCCCGTTGAGTATTTATACATGTATTTCTATGTCGTCAACAGACTTCAAAGATCTTACTAAAGGCTATCTATGCAATGTAAACACAGCAGGATAGATTAGAGGTGGTTAGTGGCGAGACCCTACTGAGTGTGTATCGTCTCTCCAGCGGGAGGAACAGTCTCATGTTGATTTCCCAACATGCTCTCATACAGAAAGAGCATAACAGGAAGGGTCAGTATCAGTAGTCAACACAGTGACAATGGGCTTAAAAAACTCAACAAAAAGCATTGAAATCTACTATAAAGGCTTCTTGACTAGAGTATAGAGCAGTAGTTATTTAAGCCACTTGGTTTTCGATGGAGGCACACAGCAGATTGAGGCATGTTAAAAGTTATGAGATTATATCATGAGTAATGACAAGCCAATTGGTCATAATTCAATATACGTCACACAGTGTGCTCCGTCTTTTATAAAGTGGGCACAGCTTAGTTTAAGACAGGAAATGCACTTTTACTTTGCATCCTTTGACATTTTATTTTCAGGGGAATTTTGTAGTTCATTTCCTACCCTGGGTTTAGACTTCAGAATCACAGAAATAACCCCTTGATCAGCCAGGTGGAATAACTAGCACCCCCCCCCCCCCCCCCACTGCTAGGGATCAATCAACATTCATGTCCAATAATCAATAATAATACATTTTTAATCAACAATGATGTAAAGTAAGAGAACTCAGGTCTCTATGGCAGACAGAGAGAACAAGCTCACTATTTATATATGACTAAGATAAGGGCAATTCCACAGTCAGGGGGAGTACACTGAGATTCAGATTTGTCACTTTAAAATGTATGCCAAATAAAAACCATGGATTTCAACGTTCAAAAAACCATGCACAACTATGCACAATGACTACTTTGAACAATTTACACAGTAAAAAAGTAAACATTTACCTTGAAAAACTATCCGTATGCAAAGTTTGGGGACACATTACGGTTACTAAACTTTGTACCAGCACAGATTTTATTTGATACATTTTCATTTTATACATTTTTGAATATCACAAACTTGGGGAGAAAAAGGGGTAAAGCGAAGGTCGAGAGCCGTGCGTCCTTCCTGAAACATGACTGCCAAGCCGCACTGCTCCTTAACCCAATGCTCACATAACCCGGAAGCCAGCCGCACCAATGTGTCAGAGGAAACACCGTACACCTGGCGACCGTGTCAGCGTGCATTGCGCCTGGTCTTCCACAGGAATCGCAAGAGCACGATGGGACAAGGACAACCCAGTCGGCCAAAACCTTCAGCTAACCCAGATGACGCTAGGCCAATTGTGCACCGCCTCATGGGTCCCCCGGTCGCGGCCGGCTGTGACACATCCTGGTTTGATACTGATCGGTTTCTACAGTTTTACCTGTAAATATGCTTTTGTAAGATTTTGTGTGTAAATTGTTAAAAGTAGTCATTGTCTATAGAGTTATGTGGTTCATTACACTTTTCAGTCAGTTTTTTGTTTGATATAAATTTTAAAAGTGAAGAATCAGAGTCTCAGCGTAATTCCGTCACCATGAAATTGCCCATAACTAGGTAGATTTGATTTAATTCCTTGCTCCCCCTCAATAAAAACGTATACTTGTTATGTGGCATGAATCATGATGAATTGAATCTAAAAATAAATCAATACAAATATGTATAGAGTAATCAGCAGTTGATTGTAAATATATTTGCGTTTTATATTCTTTATAAACCGGCTACTGCACTATGCATATACTGTACTAACTATACCGTGACATTATATAGCTCCACCTTCAAACCATTCTATGAAACAGACTGTCCTTTTTACCTCTCCTGTGTTCTAGGGAGTTTTTCCCTAGCCACCGTGCTTCTACACCTGCATTGCTTGCTGTTTGGGGTTTTAGGCTGGGTTTCTGTACAGCACTTTGAGATATCAGCTGATGTACGAAGGACTATATAAATACATGTGATTTGATTATAGTAGAAGTGGTTGTTTTTAAAGGGTTGTAAACATTGACCAGTAAGCAGAGGGATTGATTGACACATGAGCACTTTCAGAAGGTGGAGGGGGGTTGGTAACCTTGATGCCAATTGGTTTTCGGGGGCAAGACAGCAGAAACAGACTGGCCAGAAACAGACTTGCACCCAGGCTAGGTAGTTGGGGTTCTGAACCGGGCAAGGTGGCAGCAGTGGGCCGACCCTGCCCTGAGAGCAGACCTGGGTTAAAATACTATTCGAAATCAAGTCAAATACTTTGTCTGTGCTTGATTGAGTTTGCCTGGCGTAATAATGGCCCAATAGTATAGTCCAAAACTGGCAAACCTGGCACATCAAAGTATGTGAACGATTTCAACTAGTATTTGAACCCAGGTCTGCCTGAGAGACCCCCAACGGAGCAGATCAGACTTTGGCTTTCATGTTGATGAGAACAGAGCAACAGGTGAGGGCTCCATCCACCTTCACCTTCTCCATGTTGGAAACTGGGATCAACATGTGATCCTTCAGCTTCTCAAACACCTGGGGGAGAGAGAGAGAGAGAGAGAGAGAGAGAGAGAGAGAGAGAGAGAGAGAGAGAGAGAGAGAGGGATGGGGAGAGAGAGAGAGAGGGATGGGGAGAGAGAGAGAGAGGGATGGGGAGAGAGAGAGAGAGGGATGGGGAGAGAGAGAGAGGGATGGGGAGAGAGAGAGAGGGATGGGGAGAGAGAGAGAGAGGGATGGGGGGAGAGAGAGAGAGAGATGGGGAGAGAGAGAGAGAGAGAGAGAGGGATGGGAGAGAGAGAGAGAGAGATGGGGAGAGAGAGAGAGAGATGGGGAGAGAGAGAGAGAGATGGGGAGAGAGAGAGAGAGATGGGGAGAGAGAGAGAGAGAGAGATGGGGGAGAGAGAGAGAGATGGAGATGGGGAGAGAGAGAGAGAGATGGGAGATGGGGAGAGAGAGAGAGAGATGGGGAGAGAGAGAGATGGGGGAGAGAGAGAGAGAGGGAGAGAGAGAGAGAGATGGGGAGAGAGAGAGAGAGAGAGAGATGGGGAGAGAGAGAGAGGGATGGGGAGAGAGAGAGGGATGGGGAGAGAGAGAGAGAGAGAGAGAGAGAGAGAGAGAGAGAGAGAGGGATGGGGGAGAGAGAGAGAGGGATGGGGGAGAGAGAGAGAGAGATGGGGAGAGAGAGAGAGAGAGATGGGGAGAGAGAGAGAGAGAGATGGGAGAGAGAGAGAGAGAGAGATGGGGAGAGAGAGAGAGAGATGGGGAGGAGAGAGAGAGAGAGAGATGGGGAGAGAGAGAGAGAGAGAGATGGGGAGAGAGAGAGAGAGGGATGGGGAGAGAGAGAGAGAGAGAGATGGGAAGAGAGAGAGAGAGAGAGATGGGAAGAGAGAGAGAGAGAGAGATGGGGAGAGAGAGAGAGAGAGATGGGGAGAGAGAGAGAGAGAGATGGGGAGAGAGAGGGAGAGAGAGATGGGGAGAGAGAGGGATTGGGAGAGAGAGAGAGAGAGAGAGGGATGGGGAAGAGAGAGAGGGATGGGGAGAGAGAGAGAGGGGAATGGGGAGAGAGAGGGAATGGGGAGAGAGAGCGAGAGGGAATGGGGAGAGAGAGAGGGGAATGGGGAGAGAGAGCGAGAGGGATGGGGAGAGAGCGAGAGGGATGGGGAGAGAGCGAGAGGGATGGGGAGAGAGCGAGAGGGATGGGGAGAGAGCGAGAGGGATGGGGAGAGAGAGAGGGATGGGGAGAGAGCGAGAGGGATGGGGAGAGAGCGAGAGAGGGATGGGGAGAGAGCGAGAGGGGGTGGGGAGAGAGAGAGGGGGTGGGGAGAGAGAGAGGGATGGGAGAGAGCGAGAGGGGGTGGGGAGAGAGAGGAATGGGGAGAGAGAGGAATGGGGGAGAGAGAGAGAGAGGGATGGGAGAGAGCGAGAGGGGGATGGGGAGAGAGAGAGAGAGAGGGATGGGAGAGCGAGCGAGAGAGAGGGGGATGAGGGAGAGAGCAAGAGGGGGATGGGGAGAGAGAGAGGCGGATGGGGAGAGAGAGAGAGAGGGATGGGGAGAGAGAGAGGGATGGGGAGAGAGAGAGGGATAGGGAGAGAGAGAGAGGGATGGGGAGAGAGAGAGGGATGGGGAGAGAGAGAGAGGGATGGGGAGAGAGAGAGAGGGGTGGGGAGAGAGAGAGAGGGGTGGGGAAGAGAGGGATGGGGAGAGAGGGATGGGGAGAGAGAGAGGGATGGGGGAGAGAGAGGAATGGGGGGAGAGAGGGAATGGGGAGAGAGAGAGGGATGGGGAGAGAGAGAGACCGATGGGGAGAGAGGGATGGGGA
Source organism: Oncorhynchus gorbuscha (assembly GCF_021184085.1). Classification (NCBI taxonomy): domain Eukaryota; kingdom Metazoa; phylum Chordata; class Actinopteri; order Salmoniformes; family Salmonidae; genus Oncorhynchus; species Oncorhynchus gorbuscha. Next base: position 17,391,095 of record NC_060187.1, on the reverse strand, counting down.
GAGAGAGAGAACGATGGGGAGAGAGGGATGGGGAGAGAGAGAGAACGATGGGGAGAGAGAGAGAACGATGGGGAGAGAGGGATGGGGGGGAGAGAGAGAGAACGATGGGGAGAGAGAGAGACGATGGGGAGAGAGAGGGATGGGGGGAGAGAGAGAGAGAGGGATGGGGAGAGAGAGAGAGAGGGATGGAGAGAGAGAGAGGGATGGGGAGAGAGAGAGAGGGATGGGGAGAGAGAGAGATGGGGGGGATGGGGAGAGTGAGAGAGAGGGATGGGGAGAGTGAGAGAGAGGGATGGGGAGAGTGAGGGATGGCAGAGAGAGAGAGAGAGAGAGAGGGATGGGAGAGAGAGAGGGATGGGAGAGCGAGCGAGCGAGGGATGGGGAGAGAGAGAGAGGGATGGGGAGAGAGAAAGAGAGGGGGATGAGGGAGAGAGCAAGAGGCGGATGGGGAGAGAGAGAGGGATGGGGAGAGAGAGAGAGAGGGATGGGGAGAGAGAGAGAGAGGGATGGGGAGAGAGAGAGAGAGGGATGGGGAAGAGAGAGAGAGAGAGATCGGGAAGAGAGAGAGAGATCGGGAAGAGAGAGAGGGAGTGGGGAGAGAGAGAGAGGGATGGGGAGAGAGAGGGATGGGGGAGAGAGAGAGAGAGAGAGAGAGAGAGAGAGAGGGATGGGGAGAGAGAGAGAGGGATCGGGAAGAGAGAGAGGGATTGGGGATAGAGAGAGAGAGGGGGATGGGGAGAGAGAGGGATGGGGAGAGAGAGAGAGGGATGGGGAGAGAGAGAGAGGGATGGGGAGAGAGAGAGAGGGATGGGGAGAGAGAGAGAGGGATGGGGAGAGAGAGAGAGATGGGGATGGGAGAGAGAGGGAGAGAGGGATGGGGAGAGAGAGAGAGGGGATGGGGGGAGAGAGAGAGAGAGAGATGGGGAGAGAGAGAGAGGGATTGGGGAGAGAGAGAGGGGGATGGGGAGAGAGAGAGAGGGATGGGAGAGAGAGGGATGGGGAGAGAGAGAGGGGATGGGGAGAGAGAGAGAGGCGGATGGGGAGAGAGAGAGAGGGATGGGGGGAGAGAGAGAGGGATGGGGAGAGAGAGGGATGGGGGAGAGAGAGAGGGATAGGGAGAGAGAGAGGGATAGGGAGAGAGAGAGAGGGATGGGGAGAGAGAGAGAGGGATGGGGAGAGAGAGAGAGGGGTGGGGAAGAGAGAGAGAGGGGTGGGGAAGAGAGAGAGGGGTGGGGGAGAGAGAGAGAGAAGGGAGAGAGGGATGGGGAGAGAGAGAGAGGGGGATGGGGGAGAGAGAGAGAGGGGGGGAGAGGGGGGGGGAGAGAGAGAGATGGGGGATGGGGGAGAGAGAGAGGAATGGGGAGAGAGAGAGGAATGGGGGAGACAGGGAATGGGAGAGAGAGAGAGGGATGGGGAGAGAGAGAGAACGATGGGGAGAGAGGGATGGGGAGAGAGAGAGAACGATGGGGAGAGAGAGGGATGGGGAGAGAGAGAGAACGATGGGGAGAGAGAGAGAGGGATGGGGAGAGAGAGAGAGGGATGGAGAGAGAGAGAGAGGGATGGGGAGAGTGAGAGAGAGGGATGGGGAGAGTGAGAGAGAGGGATGGGGAGAGTGAGAGAGAGGGATGGGGAGAGTGAGAGAGAGGGATGGCAGAGAGAGAGAGAGGGATGGGAGAGAGAGAGAGAGAGAGAGAGAGAGAGAGAGAGGGATGGGGGAGAGAGAGAGGGATGGGGAGAGAGAGAGAGGGGGATGGGAGAGAGAGAGAGAGGGATGGGGAGAGAGAGAGAGAGGGATGGGGAGAGGAGAGAGAGGGATGGGGAGAGTGAGAGAGAGGGATGGGGAGAGTGAGAGAGAGGGATGGGGAGAGAGAGAGAGAGGGATGGGGAGAGAGAGAGAGAGGGATGGGGAGAGAGAGAGAGGGATGGGGAGGGAGAGAGAGGGAGGGGGTGGGGAGAGAGGGATGGGAGAGAGAGAGGGGGATGGGGAGAGAGGGATGGGAGAGAGCGAGGGGGTGGGGGGGAGAGAGAGGGATGAGGGAGAGAGGGATGGGAGAGAGAGAGAGGGGGGGTGGGGGAGAGAGAGGGATGGGGAGAGAGAGAGAGGGATGGGGAGAGGGGGAGGAGAGAGGGATGGGGAGAGTGGGGAGAGAGAGGGATGGGAGAGAGGGATGAGAGAGAGGGATGGGGGAGAGAGAGAGAGGGATGGGGGGAGAGAGAGAGAGGGATGGGGGAGAGAGAGAGAGGGATGGGGAGAGAGAGAGAGAGGGATGGGGAGAGAGAGAGAGATGGGGAGAGAGAGAGAGAGGGATGGGGAGAGAGAGAGAGAGGGATGGGGAGAGAGAGAGAGGGATGGGGGAGAGAGAGAGAGGGATGGGGAGAGAGAGAGAGAGGGATGGGGAGAGAGAGAGAGAGGGATGGGGAGAGAGAGAGAGAGGGATGGGGAGAGAGAGAGAGAGGGATGGGGAGAGAGAGAGAGAGGGATGGGGAGAGTGAGAGAGAGGGATGGGAGAGTGAGAGAGAGGGATGGGGAGAGTGAGAGAGAGGGATGGGGAGAGTGAGAGAGAGGGATGGGGAGAGTGAGAGAGAGGGATGGGGAGAGTGGAGAGAGAGGGATGGGGGAGAGAGAGAGAGAGAGATGGGGAGAGAGAGGGATGAGGGAGAGAGGGATGGGAGAGAGCGAGGGGGGTGGGGAGAGAGAGGGATGGGAGAGAGAGCGAGGGGGTGGGGAGAGAGAGGGATGGGAGAGAGAGCGAGAGGGGGGTGGGGAGAGCGAGAGGAATGGGGGGAGAGAGAGGAATGGGGGAGAGAGAGAGGAATGGGGGAGAGAGAGAGAGGGATGGGGAGAGAGAGAGAGAGAGAGGGGATGGGAGAGAGAGGGATGGGGAGAGAGAGAGAGGGATGGAGAGAGAGAGAGAGAGAGGGATGGAGAGAGAGAGAGAGAGGGATGGCGAGAGAGAGAGAGAGGGATGAGGGAGAGAGGGATGGGGAGAGAGAGAGGGATGGGGGGAGAGAGAGGGATGGGGAGAGAGAGAGGGATGGGGAGAGAGAGAGGGATGGGGAGAGAGCGAGAGGGGGGTGGGGAGAGAGAGGGGGTGGGGAGAGAGAGAGGGGGGGGAGAGAGAGAGGAATGGGGGGAGAGAGAGAGGGATGGGGGAGAGGGGAGAGAGAGGGATGGGGGGAGGAGGGAGAGAGGGGATGGGGAGAGAGAGAGGGATGGAGAGAGAGAGAGAGGGATGGGGAGAGAGAGAGGGGATGGGAGAGAGAGAGAGAGAGAGAGAGAGAGAGAGAGAGAGAGAGAGAGAGAGAGAGAGAGAGAGAGAGAGAGAGAGAGAGAGAGGGAGGGGGGAGAGAGAGAGGGATGGGGAGAGAGAGAGAGGGATGGGGGAGAGAGAGAGAGGGATGGGGGAGAGAGAGAGGGGGATGGGGAGAGAGAGGGATGGGGAGAGAGAGGGATGGGGAGAGAGAGGGATGGGGAGAGAGAGGGATGGGGAGAGAGAGGGATGGGGAGAGAGAGGGATGGGGAGAGAGAGAGAGAGAGAGGGATAGAGAGAGAGAGAGAGGGATGGGGAGAGAGGGAGAGAGAGAGAGAGAGAGGGATGGGGAGAGATAGGAAGAAAGGAAATAATTATTAAATAATATTAATATACACCTCAGCTCGCCTCTCCAGGACAAGTACAAATAATGGTCGCTCCTCAGACAATAGTTTGAACAACACTACAGACAATAGTTTGAACAACACTACAGACAATAGTTTGAACAACACTACAGACAATAGTTTGAACAACACTACAGACAATAGTTTGAACAACACTACAGACAATAGTTTGAACAACACTACAGACAATAGTTTGAACAACACTACAGACAATAGTTTGAACAACACTACAGACAATAGTTTGAACAACACTACCCACTAGAGAAGGTAGGAGTCTTGACTTTAGGTTACAGGCTTTGCTAATTTTACAATGATTTGGGAGCACTTACAAGGGATACAAATCTAAGGCATTAAGAATGAACATTTAGGTAGAGAAGAGTTCTCAAAAACGGAGTGAGAAATATTACGTAATCTCCAAAAACCCTCATAAAGCAATGTGTCACCCTGTAGAGCCCCTCCAGAAGAAAACCACTGTTTTCCTAAGAGCCTTCCAAAGCCAGAATACTTCTCTCTCTCTCTCTCAGTTCAATTCAAAGGGGATTTATTGGCATGAAAAACACATGTTAACATTGCCAAAGGAAATGAAAGCAAAACACGAGAACAATCAGACATAAACAGTTAACATTACAAATGAAAGTTTCAAAGTATCTCCCCCCTCTCTCTGCCATACTAAAAGTCTGGGCTTGTACTACAATAGGGGCAACAAGCAACCCATCCAACTCTGGCTATCAGATTACATTTACATTTCCTCTCTGTATCTGAAAAGAGGATCAGGGGACTGCCAACCTCTGTCTGTCTGTCTGTCTGTCTGTCTGTCTGTCTGTCTGTCTGTCTGTCTGTCTGTCTGTCTGTCTGTCTGTCTGTCTGTCTGTCTGTCTGTCTGTCTGTCTGTCTGTCTGTCTGTCTGTCTGTCTGTCTGTCTGTCTGTCTGTCTGTCTGTCTGTCTGTCTGTCTGTCTGTCTGTCTCTGTCTGTCTGTCTGTCTGTCTGTCTGTCTGTCTGTCTGTCTGTCTGTCTGTCTGTCTGTCTGTCTGTCTGTCTGTCTGTCTGTCTGTCTGTCTGTCTGTCTGTCTGTCTGTCTGTCTGTCTGTCTGTCTGTCTGTCTGTCTGTCTGTCTGCCTGTCTGTCTGAAAAGAGGATCAGGGGACTGCCAACCTCTGTCTGTCTGTCTGTCTGTCTGTCTGTCTGTCTGTCTGTCTGTCTGTCTGTCTGTCTGTCTGTCTGTCTGTCTGTCTGTCTGTCTGTCTGTCTGTCTGTCTGTCTGTCTGTCTGTCTGTCTGTCTGTCTGTCTGTCTGTCTGTCTGTCTGTCTGTCTGTCTGTCTGTCTGTCTGTCTGTATGGTCAAACGTTTCGGGTAGCCTTCCACAAGCTTCCCACAATAAGTGGGGTGAATTTTGGCCCATTCCTCTTGACAGAGCTGGTGTTAACTGAGTCAGGTTTGTAGGCCTCCTTGCTCACACACGCCTTTTAATTTCTGCCCACAAATCTTCGATGGGATTGAGGTCAGTTCTTTGTGAACGCCACTCCAATACCTTGACATTGTTGTCCTTAAGCCATTTTGCCACAACTTTAGAAGTATGCTTGGGGTCATTGTCCATTTGGAAGACCCATTTGCGACCTAGTTTTAACTTCCTGACTGATGGCTTGAGATGTTGCTTCAATATATCCACATCATTTTCCTTCCACATAATTTTCCTCTCGCATGACTGGATGTCATAAGGTGAATGCACCAATTTGTAAGTCGCTCTGGATAAGAGCGTCTGCTAAATGACTTAAATGTAAATGTAATGCCATCTATTTTGTGAAGTGCACCAGTCCCTCCTGCAGCAAAGCATCTCACAACAAGATGCTGCCACCCCCGTGCTTCACGGTTGGGATGGTGTCTTCGGCTTGCAAGCCTCCCCATTTTCCCTCCAAACATAATGATGGTCATTATGACCAAACAGTTCTATTTTTGTTTCATCAGACCAGAGGACATTTCTCCAAAAAGTCAGATCTTTGTCAGTTGCAAACCGTAGTTTGTATTTTTTATGGCGGTTTTGGAGCAGTGATTTCTTCCTTGCTGAGCGGCCTTTCAGGTTATGTCGATATAGGACGTGTTTTACTGTGGATATAGATTATTTTGTACCTGTTTCCTCCAGCATCTTCACAAGGTCCTTTGCTGTTGTTCTGGGATTGATTTGCACTTTTCGCACCAAAGTACGTTCACCTCTAGGAGACAGAACGCGTCTCCTTCCTGAGAGATATGACGGCTGCGTGGTCCCATGGTGTTTATACTTGCGTACTATTGTTTGTACAGATGAACGTGGTACCTTCAGGTCATTGGAAATTGCTCCCAAGGACGAACCAGACTTGTGGAAGTTTCTGAGGTCTTGGATGATTTCTTTTAATTTTTCCCATGAGGTCAAGTAAAGAGGCACTGAATTTGAAGGTAGGTCTTGAAATACATACACAGGTACACCTCCAATTGACTCAAATTATGTCAATTAGCCTATCAGAAACTTCTAAAGCTATGACATCATTTTCTGTAACTTTCCAACATGTTTAAAGGCACAGTCAACTTAGTGTATGTAAACTTCTGACCCACTGGAATTGTGATATAATTCATTGTAAGTGGAATAATCTGTCTGTAAACAATTTTTGGAAAAATATGAGAGAGGCCTGTAATTCTCATCATAGGTACACTTCAACTATGACAGACAAAATGAGAAAAACAAATCCAGAAAATCACGTTGTAGGATTTTTAATGAATTTATTTGCATATTATGGTGGAAAATAAGTATTTGGTCAATAACAAAAGTGTATCTCAATACTTTGTTATATACCCTTTGTTGGCAATGACAGAGGTCAAAGTTTTCTGTAAGTCTTCACAAGGTTTTCACACACTGTTGCTGGTATTTTGGCCCAATCCTCAATGCAGATCTCCTCTAGAGCAGTGATGTTTTGGGGCGGTTGCTGGGCAACACGGACTTTCAACTTCCTCCAAAGATTTTCTATGGGGTTGATATCTGGAGACTGGCTAGGCCACTCCAAGACCTTGAAATGCTTCTTACGAAGCCACTCCTTCCTTGCCCGGGCGGTGTGTTTGGGATCATTGTCATGCTGAAAGACCCAGCCACGTTTCATCTTCAATGCCCTTGCTGATGGAAGGAGGTTTTCACTCAAAATCTCACGATACATGGCCCCATTCATTCTTTCCTTTACACGGATCAGTCGTCCTGGTCCCTTTGCAGAAAAACATTCCCAACGCATGATGTTTCCACCCCCATGCTTCACAGTAGGTATGGTGTTCTTTGGATGCAACTCAGCATTCTTTGTCCTCCAAACACGACGAGTTGAGTTTTTACCAAAAAGTTATATTTTGGTTTCATCTGACCATATGACATTCTCCCAATCTTCTTCTGGATCATCCAAATGCTCTCTAGCAAACTTCAGACGGGCCTGGACGTGTACTGGCTTAAGCAGGGGGACACGTCTGGCACTTCAGGATTTGAGTCCCTGGCGGCGTAGTGTGTTACTGATGGTAGGCTTTGTTACGTTGATCCCAGCTCTCTGCAGGTCATTCACTAGGTCCCCCCGTGTGGTTCTGGGATTTTTTCTCACCGTTCTTGTGATCATTTTGACCCCACGGGGTGAGATCTTGCATGGAGCCCCATATCGAGAAAGATTATCAGTCGTCTTGCATGTCTTCCATTTCCTAATAATTGCTCCCACAGTTGATTTCTTCAAACCAAGCTGCTTACCTATTGCAGATTCAGTCTTCCCAGCCTGGTGCAGATCTACAATTTTGTTTCTGGTGTCCTTTGACAGCTCTTTGGTCTTGGCCATAGTGGAGTTTGGAGTGTGACTGTTTGAGGTTGTGGACAGGTGTCTTTTATACTGATAACAAGTTCAAACAGGTACCATTAATACAGGCAACAAGTGGAGGACAGAGGAGCCTCTTACACTGCCTTGCGAAAGTATTTGGCCCCCTTGAACTTTGCGACCTTTTGCCACATTTCAGGCTTCAAACATAAAGATATAAAACTGTATTTTTTTTGTGAAGAATCAACAACAAGTGGGACACAATCATGAAATGGAACGACATTTATTGGATATTTCAAACT